>NC_045642.1:13476023-13823523 GCF_009829145.1 Chiroxiphia lanceolata
ATAGATTCAGTTCCTTTGAAACCTTAAGAAATAGAAAATAGTAACATTGAATCTGAAACTGAAACAAGCAGGTATGAAGTCAAAATTCAGTAACCAGTGTGTTAACATTTTAATGTACTGAAACTTGAACTTGGTACAAGCACCTTCATCAAACCTCTATATAAACTGTATTGAATTAAAGCGATTAAAACTGGCAATAAAACCAACCACTGCAGAAGTGATTGAAATATGTAGGGTGCTTGCATGTGTTTGTACTGGTGGTAATAAAAATACTGCCATATTTAGTCACTGATTTGCTTTAGGAAAGAAATAAAATCAGCTGACAACACTCGCCTGTTTTGTGTCAATTACTGAAGACTTTTTCCTTAAAAAATAGAAAAATTAGAAACATGGTTAATAATTAAGAGGGAACGCCCATGACATTGGAGAATACAAGGCAATAAATAACTTTTGTGGCTGATTAAATGATGAATTGAAGCTGAAGGTGATGATAACCTCAGAAGCTCTTTACTGCAAGTGAACACCAATGCTTCAGATATTATTGCTGTGATACTGGAATACGAATCAAGATAATAACAGTGAAAAAGGAATCATAGTTTCTTTTGGATTGTTTTTCCTGATCTTAACTATATTTGAAAATATTTTGCTATTAGTTTTTAGGTCAGTGAGGCATCAGCTAATTTGTATGCAGTTAACAGCAGAACTAAAATTCTACACTTTCAAGTGGGCCTCAGTCCAGACTCCGAGCACAGGCACACATGGGTGCGGTGAGTAGATTTTAAGTTTCTGCATGTAACACCTCAGTTACTGATCTCCCTGCTGTTCAGCTTTGAACATTAAAGAAGTCAAGAGCTGACTGTACTCTCCAAAGCTATGTTGCAGATTTGACTGTTTATATCACTTAAAACCACCTGTTGACAGACGTAAAAGGGTGTTTTATTTTTCGGGATGGTCAGATAATCATATCGTAAAATATATCTTCATGTAATCACATTTTAATATACCTATTGGAAATGGTTAGGCCTCAAGTGAATCTCACATGCTATCCAAAGTACCCATTTGCAAGTAATAAAGGAAAATTTGCTAATAATCTGTGGTAAAATATGAACGGTTCTGCTAATTCAAGTAGCACAGATGCAGCATGTGCCAATTTAGAAAATACATAAAGCCAAAAGGCTACTAGAATCAATCCAATTTGTGCTGAAGTCACGGAAATGTTGGCTTTAGATGTAGCACAGCTATGTGCAGTTTACAAAAGAAAATAGGAGCTAACCAATCTATCAGGAGCAGACATCCAAAATGGCCCTTAATGCTCCTCATGGAATCCAGATTCAGAAGAAGAAAAAAAAAATTAAAAAGAAGAAAAAGGATGTAATAATAGACGCACAGCAAACCAAATAAAGCAATTTCAAAATTACTAGAGAGCAACGAGTAAACGAAAAATGCCTTTGGGTACACCATCTGTTTATCCATTCCATATTATACCTTTTCATCACAATTACCTAAAGTGGTATATTTGTGTTTCTCTAATGTATGGAATTCATTACATAGTTTTGCAATGAAATTATCACACTGTGGCTGGGACATCTGCACCCTGTCATATATCATTCTATTCATTTCTAGTTAATTTAATCCTAATATCTGCCTACATGACAAGACAGATGTTCAGCTATACTGTATCTTCCATAGTTTTCTGCCTTGAAGAAACTTTAAGTCACTGAAAGAACTGACATCTTTCAAACAGACATCTTACGGGTTTGGGAAGAATGTGTGTGCAGATGTGTGTATATGTATGTTTGCGTTTATATGCCATGTTCCTTTTTAAGAAATGTGTTTTACAAAACAAAAATTTTCCACAGCAACTTTTAAATATAAACATTTTTCATTCCATGCACATAGGTTTCTTTTGAAAAATGTGCTTTACTAATATTTTGGTATATTTGTTTAATAGTATTCATAAATACAGAGTATTTTTTTTATTAACTTTTCGCTCTCTTGCTTTGAATAAGACAGATATTTTTTTCATCATTGCCGATTAGAAATTTTTTACCAGTGTTCCTCTTTGCCTTTTGAGCCTTGGCCCTCAAAACTTCACATGGTAATCAGGCTTCGTGGCCAATAGTGCTGCACGTCATGTCAGGCACAAATAGGCCATCCAGGAGCACATTACATTCCATGTGTGTTAAAGCTGTTAACAGCATTGTGTGTCTGAGCCTGTGCCATTGGTCAGTGGTAGGATGCACAGAAACTTGGAGCACATACATGTGGAATAAGGTGTAATGACCAAAAACGTAAAGCACTTGCTTTTCATCACTCCTGTCATAGTCCTCTTCAAGTGGTTGTCAAAGGGCTTTGCTGTGCCTTCCACTTATTGCACAACAGCTTCAGACCAGATTTACAGAAGGTCTTAGGCAGGCTTTAATACCTATTCTCCAGTCAGCTCCCAATTTACCACTCCTCATCTCAATCTTAACAAGGACACAGTAAATTCCTTTAAGCAGAGCAGCACATAAAGAGCATTTCCTCATTCTGACCTTACTGAAGTCACACTTGTGACTTTGTGGTTTACAAGTCTACAGCTCTGTCAGCCAAACACCTTTTTTAAGCACGCTCACACATGTTCCCAAAATCTTGGCGCTATCCTTTTAAGCTGTTAGCTGGGTAAATACTGTTGATATCATCTCATGGCATTTTACTATCTTACAAATGATACAGGCTAGTACAGGTGCTTAGAGGCTCCCAGATTGGGTAGAAAAGATGTAAAATGTCCAACATAACTCAGAAAAAACAGAACTCTTTACTGAAAGGAATTACTTTCATGTTAACTATTTTCCAACACTTTTGAAGAATTTGTGAGTTTAAATTCTATGCCTGTAAGCTGCCAGATAAGCCAGAAGTAAATTATACCCAGCTGTTGTGTTGGATAACAGCAACAGATTGTGTAATGGACACCCAGATAAAAACAAACATGAATTGATTTAGAGTATTAATTATCTAAAAATGGCAACTGCTTTTCAAGTTGTTTGCCTGATGATGTGGAGGGTGAAATAGCTTACATGCACCTCTGGCATTAAGGGAATTCTAGGGAAAAAAGTCCTGGAATTGCATCTAGCCCTTGGAATGGATCTTTTATTGCCTTTACACTTTAGGACCATGATGTCATGATACTCCTGTTTAAATAAAAAACTCTTTTTTTCTTGTGTTGCAACCAATTTAAAGCATGAATACACTAAACAGGGATATCAAACCAGAGACTGGCTAACATTTGTTAGCATCTATTTTAAAAGAGAATGTTTGCTTCATGTGTCTAAATCAGAAACACTACTTTTTGTCTTGAGTCTATGAACTTCAGAGAAAAAAAATCATTGGTTACTATGTGTGTTGGTGGTGTTGTGACATCCTTTCCAAAGCTTCATAAAGATAGATTAAAAAATAAAAGGCAAAAAGCTGCTGAGGTGTTTCAAAGTAAGAATAATGCCATGAGCATCAGTATCTCTGGACTGCTCCTTAATTATATAAGCCTCTCTGCAAATAACACAGCATGTGACATTTGCTAACAATTATCAGTTGTGTCTATTTCCACAGGCTGAGGAAAGGAAATAACTGTGGTATATGCTGGCAAATATAGGATGTTCTGACTCTGTGGCCTAAGACCTTCAGTTTTCCAGTAGTGACCACTACATTTTGGATACCAAGAACATGGATTCAGTAACAGCTTTAGTGAAACTTCCCCAAAATCACTAAAGTCACCAAAAATCTTAGTAACTACCAATGACAAGTTCATAAAAAAAACAGCCTTCTCCCCACTGAAGAAGTGCAGGGGGATGACTATCAGGAATTAAGCCAAATTCCAGCACAGATCGGCTGGCTAATACATCTGAGAGGTTTTAGATTTCTAATATGGAATGGATTAACACTGGCAGTGGGCCTAACAGCCTCGTGTGATATGAAACAGTAGCATAAACCCTGGGACCTTTTGGGGATTGTAAGATTATTTGTTTACTGAAATACATTTACATAGGGTGTTCTTTTTTTTAAAAAAAAGGGGGGGTAGAAATAAAAAGAATAAAAACCCTTAAGGGAATGAGAGTTCCTCTCTAAGGCTGCTGCTTATGATTTCCAGAACAACCTTCCTCCATGGGGATGTTTTGGTCTGTTTCATGACAACATGTAACAAGGTTACTCAGTCAAAAATATATGTACTTAAATGAAAAGTGAGATACTACTGGACTCAACAAAGAGTTTATGAAATCAAAACATTGAACATGAGATCAAATTACTAGGAAAGTGAATTTACAGAAAGATAAGACAGACACAGGTAACACTGAAGTTCATCCAGAGAGGCACCAGAAAAATAAACATTTGAGTTTGTTAAACTGGATGGCTTAACTTTTAAATAAGACCCTAAATACTGAATAGCACTAATGTTTTTTAATTCCACGGAATTGCTGAAGAACTTTTAAATATTATTTTAGACGTGGTGGTTTTGCAAGAATGGTTCATTTATCTTGCTGCACTCTTTGTGTTGTTTGATGGTTGAACTTGTCTGCTAATATAAGATAAGGCTTGACTGTTACTGGGGTCCAGCTGATTTGGGGTCTGGTTGTAGAGCAGCTGTTGTTTAATCAGAGCCCAGGAGCCTTTATATATATATATATATTCTACGGAAGTGTGCATTTGGTGATAGATGTCAGTTGTCTTGATTCAAATTACTCTGGTGACAGTGCAGGCTTTTAACATCAGAGATGTCTGTGATGACAATATTTTGAGAAAGTTTTAAAAGTTGCTAAAAATTTTGAGCAAAAATTTGTAAGTTAACTTTTTGCAAGGCACAAAAATCTTTTATGCTTCAATATAAACTACTTGAATTTAGATAACTGCCTCTCATTTACTTTTGTCTTTTTTCTTTTTTAGAAATTGTTTTAACTACTTTTGCAGTTGAAAGTTGTTTGTTCTTTACTTTAGAACCAGAAGTGAATTAAAGATCATGTTTTTCAAAGTTGACAAGGGTCTATTCTTTTTTTAAAATTACTAAAATACTATTTTGATTTGCCTTTAGTATGTGTTATTCCCTCAGATACATATATATGTATGTGAAACACTGCATACATTGCTTGAATAAGAAAACTAGAAGTCAAACTTACAAAATTCAACCCTTAGACCTCAAATCAACCTATCGTGCAATTTGAGCAGATATTTATGACTGCATCAACTTGTGGGTGATGCTTTCATATTCTTGAACATCCACAGAAGAAAGGTATCCAGACACAGGTTTGCAAAGCTATTTGCAAACCTACCATATCACACAAATCCCAAGAATCCCCAGGACACCTTCCTCCTGTGTGCGAGTTATAGAATGTTTATGGAGACCAAGCTGGGCATCAATAAAGAAAGACTGTCAGTGCTGAATATTGTAACACCTAGCTCTGATTTACCAACTTAATGAAAGAAACTATGACCTGAGAGAGGTTTTTTGGGCTTGATCTCACCAGGTCTTACTTAAGGACTTTTTAAAACTGTACATGTTTGTTGGACAACAGTCTAGTAGCTGTGAACCGTAGTTGGCTCTAGGGTAGGCAGGCAACTAAACAGGGATTTAGGAGAGTTTTGAAGCTGAAACAGTAAATTAGATACAATTTTTCCTATGGAGTTAGCCTTAAATGTCTTTCAAGTCTGTTCCAAAGAACATTAAAATACACCTGAAAAAAACTCTAGTATTTAGACAACTCCTAAAGACTGGTAAGACAAAATAAGAAGGATCAAAAGCATACAGAGGATGGTTATGTCTCAGTCTGTGTGATTTATTACAATATAACAGACTAAAAATTTGACCTGCAAAACTTAGACATTGTAGCAGATCAAGGGTCTCATTCAGCTTCCTTCGCCTCTTTACTTCAGTACTGGGTAATTAAAATTTTAAAATACATTATTTAAAGCAAATCACTAGATTAAATAATCCTAGATGAATATAAACACACCAACTATAATTTTTTACATGTCTCTCTATAGAAAAAGGACAATTTTTTTTCATTATTCCTTTAAATTTTCATCATTTTCACTAGAAAATAATCACAGAGACTCCTTTTCTGCTAGTATCTGTGACTGTGAAGGCCTGTGTGTAATTTGACAGTGATTTTAAGTGTCTCCTTCCGTACTAAAACCCTATGTGCAAGGGTCACTGGACCCTAGTCAGATGCAAGACTCATAATTTTAGATAAAGTCTGTTGGAAATGAGTGCCCAGTTCTGTAAGAATCTAAACATTCTCTGGGGTAAAAATATAAATAAATCCACAAGGGTTACATCTAACATTGTGAGAAACATTTGTCATAAAACTCATCTGGTTTCAAGCCCTTTTCTGCAAAACACAAGACTTCAATCTCAGACAAGATTCAAGTGAGCTGCTGTTGATGGATGGCTTTGATATATTACTAGTGAAGCACATGGTTGTGTTTCTTCCCTTTCATAGCCAAGTACAGTTTCAATAGCAAGGGACAACCTGGAGTGGCTTTGTCTTTTTAAAAATTTATAAGACAAATAGCACAACGTAACCTCAGTGCCCAATGGGACTCCACAAAGCTGTCATACTATCAGAGTATAAAAATATAGAATCATGCCAGAAAACTTTTTTTAAGTATTGAGTTTATTCAAACCTGGAAAACTCAATACAAATCAATGGATGAGATTAATCAGAAGAAAAATACTCATAGAGACCAAAATTTTATGTTATACTTGATTTAACATAGGTTGGCTTTTCAGGGGGGGATGTACAAAATTGAAGATGATATATAACACCCTGAATGCTCTATACCAACTCTTTGTGGAAACACTTAAGTTTTAGTCTTTATTTTTAAAATGCCCAAAATAATAAGTAACTCATGCTTTTAAAATTCTAGTCTAAGTATTAATTATGTTCAGGACTTGCCCCCTATCCTGATTCCTTAAAGGCTTCATTTACTACACCTCCAAGTCACTTTATCTACCTCTGTGATACAAACGATTCCACTGACTGACTAGACAATCTTTGATTACACTTGACTTGCAGGTTTCTGAGACAGTAGGTAGCTCTAAAAAGTACCCTAAAAAAAGGTTGAGGTTTCATCCTGACAACATGCAACACTATTTTTTCCTGTTAGTTTTTATACATTTAATTCATTAGGGAACTCTGAATGCATCAATTTGTTGCCTCAATAGCATGAGGTAGTTACTAGATTTATTTGGTTTATCCTCGGTGATTAAGGAAGACCGATTCCCTTTTCCTGCCCTTTGAGGGAGCTCATGGTGTTATGGGGGGCATGTCAGCAATAATTAAGAGATATCCTGGTACAAATCCCAAAAGATACATATTTTTATAAGTAATTCCCCATGGAAAAACTTTAAAAATGATGCACTTGTTCTGAAAATGCTTCAGGCCTTCTCTAAATAGATTATATTGCTGGTTTTTTTAAGAGTGCGTGACTTGAGGTGCACATTTTGCTCGTGACTCACAAAATCACAGCACAGTTATGTGAGGGAAAACACAGGAAAAATGTGCAGTGAACTTCAATGCCTCAAAAAGGATTTATCATTCAGACAATAACCCAGCTTCTTGTTTTATTCAATTGTAATGCAATAAGCATAACAGTTTCTTAGGCCACAACCAAAAATGTATTTTATTGGCTTCACGCTTATTACTTTTCTACAATTTCTTGTCTTATGTAGACTTTCCCCTCATTTGGACTCCATGGATTGAATTTCTTTTTCTCTTCAGAGGTTTGTCCTTTAGTGTGGTACATATTTCAAAATGGTTTTATACTGCACAATGCCTTAAGCCTTTTGGTGGTTGTACTTTACACTTCAATTTTCCCAGCAACTGCATGGAATAATTGTATCACTTAGCAGGATATCAGCCACAGATGCAGTTCTTATAACAGTACCCTCTGTGTCAGCTGATTTAAAGATGATTCCACTTTTTGGTTGTAACAAGTTTAGCCTGATTTAAAAGAATTGAACATCAGATATTAAAAATATTGATGTATATGAAAACAACCTACCCTATTCCATTTCTACTTAGAAACCAGCGAAAGGAAAATGAGAGGGAAGGTAAATAGAGCACACATAAATTAAAGTGAAAACAGAACAGAAAAAAAAAAAGGGAGAAGAGTGTAAAGGCTAGAAAACTTTTAATATAGAGAGTAATTCAGTAAACCTGTAAGTATGAACTGACACTTCATTTTTGCATGCCAGTCTTGGGTTCTGCAGTGATAATGGCTCCAGTGTATATATGGGTTTTCTTTAGATATAAATTTGTTTAAAACCCTCAAGACTTTAGACACCCAGCTTAGGAACTTGAACTCCAAGAATTACCCTTATTATCTACCACAGTACTTGTGACCTATTTTTCATGTGCTCCACTGCCTTGTTGAACTAACGCTACATGTTCCCAAAAGTAAGCTCCAACACGGAAAAGCTCACAGTACTGCCACTATGGCAGAGTAAGCAATCTGCCTCTGTAGATGTTCAGGTGAAGATTTTTGAGTCAAGACTACTTTGAATAATGGCAACATGCTGAGTGCATTCCCAAGCAGTTTAGGAGCATCAGGTGAAGTAATAACTTAAGTGATTCATCCCATTATTACATACAAAATCTATGGCTAAGTTGGAATTGGATCCCATATTTTCTAAATATGGATATCATTCATCAAACTAGGATGAATGATACCTTGAAGGGCTACAGTTTAAGTCATGTATTTCTAATCATGTATTAAAGATCTGTCTTCTGTCTGCATATCTCAGCAAGTACAATAAAACAATACACACTAATTATTTAAACAGCTGTTTATGGCACATGTATTTATAATGCATATCAAAGCAAAATGAGAAGGCAGAGGTCGAAAGAAACAGATTCAAGAACAAAATTCCTCGTCCTTCAGGCAATGAAGGTCAGGACACATAATGGAGTAGTCACACCAACTGTCCTAAGGGAGATGCATTTGACACACCACATTTTGGTGCTATTTTCTGGTCCGTCATGGAGTTGTACAAAGCACCGAGCATTGTAAAGAGGCTGCTTTTTGCTTAGATTTCAAAAGGCAGATAAAAGATGTAATCACAAATATGATTATATTTTACATGCAGTGTCCTTCCGATTAATATTGATGTATCCATAAAGAGCAAGAGCTAAAACAGCTGAGCAAGCCCAGGATCCAGGGGCCTTTGCCCCATCACCCCTTCAAAGATAATTATATTTACAAATAATCTCCTGTCCTCATGAGATACTGGGGACTAATGGAAGATAAATAAATATGAAATCTGGAACAATGGTATCACAGGGAAATGGCTGACTGAAATATTAGAGATCAGCACATACCAGTGGAATCATATAGATACACTAACAAGGGGCTGGAAGTCCAATTCTCTTTTATTTCTCACACATGGATAAAGCAAGAAAGACTAGGCATAAGAGAAATTGCTGGTTAGAAAGTAGATGATGCTTATTCAGAGACGTGGACTTCTATGGGACAAAAGTGCTTATAAGTCACTTAGCACAATTTTGCTGCATGAGTTTAGGAGAAGAGAACATTCTCCTGCCAAAGTCTCAGCAGCAGTGTACAGCCTTTTAGATTCAGCAGCATCCCACAGTGTTACCCCCTTCTATCAACATACATGTCTGTCATTCACACAACTGTTGACTGCTTTTATCCATCTTCTCTCACAAATATTTTCTTAAATATTCAACAGTGAGTGAACTACACAAGGCAACACACTGATGTCCAGGAGGAGGAAATCTAATCTCAGATTTCTAACTTCTTGCGTATACATGCCCTGCCTTCCTCACAATGGTTTTTATCCATATTCAGGGCCTTCCATTAATATGAACAAGTACCTCTGAAGTTGTGTCCATCCTGTCTTCTTCTCATCTGTACCTTCTTGAGCAGGTACAGATTCTCTTGTTCTGCGAGACCCCTTAGAAAGACAAAGCAAAGCAGCTTTAACACTCTTCATAAGAGTGAGGATTCAAGAATCTGGCTCAAGTTTTCTCTCCCTTTGATCTTCCCACAATCTTCCCTTCTCACTTCCAAGCATTATTACAGTTATGATTCAGTAAAACTCAAATTAAGCTGATGTAGAAAGCTGGCCTAGAGTGTTAGCATGTGCTTAAAGCTGAGTGTGAGTGTCTGACTTAATAGTCGTGGCTTATGATCAATGCTCAGAAATTGATAGTAATCAGAAAGGGATGCCAAGCAATCAGGGGCTTATGTAGCCTGCTGAATGGGGCTCCTATTACATATCAGCAGTTGTCTGCTGTACCTTATGTCAAAAGTGACCCCTTCCCTAGTTTAAATAACAAAGCCAGTGCACAGAATATGATGATAGAAATCCTTTGCTCACATTAATTATCATAATTTTTAAAAATTACCAAAAGTATCTTATCTTTATATTAAAAAATGTTGTAATGATAAATCACTTGCAAACTAAAAAGCACATTTTTAAATTAAAAAAAACAAACAGCATTAAGGTTCAAAAAATATTTTTATAAAATTAGAACAGTGCTCTAAACCTTGACCTGGAGACTTAGATAATTTTTTTTAATTTTTTCAAGTCTAGGTTGGTTTTTTAAGTTCACCAAGAAACTGAGACATGAACATAGCATTTTTTAGCCACTAACTCATACATTTATATTTTTGGGTTTAGGTTTTGGAAAAAATGCACCTAGTTGTTTTCTTATTACAATACTGCTGGTTTTGTTCACCGGTCCATGTTTTTCTTGGAATGTGGTAATGTGGAATGTTTTAAATTAGGGGTTTTACTTTTTACTATCCAATGTCTACTAAATAAGTCCATCATCTAATTCTAAAATTGTGAAGCAGCAAACATACACTTGTAGCCAGCAATACATATATTTTTACTCCAGAGAACTGCTCTTCTGTTCTAAATTTACTGTAGAAAGTTTCAGAGACAAAAGAAAGGCTCTTTGCCAAACCTAGCTTCATTTCTTTATAATAATCCTTTAGGTCTCTTCAAATATCCTAACTAAATATTGTAAACTGCTGAGAAGTTTCCATCAAGGCTATAATCAATAATAACAGTTGCTAAACTTCAGCTGACATAACAACTTGTGCATAGAAGTGTTTCAAATGAAACTATAGAACAAATAAAGGCATTAGATTGGATGCAAATATTAAAGTCACATTTTATACCCTAATTTTAATTATAATCAGTGTTTGAAACATGAGCCATACATTAAAAATATATAGGATATAATCCCTGCTACTGCAGCCCACTGCATATTTTGCCTCCCACCACAACAATCACTATTGTCTGCTGAATACACATGCTGTTTGGAATGTGAACTGATGAGTGTATTAGCAGTGTTGAGAGACCCTCAAGAGGTTTGGATTTGGGGTTTGTTTTGAATAAGAAATTTAAAGATGGAATTATAATCTGATACTTATTTGAAGCTCTAGGAGGTTACCCATATAATTCCTTCTCTTAAAATCAGAACAGTTGACTTGTGATTGATGCACTGTGTTGGCTTTGGTTCCCAGATCTGACACACACTTAATCTCTTGAGAGATTTCTTGTCCTAAAATTTGGCCTAATAACTTAGTGCTTCATTTTCCCTCTTTGTGCTGCTCTCTGCTTATTCTAGCGTATCTGAGCAGGAACTCTCTCTTACTGTAAGTACAGTGTACAAAATTAGGGACTTTCAGTTGAATTTCCAGGTACTGCTGCAAATATTATTAGCCATGCCACAACCGCCCAGTCCAAACATCTTGTAGTCCACAGTTTGATGTCTTTCCAAAAAGGGAGAAAAGGAATTTTAAAGTTTCAGTGTCTATCTCCTTAGCAAGACATTTTGCCCAACATAAGAAATCCATATTGCCGAGGCAGCACAGTGAAATGCTTCCTACACTGTCTTCAAACACCACTCAGCATGGCACTCTCTGCCTGGAAAAAAACCCACCAAACAATCCAGTAGTTGGAAGTATAATGGACATCTCAGAACCACAAACTGTGATCACATTCAGCTTGATTTGAATGTTCTTTGATTGTCATTGATAGTGGTTTTCAAGTGGATTTGCAAAGAACCAAAATTTTGCCATTTTAAAAACAGTTTGTTTGGAGAACCCCACCCAAAGCTTATGTGATAGCTATGAAAGTACAGGCATTTTCCTCAATATTTCATAAACCTCTAGTCCAGGAGGACCCAAATGTAATGAAGAAAAAGGAAATGATTCCCCATCTAACCATTTAGAATACTGAACCAGGTATTGTCTTGAAGACCACAGACTTGCACTCTGCAGATTGTGCTGAATCCAAGCTACCCCCTCAATCTCATCCCCTCCACTGCTCTCCTCATGCAAAAGTTTCTAACAGTTTGCTTCAAAGGCTCCAATAATTTCCCTTTGTAGTGTGAGTGTTGAGCAGGTGCATGTGAATAACAGGATAGTTCCCATCCAGGTGACATGTGTTGATTAGCTTATTGATTGGTACCAATGCACTATAAGGGTGATAAGAAATACTGATACTTTATGGGTAACAATTCTCATACTTTTTGCTTTTATCTAATTAGGGTCAACACTCATATGGCCCAGCTGACAGAATTGTGGAAAAAACCTTTAATTCTCATCTAGAGCTATAGTGTTTTACAGCACAAGATAAGACAAGTAGGAAGTTCTGCCCTTTAAAATCCCATACAAAAAAATTCACAATAAAGGAAGTTAGCATTTAATAACTACTCATTAGAAATGTTTTATTCTCCAAGCACCTCTGTGTTGAACCAATTACCTCTCCCTCCTTCCCCTGCTTCCAGTAACGTTGTATTTTTAGGTTTGGAAATATTTAGATTTAAGGGTTTGGGTTAGTACATACAATAAGACCAGTCAGAAATAAGAGAAGCTTGATGGGTTTTGACTTCTGTAACTAACATCAGTCTGCTGGGTCTATTAATAGGACTAATGTTACCTGGAAGTACTCTTGGCCTGGATTTGTACTAGAAAGACATACACTTACTCCAAGGGTTGATATAGGGAACTTGAAAAATCAAATGAGCGGGTTAAGATATTACTACTATTCTATTCTTCCTCATGTTTTTTCTTCCGTTTCTAGTCAGCTTGTATAATAAGGAACAGCTGCAAAACAGGCAGGATCTATAAATAAAAACAGAAACAACAAAATGTCACATTTTGATAGTATTAGTTAGTATTTTCATGTGTGTTCACACTGGAGATTGTGCCAAACTATTCCATTGTATGAACATTCAGAATTCCAAAAACTTTGAAAAGAAATGGGTTTCAGTTATGGTTCACACACGTGCTCTTGCAGGAGGCAAGGTTTTCATCACGTTCATCAGAATGCCACTAACTGAAGGAAATGTAATAAAGTAAAATAAAAATTGAAAAAAATTGATTTTTATTTGTAATAACATTGACAGTAGACACTGTTTTTCCTTCCACAAAATGAGTTATTCTTTTTCTTTAGTAAATCTATTCCCAGAAGGGCTCTAGCACAGATATTTGTGTTCAGTACATGTGAAACTAACACATGCATTCGGACTCACAGCTCCCATTCATAGAATTTGTTGTTACATCCAAAAAAAGTGTCTCTCACAAAGACACTTTATAGAGCACGGATGCACAAGATTTTTTTTTTTTAGCAGAGCACATCTTTGTGTTCTCTTCCTATGACAGCACTAGAAGAGTGTTGAATAGTATCCATATGGATAACTCAGTCCCAACGTCAGTTCTTTGGCTTCAGTGGATTGCATAAAAGGCAATCCACTGCTATATTTCCTTCCTTGGAACCAGACTTTAAGATGAGAGTCTCTCTTACTGTACACAGTTAAATGTGTTACAGTTTTTTCTGTTAGGATGATTGGCTTCTTCATTCCAGTGTCATTTGAAGAGCAACTATATACATACAATGGAAGAATCTGCAATAATATTGTGAAGGGAGAAAAGTATGGAAAAAGTCTTTCCCTTGCCAAACATACAGTCTCAGCAATCCAAAATTATACTTAAGTGTGCTTATTTTTCCCTACTAGACAGTAGCATGGTAGCTGTAAAGTGTTTTATCATGAACCTCCTCACTCTAGGTGAGATTCCAAACGTTGCCATCCAAGCTTTGATCTCTGTAGAACAAGGTAACTTGCAACAGCTCAAAGAACACGTTTTTTACTACATATTCTACAACAAATGAGCCTAAGAAAATATGAAATAAGGATTCTGTTACCCATTATTTTAGGTCATCTAGTTGGAGATGTAGAAAAAATAACCAGGGTCTGCTTCACTTTAATAGATAATTACTTCCACAAAATTAAATAGGCCTTTTCTTGGTAGGTGAGTAAACATTGTTCCCTTACTGCCTTCCTGAGATAGTTATGTTCCAATCAAAGTATCTAATTGTAGAGTTAGGAACTTCCATTCAAGGGGCAGGACTGAAGCCTTCTTCGTCATCTTACATTAACTGATTTGGGCAATTTTGTCCACCTTCCTCTTCCTACTCCTGCAAGTGAATGCCTGTCTTTATGAATTTTACTCTTTGTTACTTAACTCAACCCTTACATTGCATAGAGAGCTTGGATCCTAAATGTGATATGAATTCTCCAAGCTGGTAAAGTACCTGCAAGAACTGTGTTACAATATAAAGAGAAGTTGCAATCCTAAATTAACTTTGTGAGTTGCTCTGTGACTACCTTATTAAATGTAACTTGGTTTTAGGGATGTCAATTACTGTTTACAATTTTACATGCCTTCAAGTAGAGCAAAAATGCCCTAAATACTTTCTTTTTGTGTGATTTTTGTGCTAAACAATGCACAAGTACACAATGAAACAGTTCTCACTTCAATAAATCATGTACGCATGCAAGGAAAACCATGAGGAGAAGCTTGTACTGAGTATTTCACTGTTAAAATCCTCCACAAAGCTCCTTTTTTCTTTTTTTTTTTTTATGCCAGTCATAATGCACACTGTATGATCACAGTAATTTAAAAAATTATTTCTTTAGTGTGCATGCAGTTGATATTTCACTGTCTCCTTTTAAAGTGGCATGCATTCACACGTATTATACATGTATTTAATTTTTTATACTGTGATTTCAAGATGAGACTCCAGCCCCAAGGTGTCTTCATTAATTAAATGTATCATTTTAATGCACAAACACACAAAACCTTACTTGCAACACTGCTCTGTGTGTGTGTGTGTGTTGCTCCAGAACCAAAAAAAGGGAAAGGGGGAGGGGGAAAGGGGAAGTTAGTCTGAGCTATCTCCTTCACTTATTGCAATGACACCACAGTAATAAAAAAGTCTCAAACCTCTGCAAGCAGGTTGGTCTCCTTCATGGTCCCTTCTACTTCCCATGTCAACCCAAGGGGACAGCTCACCAATGTGACATAACTAATTCATCACTACACATTTTCCTTGCTGATATCCTAAGCAAAGATTTTGTTTTCTTAATGTTTTCTAGCACAGTAGCATCTCTTGCATCTTTATGTCAGATTGAGTTCTTCATCAGGTTTCCATGCTAGGCTTCTGTCAAGGTGGAGATCTTTGTAAAGTTACTGGTTCAGAATATGAAGCTGCTGGTCAAAGGGGAAGATGTAAGTCTCTCTAACATCACTAGCTAAGTAATCCTTGAGGAGTTCTTTAATGCCAAGAAAAGAAAATA
The DNA here is from genome assembly GCF_009829145.1 of Chiroxiphia lanceolata. NCBI lineage: Eukaryota > Metazoa > Chordata > Aves > Passeriformes > Pipridae > Chiroxiphia > Chiroxiphia lanceolata. The sequence continues at coordinate 13,491,671 of NC_045642.1, forward strand.
CTCTTCAGCAAGCTGTTTTTCTTGTTGAATGGTGGTTCTGTGTGATGTCAGTTCCTTGGTACCTGGAACGATATGAAAGAATCAGCATTTCTGCAGTTAATAGTATGAAGAACAGTCAGTAAAGGCTGTCCTAAACCACAACTCTCTGCAGTTTTAGCTCATAGCTAGACTATTTTCTTGGGGTTATTTCTTCATTTTAGCCATTGATAGGGCAATGTTGAATGCATGAACAATTCTAGCAGCAGGATTCAAAACTGGGCTCAGTCCTCTGTCGCTTGTTTGTTACACCTCTGGTACTCTGCAGCCCTTTGGTATTTTTTACAGGAAGAAAAGTGTAGAAAATCTCGAAACTGCCTTACCAATATCTCTGTGAAATGCTTGCCTTCTCTTCCAGCCTCCTTCTCACTTCAAGGAAAGATCTACAAGAAGTATCTGAGAATGAAAAAAGGAAAAAAAATCCGGCAAGGCTAAGGCTTTCAAAGCCTTCTCAAAGACAGCCTGTCATATGAAACTGAAAAGTGATCCTGTATTACTTGAATAGTTAACACAGGAGGGTTGTCATCACAACCAGTTTTAGACATATAACCATCCCTTGAGAAATATGCACCTTTACCCTCACTGAGGCTGTACCACCAGGTGGAAAGCAACGTAAAGCTGAGAAAGCACCAAAGTCCTAATCTTGTTCCAGATCCATTTGTTAACTCGAAGCATAGAACAGCTGAGATGGAAAAGCACCTCTGCAGATTCTTTAATCCAACTCCTCTGCTCAAAGCAGGGTCAGATCCAGAAGGCTGACCAGGACCATGTCCAGTTAGGCCTTAAATTTCTCCAAGGCTCCTCAGCCTCTCTAGGTAACCAGTGTCAGTGTCTGACCACCCTCACAGTCAGAGTTTTTTCCTTACAATTAATTAGAAGATTTTTTATTTCAATTTGTGGTCACTGCCTCTTATCTTCTCACTGGATGCTACGTTTCTTAGTGATGGTTCATACTTTGCCACCACAGCATTAAAAACACTTTCCCTCTCCCCAAGTATTTTTTCTCTCTCATATCTTTTACCTCAATTTAAATTCAGCTCTGACCCCCATACCAAGAGCCATAAAGAAGAACTACAGTAAGAATTGTCTCATTCTAATATTTAACCAGATATTCCAAATCATAGAATATTCTGAGTTGGAAGAGATCCACAAGGATTACCAAGTCCATCTCTTAAGTGAATGGCCCATACAGGAAGCAAACCCACAACCTTGGTGTTATTAGCACCATGCTACTAACTAATCTCAGGATCTCATTAAGGGTAAGAAGCCTCTTCTTCTTTCTCATGTTTCTCACTCCAACTTTCTCTACTTCTCTTCCAGCAGCATTTTTTTGTGACAGGAAATAAACAACATAAAGCATAGCAGTCAGTGAGAAGGCCATGCTCTGATCACTAGCTCTCTCTCTGTGAGGAGTTATCCCAGGCTTCCTTTCTCCCTGCTAACCATCAAATAGCTGAACTATTTAAAAATTAAAATAATTTTGTTTAAGTCTCTGCTAAGCTGAGATCTTTTACTAGAGAAGTTCACGTCTGGAATCAAATTTTATAGCCACATTACCAAACAAACTAAAAATAAAGGGCTTAATAATGAGAAACCTGATACTACCTGAAGTATAATGGAGCAGGAGTGCTGCTGCAATAATTCTTTTAAGCCTACAGAAACTAAGCAATGTTAATTATTAATCAAAAGCAAAGCACCCATTTTAAACATTTTTCAAGGAGATGTGCTCATTTAATTTCTTGATACTCTATATTATTTTATATCAGTAGCTGTCTTTCAAAGTCAGCAACACTTACACAACTGCGAGGGTGCTGATCTGAAATACCCAATAATACATAACACAAGGCTTTAGAAAATCATTGAACTAATCAACTGTGCAGTCTTGTCCTCCCAATGTCGGTGTCTCTTCCTCCTCCTGACTTTGCCCACCCAAGCTGTCCATACTTACATGAGCTGCTGTTGTTTGTTTTGTTCTGTGAATAGCCGAGAAAATGAGCATCCTTAACATAAACCCGGAACCATTAAGGTTAGAAAAGACCTCCAACATCATCAGGTCGAACCTTTGACCAAACATCACCATGTTAACTAGACTGTACCACTAACATTACTAAATGGTTTAATCACTGCAGCAAAGAATTCCTAAAAGGTATATACTGGGCCAAAAATGTTTGTGTTTGTTTCAAAACCATAGATATGAAGGAATTTTCTCTAAAGATCATTTGGCTTCATGGTATTCTTATTTCTTAGCCTTTCTTGTGAAATACAAAAAGTAGTTTCATCTTTTGTTTCTTGACAGCTTCTTACCTGGGAGAGGTGAGGAAAATAAGTTTGCTAGATAATTGCTTAGTTCTGAAGGAACAACTGGGAAGGTGAGGTGAAAAAAAGACCTCTAATAAAGTGAAAACTGTAGTCAATAAAAACTAATGTGGATTTTAAAATTACACACCATCAAACAAAGGCTTTATAATCCAGACTTAAACACTCTTCCTTCAGTCTTCTTGTATTCATTCTTCATTTTCTCTTATGCTGATCTTGGTTATCAGTCTGGAATGATGTACTATTTTCTCACTATAACCTTAAGGTTGCTGTGAATTAATTGTACACTTCTTTCAGTCCTCATTATAGTCTTTGACACAAGAATGAGTTTTCACAGAAGTGAATGCCGGGATGTTCTGACTCTCATTGAATATTCTCATTAATCCATTCTTAGGACAAAGACTAATGATAAAGAATAAGCACAGATATTAATTATTTTATTTCTCATGGCAATTTTTGGGATGTAATGAGAATGGAATGATCACCCTTTTTTGGTTCTTAAAGTATGGGGTTTTTTAAGGATATAAAAATATTCAAAATTAATTTATTCTTGTAATTAAACCATGATAAGTCCAGAAGCTTAAAACACATCACATTAATTCATTTTTTGTGCCAGTCTTAAGGGTCCAGACCTGTAAGTGCCAATTAGAGTGAACAGAAGTAGAGGATACAGGTCAGTGGAGAGCAGAGCATCACAAATTATATTTTTGGAAAAATTATGTGCTGAAAATAGAAAACAGTATAGTCCTAAGTGATCTACAAGATGTAATAACATTATATCTGTTTGTGTTTCTCTTTATTTCCAGTAGATTGTCTATATTGTTGGCTGTGCATTAGCACAATTTCTTAGTTGTCAATGTCTTTCACCTTAGTATGGATAGCATATTAACTTATGCTATATTTTGCCAGAAATCAGTGAATAGTTGAACTGTACTTCATCAGATAAATATACTGATTTTTTAAAGACAGCTAAACCTATCATGATTATTTTTGAGCAACTTATTACAGAGTAAAATCCATAGAACTTTGATGATACATTCATCCTTGAGAGAACAAACACTGGAGGAAGAAAAATATTATCCCGTATGGGAAAAGCATTGGGGAAATCTAGGCTGCTTAAATTGTTCAGAAGAGCATAAGGCTCTGAATTCTCAGCTTCCTCTGCCGGCCTTTTCTCCTAGAAAGTTAAGGAGAAGATAGGGGAACAAATTCTGACTTCCTCTTGCATTCCATTTAAACCCCAAGCATCACACTTGTTTCAGCAGGAGGCAGATGGGACATCCTAACCACCCAGGTGATTAGTGTATTATTGATGATTCTGTCATTTATACTGGAACAGAAGAGTGTGAAGAAGAGAGAGAAGGCATGTCAGTTACTTCCAAACCATTTTTTGAGTGAAGTTTTTTTATCAGTTCATTTTTTAAGACCATCTTCAGTTTTTCCTACAGCCTTCGTGGTTTTGGTACTATATCATAGACATATTTTCAAATAATTTTCAAAATTATTCTGTTAATTCTGAAGTGTTTCGTTAGAGAGAGGAAACAATGCAAATATTACAAAGTGATAGATACTCAGTGTCATAATGTGGCAATGAACAGGATGAAAGCAGTACGTTGCCTGTGTACTCAACTCATTCTCGGGAAATTTCAACTCCGTCTACCACTGATCCTACTCACCTTCCACATACCCAACTCAAGGACATACCTGTTGTTGACCCACTCAGGGATCCTTAAATAAATACAAGGAACAATTTCCTTGCAGTTATAAACTCTAAGTATTCAGTGATAGTGGCATGTTTGTGATGAGCCACCCAACAGTTACACATCAAAACATAAAAGAGAAATGAGAACATCTGTATTAATTTGGATTTTTTTTCCTCTTTTTAGCATTAATATAAGACTTTCACATTTCTTACAGCCCTTTTTCTGAATAGCACAGTGCCTGTGAAATATAATCTATTTTCTAAGCATTTCACAAATGTAGCCTGTAGATTCCATTAAACTTGAAGAGCAATACCAATGCACTAAGAATTTTTGTCCTACCTATACTTAGCAATGTCACATAATAGAATAACAGATATACAGGAAAGCCATCTGCAGTCTTCAAATCTAACCTGATGTCTCTAATGCAGGCACAGGTTTTTGTGTTGGTGGGTTTGGTTTGGGGGTTTGTTTTTAAAGTGTTAGTCATCCAGGCAGGTATCAGCTGGACAGGAACTTATCTATTTACTGTGGGTTCATTTGTGCAGTGTTAATCTAACTCTGATGTCAGGGAGCTTTGCACAATGAAGATGAGTACGAGATTTTTTTTTTGCATCTGGTTAGGAAACAGAATTGTAACGTCGGACCCATTTCTTTACTCAAAACAGCTTAAATATTGATTCGCACAGACTAGATAACTGCAATGAATAAATCACAGATCAAAAAATTACAAATATTTTCTAATTATGAAGAAAATCATACTTTGCAGCAGAAGTGAAGTGGAGACTCACAGAATAAAACATTTGCTATAGTCCCTTCTCCCAACTTTATATCCATGGCAGAAATTTCCTAAAGCAATATGTTGCATAAAATTAATTTATCTGTGATGTTGCCTCATTGACTGCCATTTGAATTGCCTTCCATGTCATTACACCAAAGGTGAATGTAGTCTTCTGTCTTTTCATATATTCTATTCCTTGTCAAAATATCATGGGAAGGCATTAAGCAGAGTGCTTTCCCACAACACTGTAGCACTGACTAGGGGAGGCCAAGGGAAGGGAAAACATGCCTTTGGGAGTTGGCAGAGAATACACTGGGACAGGTAAAAGCTTAGAAGATTCTGCAAGAGTAGAAGCCATAGACTATGAGAAACTTTTTTTTGTTTATAAGTACTGTTTTAAATAAAAATTTCAGACTGTAAATTAAAATTTAAACAATGTAAGTGCCTCAGAGAACCAGGCTGTAAAGCAGTCCCTTAATGGGACTCCAGCACAGCCTTTATTTTTTAATGTGAAGAAGGGAAAGGATTTGTCATTAAACTTTAAAAATAATCAAAATAAAAATCCTTTTTGTTTTTGCAGGCTGACAGTGCTACCGAGAACGATTGTGTTCACTTAATGGGTGTCCACTGGCGAGGAGAACTTCCTTCTGTGTAACAGGGATTAGATTTAAATTTAAGCCTATCTTGGCTGTTCCACAGTCTGTATTTTTCCAGTCAAGTGTGCAAAAATTCGTATCTGAAATGTCTTCACTTTAACAATCATATCTCATCCATTAGTATTTGTATCCTCTTCAGGACTCACTGCTTTTAGAATATGAAATACGAAATGCCATGTGAGACAACTGTATTAAACGGATGTGGTCTGGAAGACTAATAGTTGCTCTTTTTTCTATTATTTGCTGTGAGAAGTACAACAAACACACTTTAGCGTCATACCGAACAATTTTATGCGAGATAGTGACCCAAAATTCAACACAAACCTTAAGAAAACAGAATTATCATCTTCCTGTTCTGCTATCCAAATACCAAAATTTTCCATAATGCAGAGAAAGACAGACAGTACCATTCTTTAGTCTCCCTTTTTTCAGTCTCCCTCAGTAATAGGTCCCTGTAATAGGCAGAACCATACAGAATATAAGCAGGAGATGCTGCTGTTGAGGAAACAAATACATTCACAAAGGACAAAACAAAGACAGGCTCCAGGAGGAAAACTTGATGCTGGAGGTCCTGAACTTCAGATGAAGCCTGTTAATACAGTGTTAATACAGTAAGGTACCTCTTAAACTGAGCCTTCAGACCCTGGTATTACTTCTATGTCAGTAATGAATAGCAAATGAAAATAAACACACAAGCAATGCTCTTTGATCCACACAAGCTTTAATATATTCTGATGAGTATATATTTCCAACAACAAAATTGTACCTTTATGCTCATCACTGGTGGACCTTGTTCTCACAATATTGCTACTTATTGTGGTAATGAAAGTCATTTGAAAGTTGAATCTGCAAGTGAATGTACTGTGGTGTACACAGTGCATAGTTCCCATAAATTTAGCACACAGGAATTTATTTCAGCAGCTACAGCTTTCAGTAGTTCATCAGTTTTGTTTTGCGTGAATGTAATTTACCTTTCAGCCACCAAAGGCTTACAGTACAGGTCTTGTACTGAAACAAAACTAGCACTGTAGCAGCACTCACATCATGCTACTGGAGGGGCAGGGGAACCTTCATATTTATTCCAAAGTTTTCCAAGCAGTTAAACTCATATACAGATGGAGATATCTCCACATTTTTAGAGCAGTGTTAACATTCTGGTTGCACAAGGCTAGTAAAATCAGGGTTTCAGTGCTGGAACTGTAATTATTTCTCTAATACAAGGATGCATATTCCATTCCTTTTTAACCTTTTAAATATAAAGAAAACATGGGAAGAGGAAAGGCTGTTGAAATGGTATCATACAGTACAGTCACAGTCCTAAGAGAAAGAGAAATGCTGTCAGCTAAAATGAAGTAAATCACTGCGTTTCTGAGACCTTCTTATCCACTGGAAATAGCCACAAATGAAGGACAAGGCAAACAGGCATTTCAGACTTTGGAAGTGCAGAGATTTGCAGTGTTGTTTGGATTTATCGGTTCTCAGGAAGAAAGACCATTTCATTACTGGAAATTTTACCTTACTAAAGTATGGAGAATTTAGCCAACTTTCTGCTATGCATGTTAGCTTCTTTTATAAAATATGGGTTACCCTGTTTTTTGTTGAAGTCATTGGGATTTTTGACATTGGTTTCAAGATTAATAACCAGTGGGTCACAGGCAGAGATGACAGAAAAGACACACTTCCCCTTACCTAAAGTACAGTTCAGATCAAATGCTATGAGCTTCAGGGGTATATTTCTGGATGCTCTCTTCATGCATTAGACATTTCTGTTCACAATAACAAACTTCTTCTTTAGTCAATTTTACAACTGTAGTTGTGTTTCAGAGAGGAAATCTAATACTAACCATGGAATCCTGTCAAGAATTCAGTAAATCAAGAGACTTTTTATGGCATTTTACAAGAAAGAAAACTATTCAGGTAAACTGACAAGTCCAAATAGGAATAGGAGACTCCAGCTAGGCATGTGTTATGAATCACAGACTACCACCCCTACTGGGACTGAGAGAGAATCTCCAATCCAGAATGATTTCAAAACGGTTCACAGAGATTCTTAAAGTTTTGCTAAAAAGGGAAGCCAAAATGCAGACAGCTTTATTAGAGTGTATAAATCAAAATAAGAACCAATGCATTTTAAGACCTCAAGTGTACCTTTCAATATGAATCCAATTCCCCTTAAGATACTGTTGCACTTCCTAAATAGTACTACATCTTGCTAAAATGTCAAAGGTGTTCATATTTTCATCAGAAAAGTATTTTGCCAGCTGGGCTAAAAGATGCCTCTTCAATAAGTATTCCAGCAAAATTTGGCTGAGTTCCAACAGCTTTTTGTCCATTCAGAATTGCTGTGAGCCTTGATACTAAAGTGTTCAGGACCATCTAAGAATCTACAGACTTATGGTAACTTTGTGTTGTGAGACCCTTATGTAAAACAAATAAAATTAAAAGGTTATACTATTGTGGCTCTCCCCTGGTAGCAGCAGCTCCCTCGGGTTCACCACTCAGGACAGTGGTACCTCTGAGGTGACTCCGCCCCTCTCCAAGACCACTCCCTGTGAGGCCACGTCCCCTGTTGGGGCTGGGCAGGGTCAGGGCCCCCAGGTGGGTCTTCAGAGGCAGTGGTAGCACAGCCCAGGTGACCCTGCAAAGGTGAGAACATGCCCAATCCCAAGAAGTTCTGCCCATGCAGTTCAAACAGCCTGAAAAAGCCACGCTCACCCTCACCTGAGACACCCTCAAGCTTACCTGGGTGATCCAAAATGACCCCTGAATGACCCCAAGTGACCCTTGAATGCCCTTAGTTGTACCCAAAAGACTCCTGAGTGACCCCAGGTGACCCCAAGTAACCCCCAGGTGATAGTAGGTGATCCCTAGATGACCCCAAGTGACCTCTGGATGACCTCAAGTGACCCAAGGTAAACCCTGCAGGACTTCCAAATGACCCTAGGTGACTACTGGATGACTGCAGGTGACCCCAGGTGACCTGTGAATGACCCCAGGATGACCTCAAGTGACCCCTGGATGACACCAGTTGTCCCCTAAAGACACCTGAGTGACTCCAGGTGACCCCAACTGACTCCCAGGTGACAATAAGTGACCCCTAGATGACCCCAAGTGACCTCTGGATGGCCCCTGGATGACCCCAAGTGACCATCAGATGACCCAAAATGACCCTTGGATGACCCCAGATGACACCATGTGACCCCTGCAGGGACCTCAAATTACCCCAAGTGACCCCTGAATGACCCCAAATGACCCATGGATGACCCCAGGTGATTCCTGAATGAACCCAAGTGACCCCTGGATGCTCCCAGGTGACCCCAAATGACCCCTGAGTGACCCCAGATGACCCTGGATGACCTCAAGTGTCCTCAGGTGATCCCTGAATGTCCCCAGGTGACTCCTGGATGACCCCAGTTGACCCCATATGAGATATTCAGAGATATTAACAGAGATGTTTATGATCTAGTCTCTTTTTATGATGTGTGGGCACATACATACAAAAATATCTGTCAGTCAACTGTAAGTCTCAAATATTTTGTAGAGCACTATTTTGAGGCCCTGCAAGGAGTGTAAACTCAATGCTGTAAGGATCCCTTTGGGATTAAATGCTTACTGTACATCCATATGTGGGGGTAGAGGAGAGGCATTTAAATTAATGTTCTACATAGCCTCACTTAGGTCTGGGTGTCTTTTGTGTTTTACTTTCAAAAAAAGATCTATTGAAATGAGTTTCAAGTAACATTCATACATGTCCCATCTTGTCTCTGTCAAGTAAATGTCATGATAAGGTCACATAACAGATTAATTTGTTTAAGTGAAAGAGTATAAATATTTTAAAGTATAAAATAATATGAAGAATGCTTTACTATTGCAATGATATGACAAATCAATATGTTTTTTATGTCATCACAGAAAGAAAATTTTAGATTGTTATAATGTAGAGTCCTCTGAATATTACTGGAGTGAAAAGAAAGGTGTCTCTCATGAAGATGAAAGATCAAGTATCTTAACTAAGTTATTCTATTAAACATCCCCACAGACACAGAGAACTACTTTAAACCGTCCAAAGAGCAAAAGGTGAGATCAATACAATGCAAAACAGAGGTCCAGGCTGAGTCACTGGGATAGGAGACAGGTGCAGGTTTATTGGGATAGGAGACATTCTTCAATGCACTCAGTCACACAAGTTGTTTAATACCTGAGATGTTTCTCTTTCTCTGTCCTTTATAATTTTGTATATCCCCACCTGCCTCCTACTTCACCAATCACTTAGTTTGTATTTCATTTTCCAGAAATTTGAAATGCACTGAAAATAACACCCAAGTCTGACATGATATTGTCTCTATCAAGCAATAATCCTAACAGGGATACATCACAGTTTAATTGCTAAAAGAAAAAAAAAAATAGGATCGACATTGTAACATTATGTACAGTACTGGAAAGTACTTGCAGATTTTCCTTGGTTTTGTTTTCTGGTTGGTTTGTTTTTTATGCTGAAGTGGCAGGAGCAGCAACTGACAGAGCAAGTTACCTTTGCTTTGCATACCCTCTGAGCCCTCCCTGTCTTGTTCTTCTTATAACTAGAGCCATATTAACCTACTAACTAGCTTTATAACCAAGCCTTTTCATCAAGTGATAGGGGTCAAAGAATTAAGGTCAGACTGACAGTTGCTGACCTCTTTATTCACAAATAAATCCCTATTATTCTAGGGTTGCAGTTCATTTATATAAGCTCATTGTTATATACTAGACTAGGCATTCACACCTAGGAAAATATTTTGCTGACTGCATAAAAAATGAAAGAAATCATAAGCTTAGGTGTGGGAAAGGAATGGAGATGACAGTTATAGACCAATCAAAAAGACATTCACTATTGTGCAATGAAAAGAATAAATTGAATTACTTTTCCTCAACATTTGTCTGCAACAAAATACCTGTTATGGATTTCTCAAAACAAATAAAAAAATTCTTTGGATAAGGGTATTTCACTTTATGTTCAATGAAATATTTCTTTAAAATATTCACGGTTGGCATACAGACTGCACCCTGCAGTAGTAGGAACCACCTAAACCCCCATCTATTGATACAAAAAGGATAGTTTATATTCTCAGAAACAAAGCATGAATAGAAGAACACCAATTCCATTTTCCTGTAACTTCCTCCTACTATCTCCAATATTGCTAGGAGATAGCATTAAAACTGGTCTTAAAACTATTTTCCTATCCCTCTTCAGCTGCCACGAAAGTCCTCAAAATTTGCCATGTATCAGAGATACAGGTAAAATGCTGCTGAACTTTCACCCATAACAGTCCCTAATCCAGTACAGATGAATTTGCCTATATGAGTTTTTCTGAAGTAGCTCTAGATTGTGCTACATGGCAAACTGCTGTCAATAGCCTAAGAAGAAGGAGAATCTGCTATCTCCAGCTTTTTTTTTTTTATAGAAGTGAGCTTAAAATCAAGTGCTGTATGGAATCCAATGAGAAGCTTTTGATTAAACAAATATTCTGTTTAAAAATGAGTGTTTTTCAATAAATAACCACCTTATTGAATACTTTTAATAGGAACTTTCAAATGAGAAAAGTGTTTTCATTTGTAAATTTTTTTTTCTCCATAACATTTAACTGTCAACAAGTTCATTTGCCAAAAAAATTCAAGTTATCATCTAAAAATGCTACAAACATTACTATTTTTCTTCATTTTCATCAAAGTTTTGCACAAGGGCAAAAACAATTCTTTCTAACTTTAGTAGAAGCTTTTTCTCCTTTGTTTTCTTCATAGACATATAGTCTAGATAGCTAGTAATTGTTGGCAGTTTCAATTCAATTTTATATATCCAAAGAGAAATGCAGTAAAATGCCCTATCTCCTGGATTTGTTACATAGTTTCTTCTTTGTAAATGACTTGTCTTCATCTGCATTATGACCAGTGTATTCCCATTTAATTTTAAATTAATAAACAGAAAATTTTCTTATTTATCTACCTGAGATCATCTCAGTTCATCTTTTCACTGTCATTATGATCAGAAAACTTACATGTCACTTCTGCTAACTAACTGCCCAAAGTGTAATCAATTCAACCTTGAGGCTGGGTCTGTGATCTAGTCCATAGCAAAGGACATATTCAAGGTCCCGTTCTGATCTTACTCTTAGTGAGTATTAATGGCTGCACACACACTTCTCACCCCATGGTATTCAAGGGGATATAATTTCATATCCACTAGCTGTGCTGTAATTAACAACAGAGAGCAAAGCCTTGTATGATATCAGAAACAGCCTGAAGTGAGTAGCATGCTGTTTCAGGCCCTGTATTCAGTGCCCCACTCAGCTGCAAGTACCCAGTTAAATTATTCCAAAATCCCCAAAGCACATTTGGAAAGACATGAGCACTTCATTGATTCTAACTGTGATTGAGAACAACTTCTCCTACACTGAAGCTTTGACAAATTTTGGCCCAATGGTGATTTTTGAGGTTTCTTCATGGTCGCGTTAGTTTTTCAGAGGAATCTCTCTGCTTTCTGTACACGAGTTTTGCGTGTTTGCTCACAAAAAACCATAAATTCTCATTCTAATAGCAGACCCACAAATTGCCTACTGCATTTTCAGTGAAGCCTCACGGCTTTCTTATAGAACTAGAGCTTTGTGACTGTGTGGCTTACTCTTCCTGGACTGAACAGTTGCAAAGCTTTGTTTCAGATTTCGAAACAGTAAGGGAATGTGAGCCATTATGAGCAAAAAGATTGGATTTTGCCACTTGGAAAATGCTTCCAAAACAAACTTTAGGGTTTCTTTCCTTGTTTCCGGTGAAATGTTTAAGGAAAACCCATGAGATACTTTTGCCTGAAATTCACTTGAAAAATCTAATAGAGTCTGTCCTGCTTATCCACATTTAGCATAAAACCCACAAGATCAAACAATTAGCACTGATTCTCAAATGCATGTGTTTGCTAAATGAATATAAATGTAACCTTGATTGTCTCCTCCTTCATGTTTGAATCCTGACTCTGTGTAAATAGTGCTTAGATCAGGGCATGAAATGGTGCCAGTTTCATCCTGCCTTTAGTGAAATTATCACAATCCTACCAATTTAAAGAGTAAAATAAGGTGTGTTGTTTACTGTTTCCACACTTTGTGTTTTACTCTTTCAGTGTGACACAACTAACAGCACAATTGTATGTTTTCTCACACAAACCCAATTGCTAAAGACTAAAGGACTTGTGCACTTATAATAATTGTCCTAAAGGCATTTTTATTTCATGCTCATAAAAGATTACCTTGGTTTTGAAAACTTGATGCCACTATACAATGTTGTTTATTTACATTCCTACTTAAAATTAAATTATATTTGCATATGCAAATTCACTATGGGGGTAGGTTTTAAAAAACTAGCAAGTAAATCCTAGTGCACTCAGAGGTGGAAATTATTATCCATTTATCCATAATGATTAACAGTTAAAATGCACTCCGCTGTTCTCTGTGTCTCAGGAAGAACAGAAGCTTTTGTTTTCCTGAAATAAAAAGGCACATCTCTTTTTACAGTAATGCCTTAAAAGGGAGGCACGTCAGTCTCATGGCACAAAGCCAGAGAAGTGCAAAATGCACCCATACTAAAGAGTAAGTTAAATCCATGAGCCTTGACTATGAGACATTAACAGAAATATGGGTTGATAAATAAGAAATGACACTTTCCTGATAGGTATTAACTTATCGAGAGTATTGCAGAGGGGGTACTTCAAATAATCACCTCAAAAAATCTCAGTGCTGAAAAAAGAGCATAAGTCCTTTCAGGAGTGGGGATAGTCGTTAATAAGATGGCACAACATCACCTATTTTAGAAAGAACCTTTTTTTGGTTGGCCAATATGAAAAAAAAAAAAATAGCCTGAAAAAATATAACTAGATGAGTTTGGAAGAATTTGTCCATCCATAAGAAAAGCAAACAATCCTATTACAAGTGAAAAAGGGAACATCAGACAATGTCAGAGCTTGTCCACTTCCTCAGCTGATATTAAAAGGAACTCCTGGTACCAGCAAGGAAGAGAAGATGGGTTTGATTTTGTTTTCTTTTCTTTTTTTTTTTTTTTTTTTTTTACAGAAAGCCACTGCCTTTTTTTATTTAGGCTTCACACTTTTCCTGGGGCCTCTGGGCTCCTGTCCAGGCCAAGATACTTCACAATTGACTTTCATTTTCTGAGGTAAGTGATCTGCCACGTTCAGAGCAGCTAGAGAAGGGGTCAAGAGTGAGGTGGTGCAGTATGGCCTCACACTGGCTCCTGCCTCTCTGACATTGTACATGCTAATGCAACGTGAAGTAGCACGTCTAAATAGCCTGTCAAACTTTTTTGATGTTAGCAAATCCACAGATGGGATTCATTTCCACACTGTTCAAAAAACGTAAACGATACAAGGACATTAAAGAGCATTAAACTACTTGATGACATTTTGGTCACATTAATGAAAAGTGGCATTTATAAACTACTAGAAAAAGTTGGGGGGTGGGGGAAAAGAACAGAAAGAGAGAGGAAAGGAGAAGTGAGGAGGGGAAAAGGAATTAAAATCAATCAAAAAAAACTCCCAAAGGGACCTGGACGGTCTCTGGACATCATCAAAGAAATTAAGACCTTTAAAAGAAATAAAACTCAGAATGAAATTTTCCCTGCATGTGTGCACATGTGCATGTGCTTGTGCTGTTGTTTGGGTGTAAAGGTTGCACCCAAGGACCTGAGTAGGAAGTATAAACGTCTGTTTAGGTCTACATTTATATCTATTCACTCATAGTGGTTAGTAGCTTCCTACATATGGCATTCCATCAATGTCAGTGCCCAAAGGGGTGTTGATTATAAGAAAGGATATCAAAATCCAGCCTCACCACTTAGCTCAGGACTAATTTGGCATTCAGTGACTTATATGAAAACATCTTCCATGTCATCCAAGAGAATTAAGTCACACTACAGCCTATAAAATCTCTAGTATGCAGACCAAGCAGGTAAAAGCTAGTGGCAAAAAACCGTCTGACTACAGAAATTTCTGAGATCCATTTCTCCCACTTTCACTACCTGTTAAGCACCCTCAAATAAGGATTGGGATCCATCTGGGCGTAAGAGTTAAACAGTTGCTGGTTCATTTGCTAGAGCAGCACAGGCTTCACCAGGATGCCAGCCTTGCTGGGTAGAAGGGCAGGCAGAAGACGTGCTGCACTGGCTATGCCACTGCCACTAGCAGCAGCAGCATATCTTTTTCCAGCATTCGTGGTTACATTAATTGTTAATGACAAAGGCAACCTTCACTCGGTGTGGTTTCCTGCCCATATTTGGATCCTTTACAAGGCCCCCCTTTTTCTTCCTCTCCTCCTCCTCCCATCACCCCTTCCCTCTCTCTGATAGGAAATGCAACCCGAGATGTGCAAAAAAACAGTGTGCATATTGTCATTTAATTGGCCCCTTGCTCAGGCGCATCGGGCCTCAGCGCGTGTGCTGTAGGGTGTCTGCTCCACAACAGGAAAGAATAAACCCAGACTCAAATCATAGGAAATTCATCAAATATGCTTCTTAGAGTTCTGTCTTTCAAGGTCTGTTTCCCTGCCATATGATCTCTATAAACCAAATTACTGCTGGCCTGAGTACAAGACTGGAGGCGCCTGGGGCTAACATATAATGAATGCCAAATGTATGTGACAATAGACTGATCATGGAGAAGAATTGAAAATTTTTTAAGTAGTTCTTTTATTTCATTTATAAAAAGCAAACTGACTACACTTAATACATTTAAAAGGAGCCAATCACTTCCCTGCAATTCCAGACCTGTGTAACAAATGTTTTTTATCAACCCAATTAAATAGCTAGGACACAAGATACTTTTGAATAAAGTACAGAATAGAAAATAAATTAAAAATACCTCATTCTAGTTTGGGAGGAATGCATACATTATTGAATCAGTTCAATTTTTCCTTTTACAAGCCTTTGTGCATAAATGTTCTACCCTTCAATTGCAAGAAGGTAAACTCCTTCTGCTGGGAATGCATAATCCCAGAATTGCTAGATTCTGAAAAAGTAAGAAATCTGCTTAAAGGCTAAGTGATATAAGATGAATTATTTTTATTAATTTGTGCAATTAGCAGTCAACCAGAAATTTTTATCCCTGTGTTGCCAATTATTCTAAATAACCTAACAAGTTCATGTGTTGCTATTACAGGATCACAAGAAATGTGAAATCTCCAGAAGAAAATATATTATACTCTCTAATATAGACAGAGGGTAATTAATAATGCTTTTTAGGTTTTAGAAAATATTGCACTTAGAATTGCAAGTCAACTAACGGGACCGTCTATAACCTATAAATGCTTCCATATTCAGAGACATCAGCAGTCAGAGTTACAAAAAAGTAATAATGCATACATATTAATAGATCACATTTTGTCCTTTGGGGAGTATATTTTATAAAAGGGCTAAGGCAGTAATAGTAACTCCTCTAAAATCTCTAAATGCTATAATTGTTTTATATGAATTACAGTGTTCATATTAATTAATGAATGTTTAGTATATGTAAGTATTTGATAAATACAGAGCAAGAAAAAAAATCACCCATCTTTTAAGCTGACATATGAAAAAAAATAAAAGCCAAACACATTGCTGTTTGAAGGTTTGGAACCGGTTAAGTACAAGATTATTTTAACCACATTTCAGTGAGGAACGTGAAATATGGTCCATGAAGTCATGCAATTCAGCAAAACATTTTTTCCCTTCCTTTTTTTTTTTTTCTTGGTTAAATAGAAACAAAAGCAAAATTGCCAATATACCTCTTTAGTCATATTTTAATCAAAGTACTTAAGAAAGCTGCTTGTAGTTAATAAAACGTTGCATCCCCAGGGCACTCTGTTAAAAGAATCAAAATAGGCATTGACCGACTCTTGATAGCAGTAGCTGTGTTGGACATGTCAGGAACACACATAGGCACTTAGGTCTCAATCCTTATTCTGGGGAGCTGCTGATGAGATGAGAAAAAGGAAAGAGAAGAGCTTGCAGAAACAGGACTTTTGAAATCTAACTCTAATATCAGTTTGTTAGATGGAGCAGAGCACTATTCATTTTCATAGGCACTGGATATATCTCCATTGCTTCTGTTTTTCTCTCAGTGTAGATCTGTTTGAAATAGTTCTAGTGACATTAGTTACAATTAACTGATATGAAGTCACCGGCATGAAATGTGGATAAGTGTTAAAGTATCTATTTTTAGTTCTTTTAAACCTCTATGGAAAATGTTTGTTCTGTGAGCAAAGGAAAAGCTTTTTCAAGTAACAGCACAACAAAATCATACTGTCTTTATTTTCAAGTCGAACAAGTGATGAGTTACTTTAAATTCAGTTTTAGGTACATATTCCTATCCCTAAAATGTTTTTAACTTGGTTAGAAAAACAGGATCTAGCAAGATATCTATACAAATACTTGTTCCTGATTTCTTTATGTAGGATGTCAAAACATACATGTTCACAAATGATGAGTCACTCTGGACTAAAGTGACAACCATACGTGATTCACATTCATCATATTTCCCACATAGACACTTATATTAAAAAAAAAAATCAATTAACTAATTATATAAAATAATGCAAACCAAGCCAAACAATGGCTATAAATTATGTTTGCTAAATGAAAAAAGAGAACAAAATATTTTTGATAAAAAGTCACACTCTACCACAAAATCTCTACCATAATTTTCGAATAGGTCTGCTACCTACTTGCTGAAAGCTCTTTCAGAACTTTGACCAAATGTATTCATAACTAATTTATATCAATTTCATGTTGCACAGAATTTTCATATTCATCATCTGATTTACCTTAATGTCAATAAACATCCTGTTTGCACTCATTTAGAACTGACAAGTCATCAGAATGGAACTGTTCTCTGCTGACCACTACTGGAATGAATCCAGGACCACTATTTGCACCGGACAAAGGCTGAGAGAGAGAAGGACCATCACATCCTCTGTAGGACCATGTGCCAGGAACACTAATCCCTACCCAGACACTAGGTCAGGCCACTACTTCTGTAGTGTTTACTGCCTGTGAGGTGCAGGACAGTTAGGTCTAAGCTCTTCTCACTCTCACTGTGACAAGTCTTACAGCAATATGCGGCGCTGGATCAGAAACTTGCAACCTAAGAGATATTTAGAGTAGGTACTGAAAAGTTTTGTCTGCACATGTGGCAGATTGGTGCATTTGAGATACAAGATTGCCTAAAGCATCACTGAATCCTCAGAGAGTTGGACAGGCACTTAGAAGTATCAACAACAACAGTACAGTTCAAAAAGCTATCGTTACTTGGAATTGCCACTTTAGGCTCTGACATTCTGTTCTACTTACATACATCCTCCTAGAAAATTGAACACAAAAATAGCAACAGAAAAAGAAATATTTAAAAACAAATAATCTAGATTGTTGCAAATATATTTGGCCTCCTTCTTCAGGAACGCATATGTTTTACTGCTTTCTGAACATAATAATCAGAAGCAGAGAATTTCATATTGTTTGAGATTTGTATTCTAAGTAACTGTGTTAAAAGAGTATACTAGGGGTCAAAATTCAAGACCTCAAAGCTATAAAACACAGAATGAAAGTTGCTTGCATAAACTTAATTCAGCCTTTTACTTAAAACTTCACTTGTCAATTTTCTGCAGGATCCTACATCAAAGGATACAAAAGCTTATTGATACAGCTAAATTTTCTTTTGTCCTTTTTGTTCAATATACTTGAGTATTGTCCAAGTCATGTTTTGAAAAAAATATATTACTTTCTTTATGGAATTTTAGGTGAAATTTATTGTAAGAGTATGCCAGGATTTCACATGAATACACCTCCATATTTTGAAGGAATATTATCGAATCTTAAAGATGGGAAACAGAAATTAAAACTCTTCTTCAGTTCTAAATATGAGATTACAAGTACCTGATTTAGACTATTTAGTGCTATGTATCACTCAATCATTTGCAACTGTGCATCTTTCAGCAGGTGAAAGCACCGTATCTCAAGTTAGACATCCACAAAAAAAGAAGACAAATAATGACTGATTAAAAGCATAAGTTGATTGAGGTTTGATGAGAATACTATGGGAAAAGACCATAAAAATGACAAACAGGCAGCAGTCTCACTTCTACTGTTCCAGACATGCACAAAGGCATTTGAGAAACAAAGACTTGAGCGGTAGCACTTAGAGGCCCAAATGAAGGTTGGGACCCAGATGCAATATATACTGTCTGAACACATCCTGTTAACAAACTCCACTCCGAAAAAATTTCACTGACAAGGCAAAGAAAGTAAAAGATATCAAGGAAACCAAGAGTGAGAGAAGGAGCTAGACCAAGCTGTACATCAGACTGGCACTTCTGAGAACAGGCTTTAAGTTTCCTGAATCCCTGTCTGCTGCTGTTGACATCTGGCAAACACTGACTGGGGTTTTGGGAGGGGATGTGTTTGGGAAATGTAATTCTTCCTCTAAGTGTAAAGGATGCAATGTTAACTCTACTCATAATCTCAACCTTAATAATGCAACAAATACTTTTATCATTGCTAACACTTATAATATTAGCATACATATTAATATAGAGTAAAATTTAGCTTTTAGTAAATTTATAAAAATATTGTAAGAACAACTATCATGTATCAACATTTTAATGGCAACCACTGACACACTACAACTTTTGGTAGGCTCATTCTGGAAACTCATGAACCCTAGATGACTGAGAAAAAAAAAAAAATCAAAACTCGCCTACAATGCAAGGACCATGGAACTTAAAGAGTTACACACATGCAAAAATCCAAATGAGTCAACAAATACTGTGAGAGTGCCAAAAAATAGTTTAGTTGAACATGTGTGCTTCTTGTTTATGCAAGCTTTTCAGAGAATGTTTTTCATAAAAGAGATGTAACGCTGTTCAGCGCTCAGTCACTGTTTCTGAGGATATGTCTTGGCTGCGCTATGTTCAAGAGTTTAGACTGCTACTGAAGGAGGAAACAATTCTCTCCTGAGGCAGTTATGATTTAAATCTCTTACTAGGGTGGAGAAGTTTGTTTTATCCTACTTTTTTCCCTCCTTTTTTTTACTGTTGCTGGGCACACGTGTCATCCATCAATTTCTTGCTGCGCGTTTTGCACGCAAATATCAATGGATAGAAGCATTGTGTAGCAGCTGCAGGACAAATGCATGAAAACATCCATTCTTAAAGGCCAAAAAGTGCAAAGAAAAAAAAATTAGAAACTCTAACAAAGCATTAATGCAAACTTAGTAAAATTCATGTTCATCAGATGAGCATTTGATCAGAAATGATAGCACATAGATTTGGCAAATTCTATTATGATGGTCTGAGGAACGAGAAAAAGGACTTCATTGTGTGATGCTGAATGCTCAGTGGGTTTCAGGTTGCTTTACCACATTGGAGTCATTCCGTGTTATTGTAATATAAATAGAAGGTCAGTTAGAATTTCTCAGGAAGAAGGAAATTTTTTTAATTTTATCTACTACTTTTAACACTCCAACATTTTTTTCCTGCTTGAATGATTGCCCTTTAAAAGCATTCAGTATGAATGGGTACTCTTGACTCATCTCATATTCTTCAAAGCATATACTAGCTACTCCTGGTGAAACCTTGTCTTTGCTCACCCCCCTGAATGCCCTGTTAAAACTGATGACAATTTTGTTGCTGAAGTCAGTGAAGGATTTAATTTTTTCTCATTAGGCATATTCAGAAACCACAGGCTTTTGTTTGACAGACAAAACCAACCATCATAGCTCAGTAAGCAAGCAAGCAAGGTCAACTCCCAAATGAATTCTGAGACTGATTTGTGTACCTCTTGGTCAACTACAGAATGATGCTCACTTGAGTCTCAGGTATTACTTAATGTATTCTTTAAACTGTAAGCATTAAACTAAGACAATGGGACAAATTCTGTTTCCAGTTATTTTAACATAAGTTTAGATGACCTGTACTTATACTAACAAAAAATTAGATATTTGTTTTTATTCCCATCTCTGTAACAAGGATACTTACACAGCTTGAAAAGCTGCAAAGCAAATTTTATTCAGTTTATCTAATTGATTGCCTTAATTCTTCAAATAACTTGTACCTAGAATACAAGTAAAAATGGCTTTTCTGGAAAACACAGTTCAAGTACACTAGTTAGTCATTAAGAGCTATATCCATCCACATCTCTACACACAGCCTATATCCAAGTGCTTTGTAGGTGAAGTCCTCTGATACTTAGCTCTGCACATGAAAAAAAAGCAATTCTGCAATTGTCAAATTTTCCTTGTCTTGAATTTAAGAATCTTAGCCATAAAGATGGCTCATCATAACCTGTTGAGGCATGAAGACAAACTGACTGTTTTATACATAGGGTAAATCAGTTAGTGATTTCATAGCCATTCCCCTTCCAGAAGTGTCGTATGTGTAAGTGGGTGAGGCCACCCACATGGTCCAGTGTTGTGGTCTGGTTGCTCTGTTGGAAAAAGCAATATAAAGTCAGTTTTTTGGCTTCTGCCAGTGAACCCAGATGATTTCAATTTGTTAGGATTCCACTACAGTGGTCAGCATTACTTTGACAAAACTGTGCTAAAAAACAACTCTTTCTGCAGTCTTATGAATTTCAGTATGCACTGGGACCAGTACAGAGTTATCAGCTTTACAATTACCCATAAGGCTTCTTAAAATCGTGTCCATTAGGTAGCTCCTACATATATAAGTGTTTATTATGTGGCTTAAACACAATAAACACTTTACTGAGCTCAGGTTTCTACTGATAGAGTAAGGAGAGGTTATGACAATAGCTGTACCTTAGGGAAACATGTATTGAGTTAATTTTTAAGTATAGTTCAGGCTCCTGAAACTTATGAGACACTAGACTTAACTTGTCCATTAGTAGTCAAATCACTAAGTGCCAAAAAAAAAAAATTGACATGACAATTTTTATGCTTGTTTCTAGGTAACTTAAATTTCATATGTAGAAGACAGCAATATCACAGAGATCATTCTTTTTCAACGTATGTCTGGCAGCTATAAGGATGGAAAGTCTTTTGGATTATATAAGATAATCTCCTGATCACAAACCAAGTTTAAGTATTCAAAAGGTACTCCTTGAATTTTCTGATGGAGTTTTACTATGCAGTAAAAGAGAGGAAATAGTTTTGGCTCTTCGTATGTTCCTAGTGTTCAGCAAGTTAACCATCAGCATGAGTCCAACCTCATATTGGCAAGAATCTCATGTCCTCAGAATTTCCATCTACTAGTTTCTGTTTCATTAGAGAGATGCTGTGTGGCGAACAAATTGGGTTCCCTTTTTAGACGTTCAGACTGTCGTATAGGTTGTTAAATCATCCAAGGAATTAAGTGTTTTAAAAGTATTTAGAACTAAGAACTGTGGCACATAACATATAAGAAACATTTCTTACCTATGTACTTGGAAAAGAAAATAGCATTGCTGATGCCACTGATTAACTCATTATCCAGTTTAGGAACCAGTCCCCAACTAGCAGTTTACTACTCGGAATGGACAGTAAATGTCTTTTCTTTTGCTTTCTCATGCTATCCTTCTACCTTCACCAAACATGTAAAAGCGACTTATAGGAAGTGACATGTTTCTACAACAAAGTTTAATACACAAGTTGAATGCCTGGAGAGAGACAAAGATTATTTCATGACACCGTTTTCAACACTCAGAGAACAAACCCATCAACTAATAGTAACCCAACTGGTAGACACACACATACTTTCCCTCCTTTTACTGAATTTATGGGCTTCCTGAGCCAACTAAGAATTTTATGCTTAGAGAACTGCTAAAGGCTTGGAACATTTTACAGACCTAACACTGAATTGATATCCTACCCAAGTTAATAAAAGTGTGATGCATGGTATAAGCAGATTTTACTACCCCATAAGAACTTGACCTATTTAACAATGAGAAGGCAAGATCATCTCAATGTCTTTGCATGTTTCTTTTGGAAGTTATGAGCAATAAGTAAATGGGATCACTATGAATTGACTGTTATATGCAGCAGCAAAAAGACCAATTAGATGGTGGTACTTCTGACTCAGCAAATATTGAGCTGAAGCCCAAACACAGGACTAACAGCAAAGCTATTGTAGTAGTTCAGTCTTGAGAACAGTTAGAAAGTGAAGTTTATGAACTCAATAGCTTCTGTGGCATCTTCCCAAAATTAACTGAGTAAATCACTGGTTTCAGGATCTAAAATTCCACCACTGGTAGGAGATTTGAAAAGAAAAAGCCCACATTTTAAACAAATGTGAGAAAATCTTTGGCTACAAAGTCAAACTATTCTCTTTCCAGCACTGCTGAAACCCATACAGAAGAAAATATGCTCCTACCCAATGAATCAAAGACATAAACCCAGTATTAATCTTAACACATATGTGGAAGCTAACAGGTGTGCAGATCAAGTTCACCCAGTAAGTTCTTCTCAGAGCTGAGGCTGTAACTCTCAGCACATAACAACTGCAATACGCTGCTAAATTCTCTGCAGTCCCAAGAGATTTTTGAAAGGTCCTGTGTGATTCTAAGAAGGTAAAGGTGTTCATCATCCTTTCTGAAGTCATTCACCCTTATCTTACTGTGTTAAAACTGTTCAGTAAAAAATTTAAATTGATAATCGCTGTATTTCAAATAAATGGACAAACTCAGTCTACGTCTCATTAGCAAGGAAGGATTTTTTGGAAAGTTTTCTCATCTCAGTGGAAATAAAGAGCTGCCAGCTGCACAGAAAATGTTGCTTAAAGAAATACAATTTGGGGAAAATTTAAAATATCTCTATATACTTTCCACCTCTTTATGTGTATTTAAATGTGCAGCAACATACCAGATTTGAACTCTTGAAATAAAAGTCTGAACAATGTAATTTCTATATTTAGCATGCTAGCAGTCCCATGCCAAGATTCAGTCTTTAGAATATTTTCTGCATACATACCACATACATGTTACTATGAGAAGTAACAAATATGTAACATCTGGCATTTTTTATCTTCCAGGCAGTCTCAACAGAAGAAAAGTAAATGAGGTATTTTTCTGCACAAACTAAAAATGTACAATGCCTAAATTTACATCCAGACTTAACTTAGGAAATAATCTATTTTCTAACACAATGCATTCTCCCACCTCACAAACACAGGACTTTTTTGAAAGCACTGAACCCCAGCTAACATTTCAGCCAAACCTGTCTGATCTACTTTGTGGCATCAAGCCATTAGAACAGTGGACTTCACTTCTTTTTTCTCACAGGGGACTGAAATGTTTCTCTTCTTAAAGGTCCATCCAACAGTTACTGTATTCCTACTATCAGAATTAGGTTAGATTTAGTTGCTCTTAAATATTGTTCTATTCAAAGAAGAAAGGAATAAACATGTTTTAAAGTATCTAGTCTTGACCTAAGGTGTTATGTCAGTGTGTTTTATATAACAACCTGCAAACTGTCATCTTCCAAGCTTTAAAATTGTTCTCTTTCATAGGATTGGGAAGGTACTGATGCTGTCACCACGGCATGAAGACCATATCAGGCAGAAGAATCTGAATCTGAATCTGGAAAAGCTGTTCAAGTGGTAGACACCAGAGAGTTCAAAACCAGCACAGACAGCACATTGATCGCTAGGACACAACTAGAGAACTAGAAAACAATCTGTGATTTGTATAAAAAAAAAGTTAATAACAGAATAAGAAATTAATGAAAATATAAAGGAGATTAACTGAATCCAAACAGACATTATAAAGAAGACAATCAGCTGTGTAAAATCATGCTTCCAAAGTTATAGCACTGACCACTGCATAGTGGAATGTGCACATTCAGTTTGTTTTCCAAGGATTTTTTTTTTTAATCTAATCACAGAGATTTTATTGTCGATACTGTATATTTGGAGCTAATTGAAAAAAATCTGTATGATTTCTTGCCGGATACAAATCATATGCCTTGAACAAGGATTAGCTGGATAACACACTAGTCCCCTAGGGAAAATATGTTGTACAGACTACTCCTCATAAGTGGGGATTAATATCAAATCCCAGAGGAAGTCATGCACTGCAGTGTTTGTTTTCATTTCATTTTATATTTACTGGCAGTTTATACTGTTCTTTCAGCTTGTGTTTAACAGACGTTGCAGCGTGACAGATTTTTCAGCACATGCAATATCATGCCTCACATTTTGGCCACCTGATAATATTTACTAGGTATAATTGTTGTCCAGTAGGTCTTACAAAATTGAAGATGGCATGAACTCAAATTTACCACATGGAATGTGCTCCTTTATAGAATTTTTGTGCTTTAATCTTCTCCAAACTTAATATGGTATTGATGTGGCAGTTGCTACAACTCCCCATCATTAATCTTAGTGCCGATGTTCTCACCCTCAAGCACTTTCACTCATTTTTTTACTCTGGCTAAACCTGGATATATCATTTTCCCTGTATCTGTAGATTCCCTACTTCCTTAGCTTACAGCTTAGTTTATGCCATTTCTGGTCAGTTCTGATTATTCTTTTTGTACCTTTCCCTGCATTTTCAAAACTCAGGTCTTCCCTGTCTAATCACTAGTCTCTCCTTTGAGATCATAAAACAACTTCTCATTGATACAACCGTGAAAAAACGGTTGAAAAAGAAAGAATGTAATGCAAAAGAGTGCTCCATACATCCCAGCAGTGATTCTCCCCTTCAGAGCATTCAAACCAGAGGAACTGTGTGAGTTATCAAATCCAGTGTTCTGCATCAGCTAATTTTAGATACTTTTGTTGTTGGCACGAAACCAAACAAATCCAACAGCAGGCAATTTCTACTAATAGCTTCCTCATAACTCTTCCTTCAAAACTTGACTGGGTATGACCTGCACCACCATGATCTAACTTCAGTCTCCCTTGCTTTGAGTGGAAAGGGAGAGCGGGTGCAGACTAGTTGACCTCAGGAGGTTCCTTCCACTGAACTTTTTCTATGATTCTATTCATTAACTACAACTTGGCTAATACCCTAAACTCTATCTCTAATCATGAATTTGTGATTTTAGCCATAGAAAGAGCTCATTTATTTAATAAGAAGAGCCTGACACAAGAACAAATGCTTGAGCCAGAACACTTATAACTGAGCTTAAACAAAAAGTCAGCCAATGCTTCTCAGGAAAGAGCAGGGAAGAGGAGAAAATGATTGTACTGCTGATAATTTTCTGGTACTTTTTCTATATTTTGACATGGAAATCTTTCTGTAAAAGGGTCAGTAGGGAATGTAGGAGATCTATTCACTCACTACAGAAAAGTACAGAGGCTGTGAACGGATAGTACCAACTGCTTTACCTGCAAATAAATGCCCATGTGGTAGACAAATCTTCCATCACATTAACTGAGGTTCAATATTTTTAAGTCCTTCTTTGAATTACTAATCTTATCTTTGAAAAATATTTATATGCGTCGGTGTTATAACAGTGTATACACCACCTACATCTAAGCATGTGTTTATCAACTGAATTCTTTTAGGTTTACTCTTACCATATTTTCAGATTATCTATAAATTAATTTTCTTTCTCAATAAACTGTCTTAGTCTGCATTACTAAAAGTCTATTGCTATGAGTACAGTCTACAGGAATCTGTCACTGCACGTTTTCTATGTTATACCTCAGTCTCTCCAGAAAAGGATCATGAAGGAATAGCGTAAATTGAAATACATTTGACTGATAAATGGTAGTGTGCCGACATACAGAAAATGTCCTTGTGTCATAAACAGAAGTCTAGCTGTTTATCCAGTGTTGCAGTAACAGGCAAAAATTCCATATGTAGAAAGGTAAATTTTAGGACACGGTATTGCATCTCTGCTAACTTAATGGAAGATGAATTGGCAAAGGAGAGTGCAGGCAGTGACAGACTCCAGCATATGCCAATATGTCCTTAAGACTTTGCACTGCAGTTGCCAACACAAGCTAAACCTCACATGGCATTGCAAGTGCAAAACATAGAATCACAGAATGGTTTGGATTGGAAGGGACCTTAAAGATCATCTATTCCAACTCCTTGCCATGGGCAAGGACATCTTCCACTAGACTAGACTGTTAAAGCTCCATCCAGACTGGCCCTGAATACCTCCAGGGATGGGGAGGACGGTAGGAAACTTTACCTGCAAATGCTCTTCATTCTCTGACTGCTTGAAAATCTTTGTAATATTTTATTTCATGGATCAACTTTTTTTGTAATAGTTTTTATTGCAAACAATAAGAAAGAAATCCTTATTATCACCATAGCTGACCATCTGTAGTCTTTCTTCAGTGTAGCAAATGTTCACCAAATTACAGTGATTAACCAAATGTAAGGATATAAAGGAGGGAGGCAAGGAAGATGCAAAGGAAACACTGGCCATCTGGGCAGTGGTTTTCATCTCAAATATTAAATGTTGCCTGTGACCAATCAATATTAGAATTATAAGAAAGCCACAGGTAGAGACAGTAGCAATTTTAACCCTTAGGCATTAGAAAAAAATTGGATAGTGGGTTGAGAAAATAAATTCATACATCTACATTGTCAAAATAATTTAGTTTGATTCTATAAAGACAGGTAACAGTATTCAAGCCTTGAAATTGTTTGTGAAGTAATCAGCATTTAATTTGTTCCGTTCAGAATTTAATTATATACCATGTGCCTTCCTGAGAGGACACTACCAGAAGTATACCTGTCAAATGGAAATTAATTTGCTAGTAGATGACCATATACTTCATGAATTATACATGAAACTTTGTCTCATTGTTGCTAGTAGCTGTTGCTAAAAGACTCTTTCATTGCTCTTATGTTTAAACTAACCACAATGATTTTTAAATAAGTCTGATCAGCAG
The DNA here is from genome assembly GCF_009829145.1 of Chiroxiphia lanceolata. Lineage (NCBI taxonomy): Eukaryota > Metazoa > Chordata > Aves > Passeriformes > Pipridae > Chiroxiphia > Chiroxiphia lanceolata. The sequence continues at coordinate 13,519,008 of NC_045642.1, forward strand.
TAAGGAGATTATGATGAAGTGCTAAGAATGACTTCCAAAATAGTATTTCAGGCACGTTTCTTACTGATGTTTTTCACTGCAATTTGGGTCATGTTCCTCTGCTCTTAGTTGTTAGTAGAATGATGGGCAGACCATTTCATTCACTTTCAAATACAACATTGATAGCTGGATTTACATTTCTTTTTAAGACTCAGCTCTAGCAAACACGCCTTAGATTTCAGACATAATTCTGTTATTCAAATGGGAGAAGAGTTTGATAGCTATGCTAATCACTTTTATCTGAGAAAACATAACTAATAGCTTGGTTTACATTTGCCTGCATTTATGAGCATAATTTTAGCACATAATTTTATTGCACTATAAAACATAATACTGCATTAGTCTGCTCTTAGAAAAAGTTACCTTAGAGTGATTTCTACTTAAACCTTCACCCTACATCTAAATAACAGTATCATTTTAAAATTTTGACTTTTTAAAATCAGCTAAAAAAAAAAACACCACAACTCTGTATAACAATTAATCCTACAAGGCTATTATCTGTATATGTAATATTCAGTGACTATATTTAAGGTAGTCATAGCCACATTGATCATAGCACTGCTTTGAGCCAGTTATTCTCATGTATAAATTGGACTGAATTAAGATAATTTGCTCTTAACATCGCATCAAAAGAATCTCTTAAAATTCTCCATTGCTGTATACATTAACAAAGCATGTGGAAGAAAAGATGAATTACCCAAACAATTATTTATTTTTTTTCATGTAGTGCTTTCAGCACTGGAAACTGAAAAGGAAATAGTGCTTTATATTTTAAAAGGGCCAGTTATTACTTTCAGTGGGACATAAACATAAAGAAGATATGCTCAAAAGAGCTCCATTTTGTAGTATTGTACTTAACACTTCCTCTTGGAATAGTTGTAGCTAATAACGATATGGGAACAGGACACAACTGTGCAAATTGATATAATATAATGATCTTATTACTAATAGTACTTGGCATATGTGTAGCTGTTTCCTCTCAATTTGAAAATATATTTTCAAATTTAACATCACCATTACCTTGAAGACAAAAACGTAAGTTATAGAAATGTTAGACTCCCTGTGATACCAATAAATTATCTATGACAGAACCCGGATTTTCATTCAGCTCTCATTTTCAGTCAAAGACCTGTTTTAAGAAAGGTCTTAAGAAGTCAACAAATGGTCTTGTAACCACCTGAAGAACACAATGCCTTTTATCCCTCACCAGACCCCTCTCCCCCTCCACAACAGGTTTTCTTCTGCAGTACAAATTATTACCAAATTAATATCCCTGTTCTGCAAATAACTTGAAGGTTAATCTTAGCTATATGAGTAAGTCCACGTACTTTGTATCCTAGAGGTAAACCCAGGGGATAAATAAAGGGGATATTTTGTCTTCCCTAATATTACTCAAAAAAAAAATTGTTTTGAAAAGGCTTGCTTGCTGACTCCAAGTTACAGTACTAAGTATTTTCACTACTTGGTTTGATAAGGTTTTGTATTTTTTCTTTGATTTTACAGGATCTTGGTGCTCATGGTATATATACTTCATATGATACATTGCATTAACTAAAATACTAATATGACTCCATCTTAGAGTTGGTTCATGAAATTTTCAGATTTTTTTCAGGTTGAGAGACTGGGAAATATGCATGCCAAAATGACCACTAAATGGAAACTTTTTGCATTGTACTGTAACCCTGTGAATTCACAGGAAAGATAAGAGTGAAGATTTGGACATATTATTTTAGTTTAAGAATAAGTTCTTCTCCAAAACTGAATCAGAGAAGAAGTTAAAACACTAAGAATTTCTAACACAGAAAATATAAGCTATAGATTGAAAACAACACATGTAAATTAACTTTCAGTTAATTTCATTACATGACACTGCCAAATCTCAATTTTGGGTAGATGTTCACTGCTTCTGAAGAGGGACACTGGGGCCTAGCTGTAGATGTACAAAAGGAGACTGCCCAGACCCTGCATTCAGCCATTCCATGCCAGTCCATTCAGCCCACACTGCTGTGGAATATGACACCCATTAATGATGTTTCTGCCTCTGTCAACTGCAGGGTTCAAAACTAGTTGTTGAATTTAAGTCGTATTAAGTAAGATGAACTCCACCAATATTTTACTTTAAAAAGTTTCTTGAACATATAATTTTATAAGAATCCTTTTTTCCTATTTTTTTAGAAGGACATATATTTCATAGCTTCATGGTTATGGAAAAAAAAGCCTTGAAAACACAGTCAAAAGTCAATTAACCAGCACAGAATGAAGAAAGCATATAAGAAGGAATGCAAATAGTCCATCTAAACAAAAATGCATAATTCTAAGCTCACCTTATGACTTCTGGCATTTGAATCCAAATACCTGAAATGCTAAATCTTATTTTAAATCTGTTCCTGCAAATAAGGTCAAAGCCATGCAAAGCAGGTGAAGAACAGCCTTGAGTATGACAGCTAAGGGTAAAAAGTGTTGAGAAGGAAAGCAGGAAGAGGTGAAAGAACTAAAAGGTTCTCTCATCCTTAGAATATCTAAAGATTCTCTAAAGATAGTGAAAAGTAATTTTTTTAAAAATATAGATTTATGCAGTATAAATACTTTTACTTCTGCATACTTTTTCTTCTGTTGCACCTACAGGAAGGGAGGAAAAACTGAGTAAAAGTCTTTTTCCTATGAACCAATATTCTCCCCTCACTCTCCAAAGCTACAGAGTTCAGAAAAACTTTGGGTTTAAGTCAATGTTTCTTCATATATGTAAAAAGGAGTAGTTGAATTTTTCAGATGGGGAAGAGTTGTTGACACTCTTACAATCCTACTTTTGAGTTGTTGGTCACCTTTTATTTACTTACCACCTCAAAGAATTAATCCTGGAAACCAGAGGATAGAAGTCACTTATGTCATCAGAAAGTCATGAAATTCCAATTCAGGACTGATGGCCAGTGTTAATTCAAATCACTGTGTGCACCACTAAGTTCTGTTGAGGGGATTACAGTGGGAAAACAGCCAGAAATGAGGGTGGAGCATCATCCTTTAATTTTAGCTCCCTAGCCAACTTTAACTTAAGCAAGTCCTGTACCGATTCCAAAGTCAACAAAATTGCACTTGCTCTGTGCTGTGACTGACACTGCCTCCTTATGTCATTAAAAATTAGCTTTATATCCTCAAGCATTTTATTTGATTGAAGGGTGAATTCCTTGACAAATGGAAATAATCATTCTCTTCATAACATCTATGGTGTGGAATTCTTCTCAGAGCTACTAAATTTCAGCACCATTGACTTTTAAAAATATTCATAATTATATGTCTAAATTGGTCATTGTTAATTAAGACATTTTTAATTTTTCTTACTAATGCTAGAATCCTTATTTAGAAGGAAGTCAGAAGCAACTTCACTAAGCTATTTCCACAAATTTGAAAATCAAGTTCTTTTATTTATTTATCACATAAATAGCTTTAAATTGAGAATATTGGTGGCATCATTTAGCACTGAAATTATGGGATCTTGGGGTGGGCAAGTTACTTCCTAGATCCATTTTTTGTAGCATTTTTATCACTTAAAATAATCAGACTCTGTAAGAAATAATACCAGCATGTTTTCAGTCACTCTGATTTTCTCCAAGTTTTGCTTTTGTAACTGATGAAAACTCTCAGAAACTCTGAACTTCAATGAAGGTCTGCATTGCTAGACCTTCAACATAACAGGATGATATAGTACTGACAGGATAACATCTAGCTAATTAACTGTTCACTTAGCAGTTAATAGTTCATTCACTGCTGTAAGAACTAGCTTCATGTCCAGATGATGATGAAGCTTCCCATTCGAGAAAAGTCAGTAGTAGTTGGAGCATAATAAGAATGTAAGGAAATTAGAGAAAAAGGAAATTTGGAAAGCTATTTTGTCCATGATGGGCCATCTAATTATTTCCTAAGTGGGAAAATGCTTTTGCCTTACCTGGTTGGCCACTATGCACATTCAGCATGAAAAATGCTACCTGACATCTGTTCTAAATTTTTGTATTCTTTCCATGTATGCTCCTTTGTCCTGTCATTTATGTCAACTTGCAAACAACAACACAAAATGACAGGTTCTAATCACTTCAATATTGAAAATTGTCCTTTTTCTTTCTTTTTTTTTTTTTTAAAGAAAAGGTTTCAATAGCATACTGTTTCCTCTATCTCAGTAAAGTGTCTTCTAATTGCTATCAAGTCACAAAGTTCAATAACACAAAACCAAACAGAGGTTTCTAACTGAGAAAATACAGTCTGCAAGAGTGAAATCCAGATTTTCAAAGTGGAAATTGGGCTCTTTGGAAACACTGATTACCCTTCCCTTTCTAGCAGACAGAATGCTTTCTAGCATGAATGCCTATTTGTGGATCTGTCTTGCATTTCTAAAGTGCTTATTACTACTACTACTATCACTCCTCTAGGACTGACATAAATAGACTACACAGCCTGAAAAGAGACTGCAGTTGCAGGAGGATCTCAGGTTTAAAGTCTTTCTGCATTAACATCACAGTAACACAGGTCAGTGCCAGCAGGCAAGTGTGATGCCTTCAAGAACCTCAGAGCTTCACTGTAGGATGTACATGCCTGGTTTGGTTCATATCCCTGGGAGGACCGTGAGATGGGAAGAAGACAACAAGCAAAAGGACTGTTTGTGGTGTTTTAGAATAAGTAGGATTCCAAAATTTGGGTTTCCTGGGGTTTTTTTTGGTTGGTTTGTTGGTTTTTTTGTGAGAAGAAAATAAAGGTTTGCAAAGTTGCCAATCAGTCTGTTTTGAAGACTCTCTTCAGTTTCTCTTGTTAGATGTACTATAAAGAGAGCGAGGCTCAAATATCTAAACCATGTTCCCAGACTCCGACTGTCAGCTTTGCAGTCCATGCTAATATACAGATATATGGATAATGGAACTCAACAGCCACATTCCCATCCAAAGACAAGGCTTAAATGAGCAAGTACTTTTATTGAACTGAGACAGGCATGCAGGTTGCCCAATGAAATGTTGCATCAAGAAACTCGGGATAAGCCTGCTGAAACTTGACTAAGGTCAGGAGTTTGGTTCTAACCCCTTATTTTTCCTCTTCTCAATAAAAGCTAAATAAACTTAAAATGAGACCTGGTGACTAGTACCAATTTCAGATAATCTACTTGGTTGAAAAGTAATAATAGAAACATTTATATTGTTCTTTGATATAAGCTTATGTAATATATGCTATTTGCTAATCTCACAAGTCAAATCCACATAAGCATCTCTAGGCCTGATTTATTGAAAAGTAAGTTTCACACACAGTATATAAATTATCTTTTACCCAGTAGCTGACAGCATCGTTATTCTACTTCCCACAAATGAAATACGGATATCTGGAAGGTTTCTCTTTTTTAATCTGCAGGAAACAACGTAATGTTTGCAGCTGGAATTTGCATCTAACAACAATAGCTCTCATTGTGTTGCTGTGCTGCACTGAGAAGTGTATCTGAAGGAGGCTTAGAGTTCTCCTTTCACCTTCTTACATCCTCTCCACCATAAGTCTCAGGCCTCAATCCTGAGAAAAGATTTGTGCTGACTGATGTATTCACCCACATATAAAGTTCCATAGAGGTCCATAGAGCTTTATGTGCACATATCTCTCAGTTTATTAGTGATGAAGGCCATTATGAAGGTTTCTCTTCTCTACCAGAGCTGGTCCATGTTTTCCAGTAAGCAATGATCCATTACAAGTTTAATTACGTATTGGGCACAGTTGGAGGCCCCATCTGATGATCTATCTACTGTAGTTAGATGTATATGTCTCTAAATACATGGAGAAATTAAAACTCACACACTTGAAAGGTTTTTGGTTTGTTTATTTTTAAGACCTAGTTTAGGGGATCCTTTGGCAAGAGTTTTTGCGGCTAAAACTGGTGATGCAGAAAGATGTATGATCAGAAAGAAAGTAGGAAGGTCAAATCATAAGCTGATTTCCAAGAGCAGCTAAAGTGTGTCAAAATGTGTTCATTTCAAAACTGAGTAGGCCTTACCTAAACTGCATGAACTGCTTAATTTGTACTAAAATCCACTACAGCTTCTGATTATTAGAAGACAGAATGTTTATTTGGCTTCTTATTATTTCAACACATTGCTAAACGTCGTGGACAAAGCATAGCTTTGACCCTGCTCTAAATGGAAATTAACATCTATATTTTTTAGTTTGACCCAAAGGAGTTTGACTCAAGAAGGAGCCATTTTTCAGCAGAAGAAAGAACAAGGGAAACAGTGTCATTCACTTCAAAGTCAACCTAGGCATTTGATGGAGGATTCACTTTTGTTATGAATTTACATATTTCTAGAGTACCTTCCACGGTGAACAAAAATAAAAGGTGTCTAAGTTGCTGCTGAGTTAGGGCCTTAGTCATGAAAATAACACTGTGAAAAATTTAGTCTGTAGGTAACAATGAGAAGTTAATACAAATAATCATTGACTTCATTATAGAAGTCTTTGGCAACAAGCTTTCCAGACTTATGTTAAGCCTTGAGAGAGAAACGTTTCAGCATAGAACCACTTAATCATTTATATGAATGAAAATGAGTGCAAACAGAATGCTGAGATGCCTTTAAGATCACCTCTTTTTTCTTGTACAGAATACCCACTATAATGACATTTTGCTTGACAGTTCATAAATTTTGCTTATTACAAAATGGGCATTATTGATTGCTTTTTAAAAGTACTAAAACTAAGCTAAGAGCAGTAGATCTCTCAGCAAATTCAAAACATACTATCTTCCAAACTAATCACTGGCGAAGGGACTGTGGAAAAACTATCTAAGTTTATTGTAAGCCTAATGCAAAAAATTGGAGTTACCATCAGTTTTAGGTTAGTAACTTGGCTTTGAGTTTAGCATGTTTTAAGCCACTATGAAAAAAAAAGATAAACTTATTTGGCAAAGCCAGACAGTTTTAAAGCCAACATCCTGTAATTGTTTCCTCATTCAGCCTGGCAGCTTAAACAAGGAGAAAAGAGAAATGAGAAATAAGAAAGACAAGGAAAAAAAGAGAAAGGAGAGGGGAAAGGAGAGGGGGAAATGGCAAAGCATCTTAAGAAAAGAAAAATGGAAGGGAAGAAAGAAATCAAGGTGTTTGCCTCATTTGTAGTAAATCAATATACAAATTACATATTTTCTCCTCTTGTTCCCCTTCTAAGTAGCATTCAACAGAATGAACTAATGGAAACTCACTAGTCTCATGGGATAAAGTCTGAATTTAAAATGTTCTTTGTTTGAATTGATGTGAAGAGTGAATATTCTAACACCGTTGACCCTAGGAATGCAGAAGAGCCAAAGTGATAGCAGGCAGCATAAGAGGACTCAGCCTCTTTGAGATCAGTTGATTAAACATCCCCAAGTGAGACTAATACAGACTGGCAATATCCTTATTTAGAACCAGTAAGAAATAAAAGTGATCAGAAGGAATTTAGAGCTGCCATTCTCATTAAAATAAAGTTAGAGACAGAAATCTACAAACGGTCGTAAGGGATGGGAAATCTGACAAAGAAGAAACTAACAATGTTTGCTACTGGATTAAAGCTAAACAATCTCTAGGAACGCTCGAACTTTTACCTCTTTTACTGTTGTATTGTTGCCAGTCCTGAGCTAATACTGAAAAAAGCCTATGAGGTAGCTACTGATCTGGCTGGGAAACAATGTCCTATTCAGAGTTAATATCTGTTCTAAGTATCAAGCAACAAAATTAACTGTCCTCTGTAGAGAGGGGTAAAAGAGAACATTTATATCAATGTCAAGCCAGGAAAGAAATTTTGTATTAACCTATGAAGTTAAAAAAATAGAATACACAAAAGTGTTTTTAAAGTGGATATAATTTAAAAACCTTCTAAATATCCTAACAGTACACTTGGCTACACTTGTATTTAGGAAGCAATATTTTACATGCAGCAGTAGATTTTTTGCAGCTTTAAATTCAAAGACAGGGCTGTATTCCATCACAAAATTACAACGTCAAACTTAATGTCACTGTGAAAGTACCAAACAAAATTTGTCAGTATACAGAAAATGGCCAGATAATAAAGTTGTGACACAACAAGTCCAGTGAGAGCAGCTGTGTTCAGAACAGTTGCATTTACAAAGCGATTGACACATGGTCCCAGTGTCAGCTGAGTGACAGCTAGAAAATCCTTTGGTTACCAAGCTTTTAGAGACACCAGAGCAAATGCCATGCAATTATCCATGAAACCTACTACAGGAGCAAAATGTATGCAAAATGTCCTTGTGGCACAAGTCAGAGGAAGAAAAGAAAATTAATTAAACAAGGATGACTTGGTCTCACACTGTTGGCCTTTGCAGCATTCTGGTGATCTAAAGGATGAACAAGGTACCCTATAAGGCAACAGATAACTGTGTAATAAAGGTAAAGGATCTGCTGATATACCAGAATCAGAGAAACTCTACGTATTTTCCCTGCTAGCAATCCAGGAACAGAAAACTACCATCATCTAGCCTAGTAAGAAGGTTAATTTTCTCAGGATACACCATGTACTGTGCATCTGGACCAAGAATAAAGACTGTCCCAGAAATGAACAGCAGAAATATGTTGTGACACAGGTCCAGGAGGCAGGCTGCTTTGTGGGTGGTGTGCCTGAGTTTCCTTTTCCTGGCAACTAAGGTACAGTGGACAAGAATTCACGTGTGCCCAGAAAGCTCAGGTGTCTGAAGACCTGTCCTTTCCTTTGCCTCATTGCTCAAAGTGACAGGGGTGGTAGAACAGGAGAAGAAATCAGTCCTACCAGCCACTCTGTTTTATCCCCTGTGAAAACTCTTCAGCTACAGAGTGGTAGCCAAACCGAATGGGAAATTTAACTAGTTTTTTATGTACTTTGGGGCACCAAACGAAAGCAAAGAGTTGACAGACTGTTGATATACCTGCCAAGTTTTCCTGACAAAGTAGGTGGGTCACATTCACGGGTAAGCTGCTGCTGCATGTAGCTGCAAAAGAGCCTGCTCTTAGACCAGAGATCTGGTCAGATACATTACGTATGGTTGTTGACCAAACTGGTGGGTTTAGCTTTCATACAGGTTAGTATTTTCTATTATTTCTCATAGTGTCATAATCACAATTACGATATACAATCACAGCTTCTGTAATAATTCCCCATTTTGCACCTTATCAAATGCTAATTCCCACAAGATTAGATCTACCACTGTTGGGTTTTTTTAATCTGAAAAATCAGTTAAGATCATTAAGAAAGATGGAAGATTAGCCTGATTCTGTCCCATCTAATTAAATTATTAACTTTACTTAAATATTTGTGGATACAAGCATAGAAGTCTTAGAGATCTAGAGATGCTCAAAAAACTTTCACCATCTTAAATACTGTGTTTGTTATTCTCCAGCCATCACATGCCATTCAGTTACATTAAAAGCCTTTGAAACAAGACCTGCCCTTTATTTCTTTCAGTATTCTGCACTGAAGAACATCTAGTTCCCCCAGTCTAGACATATTCAAGTTCTTCCAATTTTAGTTCAACCTTGGTTAAGTTAATTTCCATTTTCATAATATTATTCCCTACTTATTTTGCCTTTTTTTCTGTATTAAACAGCTTCCTTCCTGTTATTACCTCCAGCTTGATAAATCCTAGTAGGATATGGTGTTAGATTACATTATTGTAGAAATTCCTGATAATTATGCAGCCCTAAATTATATTCTGAAAAATGCTATCTAAAAGAATTTTTTAAGCTACCAGAAGAGGTGGGAAAAGGTTTTGTTGCAAACAGTGAAAAAGACAGAAGATCTTTTGCCTTGAGCATCACCTGTCAATACAACAAGTTTCTCTGTGATTCAGGTAAGCAAAGCTGAGACTGCCAATGCCACAAGGAACTGCACCACTCAGCAAATATTTCACAACTGCAGTAGTTCTCTTCTTAGGTTTTGCATTACTACATCAGTGTATCAAATATCTTCATCTTCCTACAGCTCTCACATCGCAGAACTGTGCTCAATTCAGTACATTCTAGAAGACTCTAGGCAACATGTGTTCACAATGTTCTTAGTTGCTTAGAATATAGCAGAGGGCTGTGGTCTTGTACTTGAAGAATTGGTATAGAATCATATAGTTATATGGAGAAATTAATCTTGTTACAACTTCATAGCTTCCAGCTTAGTTAAATAGAGTATATTCATACAGTTAAATACCTAATGTGAAGTCAGCACGTTAATCCTATGGTGTATGTGTATCTTATGCCATTGCCAAATCATACAATTAACAAAGAACCTCTCTTCTTTACATGTGTTGAAAACTGAAAACATTTTGAATATCACCCACAACCTCCTTTCACAACACATTTTCAACACACATTTACAAGGTTTGATATGCCAGTTTGTGTTTCAATAGAGAAGATTAGTAGAATCAACTGTGCTATATTTCATTGCAGAGCTGATAACCTCAGAGGACTCATCAGCGCAAAAGTTTATCTTACCATAAAGCGTATCAAGGAAAGAAATATCAGGTCACACTAAAATGTTTAGTAACTGACTGAAAAAAATACAAATACTTGATGGTTAAAAAACTGAAATCTAGGAAAAAAACTCCTCTCGCAAAAAAAAGATCCACTTTGTTCATTTTGAGGATCTTCTTGTTAAAGAAATCTGTTCTTAACTAAGAATATAGCTGACTAGAAGAAAATCTAGGCATTGGCCTCTGGATAAGCAAAACAAAACCTGCAGGAATTTGTTACATCTGTGGGTTTATATCACTAAGATTTGAAGTCAGAAGTCAAAGATGGACATTTTATTCTTTAAAAAGGTAGAGCATGGACAAGAAAAAGCAACAGCAAATACCATGCCAAAAAGAGTGTGATGTCATCAAGCTGTCTAAGGCGGCTTGTAGGATTCTCCATGGAGCAGGACTGAATGCCAAGACTTAATGTATTTTGTAAAACAATCTATGTTAACTCTCAAACAGAACTAAAAATCTAGTAAATAAACTGATTAGAAAGGGATTTGGCTTGGCAGTAATCCTATTGCACTGCTAGTAAAAAAGAAATAAAAATATCTTACAGAGAAAAAGAAAAATCTTACCAAAGGCTTTAATTTGATCAGTGGCTGCTACACTTTAAAATAGTCAGGATATGCTGCTACAGATGGTGTCCTGTTCAAAAATCAGTGTTCCACCATGACCAAATCTCTAAATTTTCTGGGAAGATACTGATTTTTCTGTTTCAAGGGGCATTGAACTGATTTCCCATAAACTGAAGTGGAATAAATAATATGATTTGGTTTGATTCACGACTCCAGAAAAGGATCTGCTTGGAACAGAACACAGGAATAGCAGGGCTCAGTTCTAAGGCTGGTGAAAGGCTGTTCCGGTTGACAGCTTATGTTAACAGCTTCTGTGCTGGGAGTCTGGCAAAAGGCTTCAGGGAAACTGTCTCTTTGCTTTCATTCATATTTTATATATGCTACATATACACACAGAGAACAGTGCATGTATTAGCCTGTAATTTTCTGTCACAATCACGATCATCACACTATGTATGTGAGCAGTCATGGCTAAGAAGGGATATTTCAGATCTTAATTTAATAGTCTCCATTCCCATGTTCTGGCGAGGAGATCTGAGGAACATTACCTTACAGTGTTAAGCAGTGTTCCCTCTCATACAGCAGATACCACTTCCAGTGCAAATACATGTGCTTACAAGTTTAATGTTAGCTGTCAGTAGGTACTCAAGCATGAAAAGTTAACATTTGCTTTCTATCAGGATTCACGTGACCAGTGCTCAGTGGCTTGAGTGTTGGAGAAAAGCAAGCACAGAAGGTCCTTGACACAAGAGTAATAAAGCTTTTAAATTTAAAATAAAGCTTTACAGATGTTTTGGCATCTCCCCAACACAATTTAAAGAAAATAACAACAAAACCAAGCAAATAGGCAGGTAGTTAACCAATTAGAAATGTTTTTCAGTTGCACATCAGTTCAAGGCATACTCGTCTGGTAGCTGACTGAAAGCCAGAAATAGCTGATGTGGCATACTGTGATTCTGCAGACATTGCTCAGTAGCACTCCCACTAGAAAATGCAGAAGGATCCAAGGCTGGTTCTATACTTGTTTACAACAGAATTTTAGGAATATATGAAAACAACTGAGTGATTCCATGAGGATTCAAAAGTTCATAAACATATACAATGGTAAATCCAATCTAACATTTAAGCCACAGAAACCCCAAATCCCCATGTTGAACCAGCTTTCATTTTCAATTGCTCAGAAATTTTTCATGTTGCAAGCTATTAAAAAAGTTTTAAATTCATAAACTGAATGTGGAAGTTTTCAAAGTTCTAATGTTAAAAATTCAACAATTAAAAATTGAATGCCATTCAAGGTTAAGACTGGTAGCCAAATGTGAGATGCAGGACTTTAAGCTGGCTGCAAATACTCAAGTGAAAGTCTGAGAAGTTACAGCGAACGGAGTTATTTGAACATTAGCTCAGCAATGGTCATAAAAAGGAAATGAAAGGTCAGGAATGCTGGAGCTGAAAGGGTAGTGGTCAACACTTCAAAGGCTAACAGCAGCTGGTCACAAGGAACATTCTCCAGGGGCTACTCCTTGGGCTGTACTGTGTAGCACTGTCATCAGTCACTAACACAGAGCATACTCTCGCCAGCCTCACAGGTGACACCACACTGTGGGGAGCAGTGGGATACTGGAAGGCAGGGCTGCCATTCAGGGACACATCAAAAAGCTGAAGGAATGGGCCATCACGAGCCTCGTGGAATTGAAAGATCCCATACAAAAATACAGCCTGGGAACCGTTTGACTAGAAACCGGCTATGCAGAAAGGGAATTGGGGGGTCAAATTTAGGTGAGTTCAACCACCTACTGGCCTGCACTAGCAAGAATGTAGCCAGAGGGTCAAGTGCACTTGAGAGGCTACATCTGGAGTACTATGTCCAGATTTTGGCACTCTAGTACAAGACACATTAAGAAACCTTTGAGACTCTAGAATAAGGGCCTTAATACAGTTAGGAGTTGGACAAAATGGTACAGAAGATGCTGAAGGGAAGGTTGGGGCGGGACCTAGTTGCAGTCTTTCATTACCCAAAAAGAGGTCATGGAGAAGGTTGATTCAAACTCTTTCCCAGAGCAAAAGGATGAGATGCAATAGTTTAAAAGGTTCTATGATGGAAATTAATGTTAGATATGAAGAAAAAAAGGATAATGCAGTGGTTGGAACAGGTACTCAGAGTGCTTGTGAAATCTTTATCTCAGGAAATTTTGAGAACTCAGATAGAGAAAGCCCTGAACAGTCTTATCTAACTTTAAAGTTAGTCCAGTCCTGATCAGAAGGCTGGATTGAATGGTTCCAGATGTCCCTTTCAACATAATTTTTTCTGCAATTACATGAACTATCAGTAAAAGACAAGTGACCATGGTAAAAATATTATTACCATGCCATATAAATTCATTTACTTATTCCTAAATTACAATGAACCATTTGGCTCCTGGTCTCAAGAAGGGGTATTTTAGAACTCGAAATAGTTCCTTCCATATAGGTAGTTGCATTAGGACTCTTTGGCTTGAAAGACATAATTCTTAGAAGATAGTATGATGAGGTTACAACACCATGAGTGCCATGAAAAAAGTAGATAGAAATAATTTTTTCATTTTTTCCTTACACAAGTACAAGGAACTATCAAACAAAGTTAGAAAAACTAGGTTTAAAAACAAAACAAATGGTCGTTCTACATGCAGTGAATGGCAGACTGGTTGAATGTTTTTCAAACAAGGGCACACCAGCACCTTACACTTAAAAAAATTGAGTACATTGAAAGTTACTAAACACACACACAACATGGGGCTCAGGAATAGTGAGCTAAAAAACAGAGGCTAGGAGAAAGATGGAGTAGAAATATCACAGATGTTTCTCTTATTCTAATTCTATTCTACCACTGTTGAATGAAGGATACTAGGCTAGATAGATCCTTGGCACTAACCAGTGCTGTCATTCTTATGATAATGCCCTGCAAGGTTCCTAACCCTGTCCCAGCCATACAATCACAATTCTGCAACTTTTGAGTTTTAGTCTTCCTTAAAAAGAATTATCTTTATGAGAGATTCCAGTAATGCACACACATGCATGGCAGCTGGATGTCTTACAAGGAACCTGAGACATGGGTAGTATTTTGGCAACATGTTCTGTGATCTCAGACTATCAAATTTATTTACATAGATATTGTTATATAGCAGAAATACTTGCAGAAATGAATGTGAAACACCAAAAGATGCAGCCACATGAACAAGCTTCAGAGAGATGTGCTGGTTTATAGGAAACAGAGATATATCTGAGACATAATTTAAATCAATAAACCCACCACTGACTTACATACTGCCACAACAGTAAAAAAATCACAATAGAGGGTGTACCCAACAAACCTTGTAGATAGACATAATCAAACATGGTTAAACACATGAAGCAAGTCAAAAAGATCACAACAAGTACTGGATTGTGCAAAACCAGAGCTCACGTCAGTTGTGTTAATATACAACTGTTCCCACTTCTATTTTCCATGATAGTGTGATCAGGGAAAGTTGTTTGTTATAGATGAATAGAGCTGATTATCGCCAATTGCAGATGCACTAATTAACTCAGTTTTATTTGTTCAAAAATTCTAGTAATAATCAATTCCAAAGATTTGAGCAAGCATATGCAATCTGACATTGTTTTAGTCACCATCAGAGGAAAATGCAGTATTCCTTTCTGGAAAGTGTTCAAGACCATGTTGGATGGAACTCTGAGCAACCTGGTCTAGTGGAATGTGTCCTTGTCCATAGCAAGGGGTTTGGAACTAGATGGTCTTTATCCAATCCAAACCATTCTATGATTCTATGTCTCTATGGAAAATGAAGGGAGGAGAGGGAAATGAACAAGAACAAACATTTGGCAGAGGAAAGTCTACCTAAAACAGGCCACTTTTCAGTCTAAGCAGCTTGTTAGTCACCTTAACTATCCTGACAATTCAGACAATGAGCATTTAGAGTTCAGTCCATAAAACAATATTTAAATAAGAGGTGCAAAATTGTGTCACAGCTCTTTTATATGTAAGTCAGGGAGGCGATGGTTGCACTTTATAGAAAAAAAAAAAAACAAAAACTTGCCCAGATATACATTGTCCTGGTTAAACCAGCATGCAAAAGTTGCCATTGAGATTCAAGTATAAGTCTGGAAATACCTTTACTTCATCTGTAACAGCACTGACAACATAGGTTGGGAGTTAAACAGGGAATTATTACTTTGCTGTTGTTATATGGTAGTTAGGTTATGCCAGCTTTTGCTTTTCAAACACTTATGAGCCAGAGACAGTAGAGCCATAAATATTTTCTCCCATCTAAAACTAAGCTCTGTCTTGAGGTCTTATCCCATTTCTGGACAAACATGCACCAAATTGGTCAGTTATGCGTGTCTGAAAAGAAGTTTGTAGCACTGAAAAGCTTTTAAAGACTTTTATCTTGGAAAAAAAAAAAAAACAGTTCTGGCATAAAAAAGGCCCTTGGCAAGACATAAGCCCATAGTCTGCTCCACTATCTGTTAGCATTTTGGAAGAGAAGCAAACAGTCTAGTTAAGCTACTGAGATTTCTATAATCGCAGTAACATTTTCTTCTCAAATCTTCTGAGGGGAATTCAGAACCCAGGATAGACACAGAAATTTATTGCTCTCAGAAAAAAAAAAGACTTTTTTTTCTTTTTTTTTTCCTTTTAAACTGCTTGCGCAGAAATGGGTATGAACTCTCATTTACACTCTATCAAACTTATCTATTGTCTCAGAATTTAGTAAACCAAGTAAGGTTTGACCTAGTATTCATACCCCGATAAGTTTTGAGCCAGATACTAATTCAGTAAGTTGGTCCTGTAAATATCCTTGAGATAAGTAAATACAAAGAAGCAAATGGAAGTTACTTAACTTTATATTTACTGCATGTTGTCTTGCTTTGGCTTTCACACCAGTTTGGTATAACTCTAGGTGTTGCAACAGAACTGCACTAGGTCTTTTGAAGTCAACTCTGCTTCTACAATGTCCTTTTATTCTCCAGGTTATCACATAGCAGAAATAAAACACAATGGAATAAAACACTGCAAAATCCTCTCATCTCTCAGTTACCTACAGGACCACATCCTCAAGTTGATGACATCCATTTAAAATATGTCTTCTTTAATAAAATCACATCAAATTAAAAGATGGAACACAAGAAACACTAAGCAGTAAATGCAGTTGATGTTACACTATTAATGGGACAAAAAGCTGAAGAATCTCACGCAGCAAGAGCAAGATCCAGTACCTAGTGGACTTGATGAGCAAAATCATGTGGAGGACACGGAAGGCACAGAAACCTGTGTCTGTTGGACAACTTACTAATTTACCTCTGTTTAATAATTAATGTTACTTCACGTATGGAGGAGGTCACTTGAATAAGACACCTCACTAAATCTGTCTGTCCTTTCACTAGTCTCTCCCTAAACTGTGCTCCTTCATTCACTGCTTAGAGGAAAATTAATTATTGGTCAATGGAATATAAGTCTCTGACACTCTGCTTATCATATCATTGTCCTCAACATATTGGATTTGGGGTTTGGGGAAAGATCTGAATTCAGTGAAGCCACTCACATTCTTAAGATCAATTATGTACAGACTTTGCTGTATAAGTAAAATTATTAAAATTAAAAGTCATATTATTTGGTAGCTTGGAAGATTAAGTCTGTTTGTCAGAAGCTGTTTTTCTCCTTCAGACACAGAAGAGTGAGTCAAAATAACACAGAGGACGTAAGATGACCAAAAGTGCTCTGAGTTGACTAGAAAAATGTACCTAGAACAATATGCTATGCTTTCAAAAAAACACAAACACATGTAAAAACATATTTAGGAAAGAGGTTAAGAATAGATTCTCTAAGACATTGCCCCTTCATCTCCATTATTGACTGTAAACCACTCAACTTCATTTATGTTCTTTAGAATAGCAACCAGAATTCCTGCAGGTCCTGAAATTCCCTCAGAAGATGATAGAGAATATTTCCAAGCATTTTCTTTGCAAGTTGGATGCAGAACAATTCCTCTTCTAGTAATGACTGATATGACAGTCCTTGAATTACAAAAGACCCTGTTGCATCTTTGTCAAAGTTCTAGCAAGAATAATAGCTAAAATAAACAGGAATCTTTGTTTCTGTCATCATTATTCTGTGCCTTCTTACATGAGAGGACAACATTGATACCTGTATGACTTTCACTGCTTCACAGACTTGCTGTCCTGAGTCTTTTTGCCATCCTACAGATGCTACTCCTTTTTAGTTTCATCTAGTCTCATTGTGCTTCTCAGCAGTTGGTGGTATGTCTAGTTGGCCCTCCACTTTCTGACAATCATTAAGAATTTTATAAGTAAACAAACATGTGCTTGAGAGCCTGGTATTAATGGGCTCTGAGTTTGATTCATAATAACTAATAGGAACAAATGTCAACAAAAATGCCATGCTACAGAGACCAGAAGAATTTTCAGATAGTAGCCACATTGGTACCAGATATCATTTAGACACCAAAGAGAAATTGGTGGTCCCTGGATGAATCAGGGCCAAACCATCTCCAGAATGTAGATGCCACAGAGTTTGAATGCAACTGTCTAGTTCAACAGTGAAGAGTTTAAAACTGGAAAAAGAGAAATAACACTGCGCTAGCAGTGACTGCAAGGCAGCTTAGACGAGCAAATGTAATCGCTTGTAAATCTGGCTGGAATACTGGAATGAAATGTCTCAGGGTTTACAAAGAATGCCACAGGATCCACAGTGACAGAGTCCCCTTAGAGGCCCTGTTTCACATGTTCATCACCACACAGAAACGCAGTGAAGAAATGCACACATAATTACTTGCAATCGCAAAATTCAGTGATTTAGATGAAAAATATTTACCTGGAAAACTAATAACAGCACACAAATATATAGGTGCATTATCTTATTGAAATAAATAATTTTTACTGCAGAAATTGATCATTATTTTACCAATGATCAGGGTTAAAATCTTATCTCTTTTCCAGGTAACTTCTTTCCTTATATTTTCTTGGAGTTTCTAAGTTGCTGACAGAATATTCTGTGCAGAAGTTGGAAATTACAGAACTACATTTTTTGTGTTTTTATAAAAAACAAGAAACAGTTTTAGAGTAAAGGTTGCACTTTATCTGTCTGCCACACTGCAGAAGAGGTAATGAGGACTGTCAAATAAACCATCTCATTTCCCCTACTCTCAATAATGGTTTATTGCAAATCCTTTTCTAGCATGAAACAATTCTGTGAAAAATAAACCAAGCATGAATCTTATTTGGGTTGCAGAAAGGTCTGAATCGTTTATAACTGAATTAATTGCTAGAAAGGCTTATGAGCAGCCAATTAGTAATATTTGTATTTGGGTCTGCCAGTTGGCCTAGAAGTGAAAATGAGTATTAGTTTTGACATAAAGACTGTAGTGTTCACAGATAAAAAACCATTCAATCAAAATCAAGAATATCCTTGAGAATTACTGTCTTGAATGGAACATGCCTGATAACTGGCCAGATAATTCTATTAGCCAAAACTGCAGAAGATATTTCCCAACTGTTTATTCAAAAACTGATTCTGCATTCCTCATACAACATCCTAAAGTCATGATTTTTGGTTGCAGTCTCTATAAAATCCTGAAAAAGTGGGAGGAAAAAATGGTGCCACACATGAAACCTATGTAGATGCCAACAAATTGTTAATTTGTGTCCATTAGATTTCCACATGCCTTTAGAGGACTTAATTTTCCCCACATGGTATTCCACTTTTCCACAAGCAGTAAACGAGTTTCAAACTAATTTGAACTATCTTGAGAACTATAAGTAAATTCTGAAAAATCATTGGGTAACAAAAGCAGCATATGCATCTGATGTCCCACAGAGGCATCCTCTCAAAGGCTTTTTAGGAAAACACACATGTTCAGTCATCACTGGTTACAAGATGGAAATGTGGGCTTGGATGTGCCTATAACACATGGCTTCCAGGGGAACAATGTCACTCTTAAGTTATTCTTCTTCCCTACACATCCTCTTCTCAACCTGACTGCAGCCCAGCAGAAGGGAGTACCAGAGGGGATTCTGCAACTTCTGGAAAAGGAAGGTAGTTTTGAGCTGCTTCTGTGACTACGCAAAGACTGATCCCCGGGAACCTTGTATTTCCTTTGTCTTCTCACCCTCCCATCATCTAAGTCTGACAAGACTCAGCCCAAAATTAAATATGAGAGGAGAAATAAAGAGACGGAAAAAGACAGAAAGAAGTTACCAAAAAATCAAAGGGGAGGAATAAACATTGACAAATGAATTCAGTACAGTCAGGAAACACGTGTGTTAGGCAAGCATCCCTTAAGGAGTTATTCTTGTAGCTCCTGGTCAGAATATGTATTTTGTGATGGCAATTTCTAAATTTTTCACTTAATAAAAAAGGTAAGTAATTGCATAATATGTCAAGGCACAATCCTGTGCTGTCCTCAGGCACTCATACTCCTGGACTGGGTGCTTTTCTCTTTCTTGAATTATTTTTAACAGTGAGCTGTATTTTAAATGCGTTTCATGTTTTATACTACAGTTTGCACTCTCTTTTAGGTTACAAACTTCAGGAGAAGTTGTATAGCCAAAGGGTTTTTTCAGAAATTCAAACTAACATATTTTGCCCATGAAGAATGCATTCACATTTTCTTGAACTATTTAATTACAATAAAATCCTATATCATTAGAGTATAAACTTTAATGTATTTGTACCGGTAAGGAATACTAGAAAAGGAAGACAGTAGAACATTGTGTAATGCTTAGAGGAGTGTTTGAAAGCTTTTAAGTTAAGCATCATTTAAAACAGATTTTAATTAAGGATTTTTCTTTTTTTATTGCATATTAAGGTCTCTAAGAGCATAACTTCCATAAATAGTCAAGAATAAACTACATTCAGACCTACATATAAGCACATTTCTTGGCACAGACAAATGAAAACTGTGATTGCTGACATCTCTTTGAAGGAAGATTTTCTTTTTTTTTTTCATCCCAGCCCTTGTTTTATTTATATGGCTCTGCACACTTTTTTATTTTTAATTATCCTAAGGAAAAGAAGGGGTTGAGGGAAAGAGATCTTTGTTTTCCAACTGAGACAGTGAAATACATTCCAAAGCTGCTTTTGTTTTTAATTTACAGAAGCCCTCATGTCTAATCTACTAAGCCAACAAATAATCTGTTTGCCAGGTTTTACATGAGAGACGTGAAAAGTGCATACAATTGCTGACTTTATTCTTTTTTAGGATACAGATTTGTTCTCTGCCATAAACTTGAAAAGCTCCTTTTGGAGAACTTTCCACAATTAATTTATTTTTAACTATGCATTTTGTTTCCCAGGAGGTATTTCATTTTTACCCATTTACTTCGGTATCTTTAGCTCTACTTCTTAATAACAACAAAATGAGTGTGTTTCCCTATCTGAAAGATAACTAGGTCTGTATCCTTATTCATACACAGAAAAAAAATACTTTTTTATCCTTCTGTTCTTTTAGAATAATCCTATAGCCTACACTTCTTAATATTTAAGGTGAGTCTCAGTATTTAAAATCTTAATGGGTATCCTGAGATCCACCAAAAAATTTCAGGACAGCAACAGCAAACCATAGTGTCTCTATACTGCTGTAAATGTCTTCTGGGAAATTCATGTATTCTGGCAAGACAGAAGCAATATTTTGAAGTGAGATTTTTGGATGGTATGATCTACAGTGAGGAAATTTCTTCTGATATGGAGCAGTGCACCACCACATTTTGTTTACTTCCCTCTTCTCCATTCTGGTACATCTGCCCCTCTAGACAACTATAAATCTGGCACAGTTGTATCAATGAACTTGAAGGATGCAAAGAGCACTACAGAACTACCTGCCAGCTTCCCCAAAACTGAGTTTTGCTGGGATTTTCCCAGGAAAGGCCAGGTCTCAGAATTCATTGAGTTCCTCCAGAGATGCTCCCTCTCCTGCTCTTAAAGAACACAGGGCTTGAACTACACTGAAATTAATAACACAGTTCAGTTCTTTTCTTAAAAATGGCTCACTTATTGATGCCTTGATTAAGGGTATTTAAACTTTCCTTAGAAGCAGAACTTATATTTAAAAAGGGATAAAGATGAAAAATGTTCCAGACAAAGTCTTCTGCTTCAAGATGTGCATCTTACCATATAGTTGCTCCATCTACAGGTGGAGCTACCAATGTTTTCCACTTCATGTGGAAACAATATCTGAGGCCACCTCTTAGTTACACTACACATGTGAACAAGAATTTTGGAAAAGTGCAGAAGTATTACTAAGAATTCATTGGTACATCTTACATCCATGTTGTTTGTAACTATATATAAAGAAGGATGTTCTGAGTCCCAGCCCTTGGGAAGCAGTCAGTAATTTACATCAACTAGAAAAAAAGGCATTCACGGACTATCAGCTGTAGGTAAAAGGCTTTGGCCACAGATCTTACTACAGAATTGTGGTTGTAACCAAATACAGCACTCTTTAGCTCAAACCAAATAAAATTTAAGTATTTCTTTAAATTTCTTTGAAGATGCACTAGTAAATACAACTTCACAGGTAGGCATTGATTTTAGATGCATTACAGATTACGCATTTATTTATATGGCCATGATTATCATTTCATTCAAGAGGCTTATTTTATCAAATACCTTTCATCTATTTAATTCATATTGAGTTCTCTATTACTATACAAGTCAGCCAACTCTCACACTAGTCAGAAAATAAAGAGGTAATCTCTGCTAGGAATTTTTGAATTTAGACTTTCATAATTTTATTTTAACCATGACAACAGATTCAGGTTTTCAGATTGTTAACCAATATCTTGACAAAAAAACACCCCACAATCCAGAATCAAAATTTATTCTTAATTCATCTACTTAAAATACACTTACTAATCACTTCTACTCAAATAAATTTATAATCTGTATTCACTGGGTCCTTCTTGCAGAACCATCAGTGCTTCTTCACAAAGTAATTCCGTTCTAAAATCTCCACCTCTCAAATACCTCCCTCAACTCTCTTGACTGAAATAAGAAGATGTAAATTCCTGCTGAGGCTCACATTTTTGTTATAGAGGAAAACCACTATTGAAAGTAATTTGCACCTAGGACAGCATAGAGTCAGAATGTGAGCTTAGGTATCCACCTCCTTTATTCTATGTAGTTTACCTCCATAGTAGAGCAGCCTCCAACAATGCTGATGGCTCTGGTAGAACGAGAAATGTGCAAAAAATTCTCGTAATGAAGGAGAACTGTGGCACAGGGAGAGCCAAGCTATAGGTTTAAACAACATAAACACATGACGTTGCCACCATTTCCCATCAGTACTATAAATTAGAAAACTGGTATTGTCCTGCAGTTCCTTTGCATTACATCTTTCAGCCAAAGTAGTTTAGTAAAATTAGATGAAATTATTTAAAAAAAAATCGTTTGCAGAAAAAAATTAGTTTTCTATCACACACTGTCACTAATGATGCATTTGACAGTACTGAGCAGCTCCCAGGCCATGTTTATATTCAAAGATAGTTTAAAAAAGTAATGCTGCCTCCCTCCTCCTGCCCACAGCTCCCAGTCAGGGAACTGTGCCTTTCATTTAAATTTTTTTTTCTGTCCCCTGCCTTTACATACCCCTTGAGGCACATGTTCTCAAAAGTGAGAACCACTCAAATATAGTTTACATTACCCCACAGAACACTATAAAGAGGCAAAAAAATTGTCAGGCAAGGTGACAAGATTCACACCAAAAATCATTTTGTAAACTCTCTGGGATGTTGTCACAACAAACCCAGAGGAAAAATTTTACTGCCTCAGCAGCCAATAATGGAGAAGGTGACAGAAGAGCAGAAAGGGAAAACGGAGACTCCCACATGCACTTGGGAAGCCTTTCAGATCCTCAGCTTTATCTATACTTAGGCTGCTAGATGATTTATGAACACTAGTCTCTATTGCCACTGCAACTATTCACTTCAATTCTGCATGTTCCTTGATTGGTTAGTTACATTTTCACAGATGCTATCATCACACTTTAACTGTAATAATCAAGTTTGAATTGTGCTTTTACTATACTATGCTGCCAGCAAGATTTCTATACTGAGATGTCCAATGCTGACGAATAGTGCAAATGCCTGAAATCAAGCTTAGAAATTCCTTTCTTACAATGTTTCTTAACAGAGTGCTTCTTTGTAGGGAGTGATTTTTCCCAAAACCTGATGAGAAGGAACATGATGGAAAGAATGAGTGCCCATCAAAGTGGTAAATTAGGGTATGGGCAGACAACTGCAAACTAGAGTTAGCTCAGCTCAACAATTTTCCACTTACTAGCTGAACTATATTAATGGATCACAATACACTTCTGATTCACTGCAACTGCAAAGGAAAGTAGATTATTTTAAACAAGTTACTAGTTTGAATCATGGCATTCTAATATGTAAAACCACTTACCTTGGAATTACAGTCAGTTAGAAGTACACACACACAAACAATTAGCAGCGACTCCTTAAGCTGTGAAAGCTCAATTACTTGCCTTATCCGTTCTCTAAATTTCTACACCATTCATTGCAACCAGTGCTGGACCATAACTTCCACTATTCTGAAAGCACTGACAGTTCTCCTGTGTGCTTTACACAAATACTAATATAATACTAAATTTTCAGCTCTAAGTTGACATCCACCAGAGTCCTCCATGCTGCTCTCACCTGCTGTTTATCCTTCCACGTTTTCAAATGCTGATTTCTCCTCTAAAAGCTATAATGCAAAAAACTGGTCCAAGAAGCTCATGGTTCTGCACAGACTGTTACATGTTCAAGATCACCAGCACGAAGTTTCTGAGGATCCTATTCCCCTGTGTGAAAACTCATCCTGACCAAGTCAAAGAGGTGTCCCATCTTGACTTAGACTGAAACTCCCAGATTCTGAATATGAATAAATGTTTATGAATTACTACACTGAGTAACATCAAAGGGCCTAAAAAGTAAGCAAATGAGGCACATACTGTACAACACATCATAAGGCAAACAATATAAACTAAACAATATAAGCTGAAGGATTGGTCATATTCTCGCAAATATTTTCCTCATTTTAAAATCAGAATTGTTGCTGCTTTTTTAATCTTATGAAAGTTTTTGGGGCATGGTGCTCTGTGACACTTAAAGGGAAGACAACTCTTTTTTTAGCTCAGATCAGAATGGCACTGCTGTGCAACCACTTTGTGGCCCATGTGAAAACATTAAGCAAGGCACCGAGAAATCAGTCTTCCTGATTTTTACACACCATTCTCATCAACAAAAGCATCTGGAGCTAGTCTGGTACAAAACACACTAACAGGGAGATCACTCTGCCAATGTGGCACTAACTAAGTAGTTCTGTATTGCATTTGTTTCAGAGCTCACAAAAAAATCCCAAGCAAATAAACAAAAATCTCTACACTTAAATTCCTCTTCCCTCACCCTCAGTTACCAGGCATCACTAGTACCATTACAATTGCTCAGCAAATTAGGTCACTGAAAAGATCTTGCTTAAAATAGGTGGATTAAGATGGAAATGCAACATTTGCTTTATTTTCTTCTTTAACTGAGGACCAATCCAACTTGCAGCATGGTCACACAAAGATGCATTGACATGGCTTCACTAAGGGCAAATTGTCCCTGACCAATCTGGCAACCACCTGTGAAGGGATGATGACAACAGATGACAAGCAAAGACTGACTGATATCGTCTACCTATACTTCTGAAAAGCATTTGACATGGTCATACACATCAGCCTTATCTCCAAATTGGAGAGACATGGATTATTCAGTGGATAAGGGACTGGTTAGATGGACGCTTCCCAAGAGTTGTGGTCAATGACTCTACATTCAGGTAGAGGCCGGTGATGAGTGGTGTCCCCCAGGCCTTTATCTTGTGACTTGTGCTCTTTAATATCTTTATCAATGACACAGACAGTGGGATTGAGGACATCCTCAGCAAGTTTGAAGATGACAAGAACATGACCAGTGCTGTTGATACAGCAGAGGGAAGGGATGCCGTCCAGAGGGACCTGCACAAACTTGAGAAGTGGACCCATGGGAAACAAGTGAGGTTCAACAAGTCCAAGTGCAAGGTGCTGTACCAGGGTCAGGACAGTTCCAAACATGAGTACAGACTGGGAGATTAATTCGTTTAGAGAAGCCCTGTGGAGAAGGACCGGGAGGAGCTGGTGTATGAAAAGATGGACATAAGCCAGCACTGGCAGTCCAGAAAGCAAACTGCATCCTGAGCTCCACCAAAAGACATGTGGCCAGCAGACTGAAGGACAGGACAAGGTGGAATGGCTTTAAACTGAAAGAGGGAAGGTTTAGATCAGGTATGAGGAGGATAGGGAGGCATTAGAGCAGATTGCTGAGAGAAGTTGTGGATGCCCCATCTCTGAAGGTGTTCAAGGCCAGGTGGATGGGGCTTTGAGCAACCTGTTCCAGTTGAATGTGTCCCAGTCCATGACAGGGGGGTTGAAACTAGATGATTTTTAAGGTCCATTCCGACATATATACAAGGAATTGTATCACATTACCTAGTGATTAATACAAGATAGATAGTTTATTCTTTTTCAAGGCCAGTATGAAGCAGTCTGATACAAGAAGGCTACCCAGGCTAGTTTTCCAAGACTCCAAGCAGTCACTTTGACTGTTAAAGTCTGTGTGTTAGTGAAAGTAGAAAACACTACCTTGTTTCCTGGGCTGAATTCCTCCTTCACTAGGTCTTGGAATGAAGATTAAAGACCATGTGATCAGAACTGAAAGGTGTAAAATCAAACACTCTCATACCAAGTACTTACTATTTAGTGGCCCTGATCACTAATTCCAGGAGCAGTTTCCAAGTGCACCTTAGAGATGACACTGAAGTTCTTGCTGGAGCTGGGGTGTGTGTGCTTCTGGGTATGATGTGTATTTTCCAATCCCTCACAGGTTCTTTCATCATATATTTAAGAAATAGAACCTGAATAGTAACAAAAGGCTTGGTATATTCAGTGGAGAATAAAGGCTACGTGTTCGAATAGGCACTAACTTGAGAGGGTTGGTCAAATTTTCCCTTCAGTTGTTTTATTCTGGGAACCTCACAATGGAGAAAAGAATTCTTTTGATATTGACATTTCAAAGAGCACACTTTTGAGAATATTTTCAATAGAAGATGATAGCACTACTGATTTATATAGACTGTGCATAAACCTACACATGCATATGCACAAACATACATGCACAGCATATACATATGTATATGTAGAACTAACCGTAACAGAGGAGGAGATCCTTTCATTTTGTCTTTTGTGCTGCTCACTCCAGGAATCTACCCTTGATCTTGCCAGAACTGATAGTTTATAATGAATACTTCTACAGCTTTCATGGCTGGCATCAAGGAAACACCTGGGAGTAAGATTTGTTCACAGTGGTTTTGTGCATTTCCTTTTTAAACATAGCTTACTGTTCTGTTTGCCTCTAATAAACATTTTTATTGTGTTTAAATATTTTATTGGTTCAGGAAATAAACAAAACAAATTAAAACAAACAAGTAAACATGAGGGACTGCTGTGCTTCTGCAAGTGGAAAGAGATCCTGAAAGGATAAAGAAACAGGGCCAAAGTCAGGAAATGTGCCATTGACTGTACTGCAGATTAGCTGCACCTGACATTTGATAGTGCCTCATTTTCCCTTGAATTGTCTACATAGAAAGTGAGAGAGAGGAAAATGGTGACAACTCTCAGGAAAGCCCTAACACCTATTTAAAGTACTTTCATGGTCCTCAGAATCATGGCATTTACTTTATGTTGTATTAATCTCCACAACAACCTTGTGAGTTTCAGAATAAAATATTCTCATCTAACAGAAAGGAACTGATGTTTTAAGAGGCTAAGTGATCTACTGAGGGTGACACCAGAAATTTCTGGCAAAGCTCTAAGAATATCACATAGAAGATTTGAATTACAGCATATTTTGTTACATCAGTTTAATACAACTGATATTAATTCCAGAAATAATATCTTAAGGAGGATAAAATGTCAGATGTACAGCAGAGTAAACAGACTATTAGAAGGAGAGATTTAGAGGCACAATACCCCATTCATTCTATTTTAAGGAACCAAGTCAGCACAGTCAGATAACATTCACATTCTACATTGATGTGGTCAGACTTCCTTTGTTATTATGACATTCCTTACTCCTTTCTTTCTGTGTGTTTGTCTGCTTGAGATTTGAAATATTCTTAAATCTAGGTACTAGACGTAAAACTACCTATTCTAAAATTTGAATTTTTTCCAATAACAACTTCTGTTCTAAGTAAGTTATAGAGACTAGAAACAGAGCTAGCTGAAAAGGTGTGCTGTATTTTAGGGGATCAGTTTTCAGATGTTTTTGACTAGCTCTGTAAAGTGAATAGGGAAAAACACAAAATTGAAGAATCAGATATCTCAGAAAACTAAGATCATATGCTCTCAGACTTGGTTATTCAATCCAAATAGCAAAGTTATAACCCACAGATAAAGCCCTGGTTTACTATTTTCTTGTGTATAAGCATGAAAAATTCATGCGTACATACAAAAAATGCAATCACTAAACAAGGTCTTATTCTAACGCTTCTTTGCTAAGTATAACTTTTGGGGTAAAAACCAAGGAAGAGTCAGTCCTTTTTTCACATGCAAGTTAGCAGGAAGAGGTTGAAACGCTTACATGAAAGCCCTGGTACTTATGTAGGTAGTTAAAGAAAGCAACAGCGGAGTCTGTAAATCTCAATATTCCCCCGTACTCTACTGCTCCAGCTGAGCATGGAGAGGAATAGCACTCTGTGCAATCTTTTTGCTTCCTGTGATACCCTGCATTTTGGTCTAGCCCATCTCTGGAAAGAAGCTTCAGTGGAAGTTCAATCAATTCCACAGCTTCAAATGTGTTTCAAAACCAGCACACATGAAAAGGGGAATAAAGGGGAGCTTCTAATTCTGTATCTTTATGAATACTTATGAAAATATGTGGATCAAAGCCTCTTTCACTGCAAGTAAATTTCAAGCCTCCTGTAGGACTCAAAGGAAAAGTATTAGAACTCATTTTATATTTCAGTTAGCATAAAGCATATGTTCTTTCAATAGGCTTTTCCCTAATTTGCAGGGCACTGCATCAGAAATGGAGCAAAACAGTCTAAACAGGGTGCTTCTCCTGCTTCCCTTTTCCAGGGGAAAAGGATATCAGGAATATAACAAGAATGCAAGCTATCTCTGCTGTTACTTTATCAACCAGCTCTAGCCTACCTTATACATGGGAAAAGTATATCTAAAGAGAGATATGATCCCAGGTTAGATATAACCTCCTGAGCCCTCTCCTTACTGAAACAACATCAGCCAAGCTGGCACCGGCCAAAACCCTTTTGACTTAGGAGTTATTGATAAAACTGAACATTTATTCCAACACATTGATTTCTGGTCACAACTCTTCCCAATCAATCAATCTTCCCAATATTATTTCTCCTGGAGAAGGGTCATTTTATTGCTAAGGGAGTGGGCACAGTGGAGGAGTTCCATGTTCAATACTTGACTGTAAAAAGGGGTTGCCAACACTGACAAATAAATATGACCTGAGATTCTCCTCCTAAATTCGGAGTTGCCCAGAACCCACAGGGCAACACCTTGGCTACCACAGCCATTTGCCTGAGAGTGAGTTCCTCAGCAAGGCATTCTGGCTCAGGCAACAGGTTGCACAGCATGGATACAACATCTTCCAAGTCAGGATTAGATCAAGTCTCCTCAGCAAGCAATGCAGGCCACCTAACTCAACAATTCCTACCCCTTTCCTACACCATCCCTGAGTTTTCCTACTCCCATACCTGTTAAGAAATTCAGGAGCAAAAGGAGTTATATATGTATACAATGTTTGCTCTGTGTACAGGAAAGAGCTGCAGATCTTTGAGTTTTTGGTTGAAGCTCTCTTTCCACAGAAAAGTGGCATCACAACACAACAACCAGGAAAAGAACACCAAAAAAAAAATCAATTTAAAAATATCTTCCTGGATGTTTGTCAGAAACAAGAAAGAAATTACAGTGAAAGAAAGTAATTAACTGAGACTTAAGAAACTTTCTCTGCTTAGAAGAAGGGGAGTTTCCGCTAGTAGGAAGAAGTCAGTTTTGAAAAATGCCTGCACCTTTTAAACCGTGCAAAAGTAGAACAGATTACTGATTTCTGTTGAGAGAGAACCTCACAACTTTCAAAACTTGCCCACGTTCCTGGGAAAACCACTGATAACGGCTGTTTTGTGTTGGCACAGAACTAGTACATCTCTTATATCTACTCAAATATCACATAACATCAAAAATTCCAGTAACTAGCCAGGAATTTCACAAAACTCAAAACAGGATAATAGCCTATTCTGAATTTTGATGCACATTGGTTCTTTTTTTTTTTTTTCACGTTCATGGACATTTAATTTGAGAAGAAAGAAATAACTAGGTGGGATCTCAAGAGAAAAGGGAGTCACTTCCCAGTCCTAGCACAGACTTGATGCTCAAATCCAATCATTCAATATTTCTGAGTCTTTGTTCTCCAGTAGTAAAATCTGGATAACAATTTCTTCTGTTCTTTTACTCATTTGCGTGGGCTGTAAATACTGAAGGGCAATGACCATTACTTATTATGTATTTGTGTAGTGTCTAATACAATAGAGATCTGAGTACAGCAGGGCCATCTCATGTCTGAACATACATTCAAAAATATGCTGTTCCATACTACATACGTCTCCCGGAGCTTGTTACAGCGAGAGTTAAATAAAGCTTCATGTAATATGATATAGTGTCAGAAATTAAAGGGTCAAGAAAAGTATCTATAGATAATTGCCTGACTTCCCTCCTTCCCTACGTATATTACCAACAATACAGCATGGTAGAGATAGAAGGTGAAATAAAAGCTACATCTGTTTTTCACGAACACATAATAGCCAAAAGCTCCTAAGAAACCTCAGTTCTTCAGCTCTAAATTGTCTACAAAAAAAAGTTTCCATAAATTGGCATTAATGAAGAACAATCTCCTTGCTTTGTGTGACAGGAAGATCCACCTTTTCTGAGGGAGAAATACACCACAATCTAGAAATCCTATTAATAACATTAGAGTCCTGAACTTTAATGTATTAATGAATGGACGTGCACCCATGCTGTAATCATGGATTTCAGCATTGCCTTTGATGCTTCATTGGTCACAAAGCTCTTACAAAATGTTTGAAGTGTCTGGCTGTGTAATAATGATTTATAATTCTCTTGAACCAAAGCAAAATTTGCTAGTAAAAATCATTTTTGAAATAAAAAATAAATTGTGACTGGAGGGTCTGGGTTTGTTTCAAAAAGAGATCACCCACAAGCAGCAAATTATTTAAAAAGCCACTGGTTCTAGTGTTTTGAGATAGGGAGCGTACAACTCAGAATTTCAAAGTAGTGTTAATTAAGATCAGTTTATTAAAATGTCAATCTTTTTAACCAAAAATTCTCTACCATGAATACTAGCTCCGAGTTCCTTTATGTTCAGCTTTTCATGACGAAAACTATTTTTCCTCATACCATATGTTCAGCTTTATCCCTTTTCCTACTCTTCTTTTTTTCTCTCATCTCTAGTGTCAGGATTTTCTTAAAGAATGAGTGGTCTTTGCATGATTGTTAGACTAATGCTTCTCCCCTCCCCCTGCAATATCAGGAAGGTCTCTCAGTTACGTTAAAATAGTTGAAAAAAAAAATCTTCAAAGATAATCTTAAAAGTTTCATGAATTTTCTTTCTTCCTTTTCAGCTCAGTCCAACAATCACCAGAGACAACTAAAAGAATAATTTTACTTCAGAACAGTGTGGATTAGGGCCATATTTGAAATCAATTGCATAGCTTTATTATCATGAGTGCTTCCATTACAAGACTTCTTTCTCAAAAAGTGCAAGGAAAAGGGTTCGACAGAAATGAAGCTGATAAGAATAACCAGGACTGGTATGACCTTACCACTCAAAACAGAGCAAATATCATCCTCATATTCAATTTTGTGTTTTCTTCCTTGATTCTTTGCCTCAAGAAACATGAAAGAACATGATCTCACTGCTTAGTTACATGTTTATTTCCATCCCCTCCATCACCTACTCTCTCCAGTTTTTCCTGTTATTAGAACAAACTCTGAACCTGTCATACAGTTCCCTTATGGAGACCCATACAAATTCATTAGAACTACAAACTAATACTTGTCAATTCCTCTTCCTATGATAAAATAATACATGATATCTTGCACTGGCAATGGGAACCTCACTGCTGATTTTAGCAGAACCCCCATTCTCATGAATGACAGATGTGCTATGACTAATTAAACTGTGTCCTGTAATAAAAAGAGGCTTTTCTTTTTTATTCATCTACAAGCACAGTTTTTTTAGTTTGTGGAAAAGCAAACTCCAATAGACCTGTAACCCACTACAACACTAACCACTGACTCCCAGAAAAAAAGACTACTATTAATCAACAAGGTGAACCATAACACTCCTTTAAACATCTTCATCCAAATGAATAGAAAGATTTCATGAAATCACAACCATACCTGTCCTGTCAGTCAGTAGAATAGTGACTGATTCTATGCTCTCTCAACCTCATTGAGCTCTGATGTACAATTTGATACAATAAACATCTTCTCAGTAAACTCCTCATGTGTCAAACCTTAAAGCAGAATATTAATAAAAGTTCTGGGAGAAGATATGAAATGCTATTTCTGGACAAATGAAGAAATCCTTTTAAGGAGTAACGGAGTAGTCACACTCAGTGCTAATATATTAATTCAGACAAATTGCAAAAGGTATTTGTTGGTGTGGCTGCAATTATTGCTTTCAGCAAAGCCATTTTGAGCAGAAAGTCATCCTCAAAAATGACCTATTTAATTTATTTATACACAGTGTTTAATATATTATATATAATTATATAAATTATAAAAATGTTCATATATTTTATACTCATGCATAATATGTTATATTATGCATGTGTATATAATATTTACATTATCTATTAAACATTGAGTATGTAAACCGACAGATATAATGTCGTGAACCAAAGCAGACTAGAGAAGCTTATATCAAGTTCTGTCAGGACCTTAACAGAGCCTACTTTCCTCTAAAGGCAAATGTATTACTTTATTTAAAAGGTGTAAACAATATCTTCATATCCTGTTTGACTACCGAACCTCATCCCTCTTGGCCTTAATTGATTTTTACGTTTCGTATATCTGTGTAAAGTGGTTATTGCTGCACTAGATTCCATACAGATTAAAATGTACTTTTTTTGTATTTGTACCAGTCAGCCCCAGGTGCATTAACTGTTTTCACACAAGTTTCTGGGTTTAATCATGGATAAGCATCACATCATGAAAGAACAAGGACTCTGATAATACCAGTTGATACAATCAAATTAATATACGACAGAAGGCACTGAGGAAGCAGTCTTGGATCCATCAGTGCAAGGAAGTTTGGTTCTCATTGTTATCCTGTCATGTAAGGAACACACTATCCCAGATCATAAGTTGTTTAACTAGCTCATCTTCTGACAGGCTGTGCTGGTTTCTGCTTGTAGAAGGAAGAATTCCCTTTCAGCTGATTTCTTCCAGGTTTGCCTATACGGACTCCCTGTTTGCTTGGGCATAGGCAGAACACAGTGTAAAGTAAATACATTTTCCAAATTTGGTGATTTAGCTCATTAAAGTCATTGGGATTCGTGCCCAGGAGATGTTCAGTTCTTTTAGTTTGAGGGTAAACATTTCTTGTACCAGATCCAAGGCTTTTTTTTAGCAGAAGAAAGTAATAGGATAGGCAAAATGCCTTATCAGTTTACACTCCAAAACACAACAAAATATAGTAGCTGAAATAACAAGTCCCCTTCTACAAAACATGAACTACCTTTAAGCACATTCCCTAAAGCTATTTATCAAGACATTAAAAAAAAAAAAACCCAAACAAAAAAACTTCCAACAAAACAAATGATACATCTAAAATCTGCAGAAGATAAATGATGCAACTTCTCCCATCCTTACATGATATTATGAGGGGGGAAAAAGCCAAACCAAACAAACCACATACAAATCTGACAAACATGGTAAGGCTGAGTTTTCTGGTACACTTTGCTTCCACTAAAAGTACGAAGTTCTATGACTCATTTTTCCGAAATTTCTTCATAAAACAATACATTTTTGTTAGCTGCACCTACATTATAATCAATATCCACTCTGGAGAAACTTTTAATAATTACTATGAAAAATAATTAATTTTCTGACATATAGTCCAAATTTGTCTCACTGCAAATACCTGCAAGAGGCTTTATCTCTATTTGAAAAGCTACTAACCCCCTGCCAATCTAACAGTCGAGGAGTCTGTTTTCCAAAATTAAGGCAGAGCATAATCAGATAATGTATCATTTAGAAAGCAAAAAAAAAAGCAAAAATTCAGACATTAAATACTTGCTACAATGTTCCAAGTTGGCAATACTTTAACATTGCAAGAGATTGACATGACCATATTCTTGGTGTAAACAGAGTAATAAGTATATCTAACTTTTCCTTTGTATTTCTGTACATTTAGACATTTTAGATATATTTATATGAATTTTATATCTTCATATATATAAATATATATTATATATGTAAATATAATTATTGTTATATATTTATACATAAATGTGTAACATTTTTATGTCAATATTTTTTTATATATATATATATATATATATACACACACACACACAGACACACACATCATTCATATGTTGGTTAAATGGAAAGAAAATTCAACACCCAAGTCACTCTGGTCCTGATATCCTCAGGCAAGATACTAGCTTTTAATCAAATTGATTAACATCAGCAGAAAGAAGAGAATGAAGACAAAAAGAAATGGCCTAGGCTGTGCCAGAGGAAGTTCAGGTTGGACATCAGGAAGAATTTCTTCACTGAAAATGTGGTTAAATATTGGGATGACCATCCCTGGAAGTGTTCAAGAAGTAACTGAATGTGGCACTTATTGCTATGGTTTAGTTGACCTGGTGGTGTTTGGTCAAAGGTTGTACTCGAGGATCTTGGAGGTCTTTTCCAACCTTAATGATTCTATGATTCTAAGGCCATGACAGAGAGATCACTAATTCCAGTAAAATACAGCACTGCCGTAGTAATCTAAAAACTGTAGCATTTATAGAGGCATGTAGGAACAACCCTGAATGAAATCAGATTTAAACATAAGCCTTTTTCACAGAAATGTTTCAGTCAATTCCAGAGGTTTTCCTGAACTAGGATAGTACTATTGAGATAAAACAGGGATAAACTGGAGGTGGTTGATGTTTTGAAGCCAGATATCACTTGCTTGAGCACCATTAGCCAAGCACAAGGAGACACTGCAAGTACGATATACTTAACTGAGAAGTATAATGCAATTATTTATGGATTAAGGATACACAAAATGTAGTGAGGAATTAGCAAGCTATGAAGCCAATAACGTAGCTGCACAGTTTTCCCAGGTCAGGCCAGCAGTGATCTGCTGCCTGAGCTCTCCAGAAGCCATGGTTGAGTGGACACCTTCTACCAGCTCTACAAACTCTGAGCCCAGTTTCCTGACTCTCCTTTCCCTTTTAGGATTCCATACCTTTCCATGCTGGCTTTTTCTCTTCTAGAACATTTGAGCTACTAAAGATCCTCTCTTAACAACTATGTTAGTGCCTAGGTTTTTTACCTTTCTTAACTCTTCCAGATGTTTATCACAGGTCTGCTTTAGCAGCTATAGTCCAGACTGAGCAGCTGGACTGTAAGAGCTGAGACTTGATACACAGGCAACTGAAACCACACGTGCAGGGAAGCTTACAGCTGGGTTTTACAGACAGGACACAACACACCTAACAAGTCTAAGTCTTCAGAATAAAATAGCCTATAATATTGCAGGGATCCAGATATCAACATTGTGAAATTATCTTCTTGTTGTACACAGTAGCCTTCATGATGGCATGTATGGTACAGTTAAATCCAGGAGTTACAATGAAGTAATGCAATGAAAAATCATGTTTCTGACTTCTAAATCATCTTTACTTATTGACCTGGGGCCCACTGTCGTTGAACTTTGAAGTTTCTTTTATGATGGTGGAAGTTGAGTAAAGCCAAATAACTCATTCTATAACTACATATTATACAAATATTTTTAGATGTTCATCTGTTTCTTACTGTTTGTGGAGAACAATGTCATGTTGCAGATTTACAATATTTCAAGGGCTTTTTATTTAATTGAAAAAAGGGAAGTCTGTTGCATAACTAAGACAATGAAGAGAGAGCTATGAAATTCAAGTGAGGGGCCAAAATCTACCCCAGCCACATACTGTAAAGGAATG
Organism: Chiroxiphia lanceolata; assembly: GCF_009829145.1. Taxonomy (NCBI): domain Eukaryota; kingdom Metazoa; phylum Chordata; class Aves; order Passeriformes; family Pipridae; genus Chiroxiphia; species Chiroxiphia lanceolata. The sequence goes on from NC_045642.1 coordinate 13,554,475, forward strand.
AAGTACTTTACTCACGAGTCCATCCACAACTAGTATCAATATACTACTCTCTGGTTCTCAAACTGAGGACAGACTGGACAGACTCTGGAAAATGCATCTCTGGAAAATGAGAAAAATTTATTTCCCTTTCAAAACAGATACTCTGAATTACGATACATTAATATTTCTTTAACACTTACAGATTCTCAGGTAGAATATATTGGCCTTACAAAAGTCAAAGTATTATTCTATTATTACCTATTTAACACCTAGTTAAACATTACTTAACCCACTGGCATAAACCCAATACATCCCCATTAAGTTAAATATTGCTAGTGCACTATTGTTTAAATTAAGCACTAGTCTAAGCAGCAGTAAATGTCATTCACTGTCATTAGGGTAAATTGGTTCCCTGGGCAACATACCGGGAATGCAGGTGTCCTGATTACATGGGTCCTTGTTAAATACAGTACACTATGTCTTCAAACATGAAACTCAAGCTGATTGTGACAAAAAACACCACTATTCCTTTTTGCAGTGGGGGAGGATGCACAAACATAACTACCAGAACGTACATGTGCCCATCTCCCTGCAGCAACTCCCAGATCCCTTTACAAAACAATGTTTGCCAATTGTGTCATGGTTTAGTCGCAGGCCCTGAGCACAGAAGAAGCTCTACCCAGATAGGGATCTACGAAAGAACAAGGAACTATTGAAGCCAGGCATCCTCCTGCAGACAGTTCTTTATACAACTGAAACCTTGAAGCAGATAAGGCTCCGTACAGATGGAAGTTCCGCTCCTGTAGTAAATTGCAGGACCAGAGCTTGAGATGATAATCGCTTGCTATTTATCAAGGATTGTGTCTTCTGTGAAGACCCTAGGATACCTCAGGGGGCTAAATAATAATGAGATATATACTGTATCTCATACACCTGAAGTGTTGCAGAGCAGCTACGATAACACATTCATGTTCTTATTGCATTTTTCAGTTTACTAATGTAACCAAATAGCCTAAAGTGTATTAGCTTAATAACCATAAAGCCCTCAGATTTACAAAAACGTGCTACTTTTCTTTTTAAAAGAAACAGGGGCTTTGAAATACTAACTGAAGTATTTTTATTTCTGTTCAGTAGGGGATTCATGCACTGGAAGAGTTAAGAAGTCATAGTAGTGCTGAGAGTCATATGAACTGCTCCTGTTAGCAACTACATTATAAAACTGAAGGACAGCAGTGATCCTTGCCTTGGGGTTAGCAATTTGATATCTATTTCAGGGTTTTTTTCGTGACAATGTGAACCCCATACAACATTTACATAATGCAACACACTTGCATTCTTCTGCTGGGCTTCAGAATTTAGATTAGTAACAGAAACATCAGTAACACTGGTTAAACGTTATAAATGTCATCCATTAAAATATTAGTTCTACTCATTGTCCTGGTGCAACCTTTTAAATAGAACATTTTCAACCTGGAGACGCAGTTCCTTCCACACAGACCTTTCTAATAAAATTATCAGTAGAACTGAATGACATAGAGGTTTATTGATTCTACCTTCTATTGGTAATGAAAACCAAAGCAATTCATTCAATGGAACCTACAGCAAAGCAAGAACATTATGACTTTAAAATGTGGCTATACAGAAAATATTGAAGTCTCGTGTGTTAAGAATCAACTAGAAAAAATGACGTGAAAGACGGGACCATACAAAGAATGAAAACATTTTACAAAGAATGAAAACATTTTACATTAATAAAGCAGCACACAAATACAAACTCACTACCTGTATATGAATGTGTGTGCATCCAAAGAGGGGGAGCCTAGAAAAATTATGCTCCTTCATTGTTCATTCCTGAGGCTCATAGATCAGCAAGGATCATATACGAAGATGGCAAAGTGACACTCTACTCCAACTCCATTTCTCTTAATTAGCAAAGCTAATAGAAAACAAATTTATGACAAAAATATACTATAATTTACACAACAGTTTAACTATAAGCTTTTATACAGGGAAAAGATTCTGAAGGTGACACTGAGTAGGTTTAGATGAATTCCACTAGACTTCAAAAGCCAATACATATGTCATTCTCAACTCCTAGCACCACTTGAGCTCCACCAAACATATGCAGCAAAACCACAGAAAAATGGAAGAATCACCTAGTTTGGAATTTTCTTTTAATCTTGAAAAATAATTGTTTCTTTATGAAAAGATTTGCCAAGAGACTCATGAGCACCACACACCCAGTTTTAGGTATATCAAGACTGAGTAGGGAGTGACAAGGGGGTGCTGCTACAAAAGTTCTTATACATTTTGCCACTGTCTTAATGTGCAGGTAGATAGGTATTGGAGGAAGCTCCATCTCTCCACTGCTGAGAAATTATGCTTTGAATTTTAATTTATTATCAATGGAACTGAGCATTGCCAAACAGAAACCTTTAGAAAGCTTAAACCAGACCACTATCAAATCATGAGGCTGAACTAGAAATTGTGAGGTTTGAAACATACTCAAGACGCATTTCTTCTACTGACTCATTTCTAAGATTTACATCACATTCAGATCTCATTTTGAGATATTCACAGATTACAATAAAAAAACTGAAAATAGGGAGAGAAATGAAAAGGAAAGGGAAAGAAAGCTTCTTGCCTCCAGGATTAGAGAACTGAAGGAAAGTAGGAAGTAAAGCAGTAACAGCCGACGGAAGGGCCTATTTTCCCCAACCACATCCTTCAGACTAGTTAGTTCACTGTTCAGTGAACCAACACTATGTTTACAGTGCCTGTAAGGGTGCAAGAGCAGCTCACACAGATACCAGGGAAATAGTTTGAATGTCACTAGAAGTTCAATAACACCACTTATTAAAGGCCAGACGAGAAGCATGCAGCCAGTATTCCAATCATAGTCTATTAAACCAAGCTCAGTGCTGCAATAGTTTCCCAGCCATGTATTTGAAGGTTCTTTTAATTTAAATCTTATTTAACATATATATCATCTCTTAGTCAAGTATAGAACATTCAATTCATTTCTCATGATTTCAGTTCCTTATTTAATTTGGAACAGTCCCTTTTTCTCATTTACTTTCATCTGTCTGATTACAGGAAACTTCTCACGATGATGTCTTTTTTTTGTTAATTTTTTTTAGTTTTTTTAAATAAGGTATATGGCAAACACCCAAGGTAACAAAGCTAAATCACAAGTGGTGTTTGCAGGCAAAGCACTCTAATAAAACAGAATACAATTGTACATGACAGCTGCTGAAATCTAGTAAGCAATTGCAAAGTTTCCTTCATACTGAAGCAGCCCACTTCTCTAGAAGATGCTTCCAAGGAGAGATGTGGTTGGAATTTTGACCCTTTCCATAAAAATTAGAAAGTTTCAGTTCAAACCACAGAGCCTGATACTTACATCTTGAAAACATCCTAAAAGATCAGTAACAATGCAGCTTCTCCACACAGTAGAAATAACAATAATATTGGTAAAATTTGATAACACGATTAATTTACTAAGCAGAAATCTTACTATAAATACAGAGGTAGCCTACAACTTCAAATGCTATTTCAAGTTCAGATTTCTAGAAACAAACTTAAGTGAGATCCTGCCAAAATAGTCTCAGAAATTATTCTATCTGGTTAATCTACCTATAATTTAAACAAGAGATAGAAGAGATAGCAGCAATTTAACAGACCACACAACCTGAAAACAAAAAAAATTACTGAAAGAACAGAAATGGGCAAAAGGAGAGAAAGATAAACACAGAAACATAATTTCTGTAAATCATGGGGACAACATTTTTTTAAAAAGTAGTTCCAGTATCCTCTTTCTTAATAATATTGTATTACTAAGTTGTATCCTCCCAGAATGTGGCTTAACAGCAATGCATCAGCTTGGAATACATTCAGCCATGACTTTTTCAGACAAACAAAAGAAATGGAAAGGAAAAAGAAGAGAGTCACAATAGAATGACACTTGGCACAAGAGTGTCTATCACTTCCACTGCTAAATGCCAATGACTTTTGTATTTGTGCTAATGGGCAGGAAATCCTGGCTCCTTTGCCAAGGAGGCCATTATACTGTGATTACAGGAGGAGGTGATTTCCATCTGCCTTATTCCCATAACAACTCTGTATTCTTCCAGAAACTATGTGAAAAAGTTAAAAAAGACTACACTGTGTGAACATGGTTCCAACCAAATGCAATCAATCTGTACATTTGCTGTGAGGACAGTCAAATTATTCCCATTCCTGGGTTGGTTTGTTGGCAGTTTATTTTCAGGTATGCTGTGTCCCTGTGTTTCCTGCTGATCTGAAAAGGTCATCTGATCTCAATGTATTTCTGATTTGGTAATGGATTTTTTTTGCACTAAAAGCCTACTGCATCCCACCAGGTCATAAAGATTGATCCCACTGTTTGGAAATCTAACACTTACAAATATCTGATTGTGGAATGCACTTACAATCATTCAATGTGATTCCAATCAACAATCCTGCGGAACAGCATAGGTTTTATTGCACCCGGACAACCCTCCAAACTGTTACCATGACCTTCTCCTGCAACATGGTACCAACAACAGTTGTCTGGGCTCTTATGTACAACAGTCACCTGTTCTAGAACAGGAGCAGAACAAGACTCCAACAAATAGCAAAGTCCAAGAGAAAAAGAAAGCGACTGGATCCAGGCATAGAGGTGCCAGGACTTATACCCACCTGTACATACCGAACTTCCATGTCCTAACTTCCCATGTCCTGTCAAATAAGCAGGGACAAGGGAAGGCTTGTGGTTGGAACGTGCTGCACTTTGGCTTTCCTCAGTTCTCATAGGAGAAAGCAGTTCTCTATCCTATGGTGCAGTCAGGGCTGGCAGCAGGAGAATGAGAGAGCCATAAATCAGCCACCTCTTCCTTGTGCCAAGCAAACCACAGCAGAGAAGAGAATTTGGATCCTGCTGCTTTGATATTCTAAAGGACCTACACTCTAGCTTACTAGTTAAGGAAGCCTTGTTGCCTTTCCTGCCCTTTACACAACTTTGGCTGTTATACAACACAACTTCAGTGGTAATACATCATGCATGCTTTGAATCCTCTCCCTTACTCACTCTAAACCTTGTGCACAGCTTTGCACAGCTCTCAAGATGAGCTGAAACCTGGGGAATCAAACACTATGCACAACACAGGAAAGAAGTAATTGAAAAATAAATAAATAACTGTTGAGCTGACAACTGAAACAAACTCTATGAACTATTGTGTTTGCAATATCCCGCTGCATGTTTCGGTACTTGAAGTCGTACAGTATATACTTTACTGATCGATTTGCATACCATATCGATCTCAAGGGTTGAATAATGCATTTGATTTGTGGCACTTCTGCATAATTTTCTGATTAAGTTACTTATTTAACCTATTGACCTTTACTCTTAATTAAAGAGCCTATGTAGAAGTTGAGCCGTAATCAACCTGCACACTACTGAGTGGAATTTACATCTTGTGGAATTTACTTACTCTTTAAGGCTTTACAATGACACTGTGTGGTACGCAATGGACATTTTTATCCTTTGTAGTTTAAATTTGTGAACCATCCTGGGAATCAAACTTTACTTCCAGCAGTTTTCAAACAAAATTCCCATAGACATTTGGTATTTAAAAAAAAAACCAAAAAGCAAAGCAAACCCGCACAATAGAAACCCCTACTTTGAAAGCCTAAGAGAGAAAGAGCAAGTCAAATCTGTGTCCAGGTGTCTTATGCAACTGATCCACTTGTACTAACACCTGTTGAAGATTCAAGTTCAGTTCAGTTTTCAATCAGATCCCTATCTTGTACACTATGTACACCTGTGCTGTATGTAGCCAAAAAGAAGTCCCTGCTCTACAGAGTTGGTAGCACATCACGTTCAGCAGTGGTCACCAACAAAATTTTAAAGCTGTAGTAGAACTAGTTAACATGGAATCCTAATTTGAGCAAATCACTTGGTGAAGAGAAAAAAACAAAACAAAACAAAAAACCAACCAAACAAACAAAATAACCTAACAAAACCCCAAAAACCAATCACCATGGACATTGCTTTTTACTGTATTCTGTTTACTGATGTTGAAAAGTACAATTTAATTTTAATGATTTATGGCACTTGGTTGTTCTTACAGTGTAATATGGTATTTTACTGATTCACTGTAAAGCTAGAGGACATCTCAATAATTCAGTCAACAAACTGAAAACTTTTCTGTGTCTGGAAACCATTATGTCAATGGCCTGGAAATTCAGCAGTTTGACAGCACACATTAACTAAGTATTTAGAAGCTACAGTTATACCTTCCTTACAATTACACTTCCCTTATCTCTCCCTGCATATACCCAGCAAAAGGATGAAGATTTGATAAAATATGACCAGAAGATAATGTTCACTAACCACTCTGAAGCAAAGAGTATGAGGTGTTATGCCCCTTGAGACAGTTCTTATTCCTCCACAATATGCAACCAGAAAAGTCACTGACTGACTTAGTTACTGATGACCTTAAGATCAAATTATACCAGTGATTAGATCCAAACCACATAAGTCAAAAACTAACAGACATAAACATAATAATATAAAACTAGTTGATGAGTTGAAGCCACTTGGGTTGCACTCTATGTAGACTGAACAAAGCAAAAGATATTTACAAAATAATTGAAACTAAACCTCTAACCTTTCTGCACAACTGCTTTCTTTCCAGTAGCACTCCATATTGAGGTCACCTGCAAGGAGGTCTGTTTGTACACTGATCTTATTCTCTTTTTCTTTTTTTTTTTTGAGATCAGAAAGCCTTTATTGACCAGGAATTTTACTTTACTCACTTCCATACAGACACCAGGAATCACAAGCGTTTTTTCAAACAGCCGATATTTCTCATATGCCACTATTTAAGCTGGTGAAACACAAAAACCAAAATCCTTCCTCAGGGAATGATGTCACTGCACACTGTTGTATACAACTGTTTCTGTGTTAAAATTCACAGGTGAAGTAAACAAAATGGCAGAAGGATTAACTCAGACTAAAGGAATCTGTTCTTCCCTGCAATACATGCAAATGAGTCCATCAGCATTTTGCAAACAGAACAAGAATTCACCCGCAGATTAGACCCAAAGACCACTAAAGCTAGAAAACATGAACTTTCAACACAGACAGGTTTTCTACAGGCCCTTATTATAACATGTCAATGCAGAAATTTGTGAAATTATTTTTGTTCTCAGTATATTTTTTTTCCCCTCTCTCCCACTTTCAGGTTCACTCCCTATCTATATGCTTCATTTTACCCTCTTAATTACGCACTTTATCATTATTGTCTAGTTAAAATGCATTGTTTCTTGTTATGTTGGTTCTGTGTAACTTGTGCAGTCCTAGCGTTGAATGATGCTGCTACTAAACTTTCTGCAGCAAATGTTTTTCCCTCCACTGCTTCACACGTTCCCCAATATGTTCTATCTGCTATTGGCAAGAGAGGAAGAGACAAAACCACCATTCCTCTCACTTTAGAGACATGACTGAGATGCACTGAAGAAAGAGTTCAGAATTAAAATTAAATTAAGATTATCTGAATGAGGGCAATATTCATCATGAGAGGGCCTTGAAGATCAGTCACTTCTATGACAAACCTGCAGACAAGCTGAGGTGCAAGGGTCATATGGTGGGAACTGCTATGTCAGGAATGTGTTCCAGTGTAATCCAATGAGACTTATCAAAGGGAAATAGTGTCATTTGCTCACTAGGGCTAATTTTGATTACTTCTTCCCTAAGCTCCAGTGGAACAAGTATCAAAGCGAAAGCCCACATTCCTTCCATTGTCAGTAATGGAACAGCTCTAGGTGGCTTTTTGCTAGCTGTGTATGTAGGCAATAAGAGGCTTCCAAGACAGAGTACATAAAACCCCTGTATTTAAAATATTCAGCTTGCTCAACAAAGAATGCACCTTGATTAGTAGAGTCTATTAAATTTCACCTACTTAACTTTGCAGCTTGATTAATGAAGTATGCAGCTTAATCAGCACAGCATGGAACTCAAGACAACATGCACCTCCTAAAACTGAAACTAATGGTAGGACCCAACAGAATCCCCAGCATAGGATGTTGTGTAAAACGTGTAAGGCACGAGACTCAAAGCAGGCTCTTAGGGCTGTAAATTAAACTCTTCAGTTCCTGCAGCAACCTTGTGGCTTTATAAGATGAAGGATTCAGGTTGTAAAGTTTCAACTGTCCGGCAACTGGAGTAATCAGAAAGCTTCTTTCAGTATAAAACCAAGCAGCATCACTCATCAGAAATGCTGCTTCCTGTGACCACAGCATCCCTTTACTCATCCATAGCAATACACAGTGAAGTCCAATTTTCAGTATTTAATTTTAAGGACACCTGAGTATCACTGGCCATCTAAAACATGATTTTGTTATCCCAGGGAAATTATGTGGAATACTTGAATATAGCAAGCCTATCAGCAATTGAGGTAAAATATCATTACAATTTACCCACTAGTAAGATAAACATTAAAGTTTGAAAGGAGTTCAACCTGGAGGCATTTCAGATATGGATGAAATTTGGATTTTAAATAATCCTAAAGCTGAAGACTGTTCAGGTACAGTGTTTTGACCTGGACAGCTTTGCTGCCCAAAAATAAAGACAAACTCAGACATAATTAAGTAGCTTCACTTTTGGTAGAATATAACTACGTGTTCTGTCCCTAGACTATAAAGAATGTGGTTATAGCTGTAGCTTGCTGTAGCTGCCACTCTACACAGTATTTCCTTAATGATTTTTTCCCCCCATGGTTATCCTATATGCTGTGAACACACGAGATGAACTCACAGTGTTGTTATTTATGGTACAGATACTAAGACTGCTGCAGTTAATGGAAACATTGTGTGTTGTCTACAAAGGAGTTTTGAAGAATACGTGGCATTCACCAGAACATAAATCTTACCAAGAGAGGTACCTGCACTCATATAATTACTAACCCACGCCCTTCCTTTTGGTTACTACACATTCACCTAGAAAAAGAAAAATACATGTGTCTCTCAAGCTCCCAGATACTCAGCTGTTTCTTAGCAGAACTGGATGCCATTCCCATCTCAGAAAACCTAGAGCTATTAATAGGTAAGGTTTCGATATGGTGATTTCTGCAACTCTTAGGAAAAATACAGTATCAAACTACAACAATTATCTGACAAATAAAGTACGGAGATTGTTCCTGCATGCCCTTTGTCCAAAAAAAAAAAATTATTATTATTTTTAATTCCTCAGAAAGCTTCACATTACTAAGAAAAACAAGTAAATACCAAACAACATTGAACTTTGATCATTGAGGTTTCCTGTTATAGCTCCTAGACAGCAAATAAAAACACACACACAAAAAGCTCAGTCTTTCACTAGAGATGCTAACTCTCAGGTAAGACCGAACAAAAGCTGTACCCATCTTAAACCACACATCTAAAACCCAGCACAGCGGTGGAAGTATGCCAGCATCAATTCAGACCTGCTTCTGAGAGGTGATACCAATAGAAATAAGGAGGACAGAGGCTTCGCAGTTTGGGAACCTGGACTTCAAGAGCCAGCACAAAAATCCAAACGTTGATTTTCAAACTCCATCTTTTCTATCACACCTTGCTAGACTGGGATTCGCATTCTATTCTGTTTCTGGAAGTAGTTCAAAGATGTGCTTAGAAGTCCTGTGTTGGCCCATTAGTCACTATGTTAGATCCTCTCCTGCTATGAAATTCTGTAGAGAAAAAACTTAAATAACCTTATACCATTTCACTCTAACCATTCACTCCCTGTGCCAGTTGGTGGTACTGTCCCTGTTGTTCATTGCTGTACATCTATACAAATATTTCAGCCATAGCTTTCAGAAAAAGTAGTAGAAACTTTTATATTTCCAAGCACTGCCTATTTTAAGCATCTCAGTTTGAAAAGGAGTAATGTCATATTTTTAGCATCTATTTTTTAATTAAAAGTATTTTCTTATTGAACATTCTAATTGGAGTAGCAAATTAAAATAAACAGTGTTCACTTTCTAAAGCATTCCACTGATCACTTCCTGGTATGGTAAAGGCTAAGATGTTAAATTTTCATTCTATGAATTCAGGCAGGAGAACTTGCAATAAAACTTGAAGTGTATTTAATATTAGATTGAGTGGAGAAGGAAAATGCATTAGATATATATTATAGGTCTTCTTCCTGAGTTCACCACTGTCTACAGCGTTCCTAATTCAGAATACTCAAAACTTAGCCTAGAATTGTTAGTACTCTAAGGAAGTAAAATAGTCTGCAGGACAGTTGTCTTAGTATGTATGACTATAGATATGAAGTTTTAACCTGTATTTTTAACCATATCCATTTTATACCAAGCTCTATTTATAATAATACGACTCAGTGAAGAGTCCCACTATTTCTCTAATTTGGCAGCCAGAGGATTTTGCATAAATTTTTGGTCATTCTGAATGTTAAAGAAAGTATTAATGTTAAAAGGTCAATATAACAACACTGTTTGAATTACACTAATTCTACAGTTTGAAACATCACCAGTTATTCCCTATCCATCCCTAAAATCACAGACATTAAAACAGAAAGTATCTTACTAACTTCTGTTGAAGTAAAACATAAATATTAACCCACCAATCACCTCTCTCACTTGTGTACCATAGCTGAAGAACTTTTTACTGGACTTCACATAGACACCAAAAAATCATTTGAAAATTAATTTTTTAAGAACTATGCAAGTTGAATGTACATTCTGAATATAAAATGTATCCTGGTTATGTTGTTTGGCAATATCTATTTCCTTTAAAATGGTGTCCAAGATGAAGCTTTGGAAAGCGCAGCAATTTTCAGCAAGTCACTAGTCAGCATTGCTATTTACATGTCCCCTGAAAATCTGCTGTGAGGTGAAGGTTTAATTTCCATCCATTAGCCTAGGACTAGTCAAGAGTTTGAGGTTATTCTAAACTACCCTCTCTGAAAATAGTCCCAAGCAGCATCTAGAAGCCCCATCTGCTATGAAAATCAAGACCAAATGCAAGATCAACTCAGTTCTGAGACAGAACTAGACCAAGAAACAGGTACAAGTATTTCTTGTTTTGGTTCAACCTCATCACTCCCTCATTAAAACAAACAAACGATTAATCAAAAAAACAAACACGAGAAAAATCCAATACAACATCTAGTATAGTTTACCAGATTTTTCTACGTGGCAGTAAAATAAGAGTCACGAGCAGACAAGTGTCTAACATTACTGAGCATCATCTAGTCATGGTTATTTCCTAGATACAGCAGAAGAGAGGAGAGAAGGGACTTGGGAAAATCAGAAGCAAGGACTGATGACAACCGAGGCTCACTTAGATTCAAAATTTTTCAGATGTTTCCTCTCGAACAGGTACTTCCCCTCCTTTTCAAAGGAAAAGCTGCAGTACCACAGAATCCACCATGTGGTGTCTGTTAGCAAATGTTGACTTTTTCATGGCAACTGGTGTAGGTACATCTAGATTGTGTATTTAAACATCACAGTTTTGTTTTCATTTCTTGCAAGAAGCATTTGACTGAGGTTAATGTTTTATATCAACAGAGTAAAAATAGCTAATTCTGGGCCCAAAGGTCATACACATCAGCACAACTTGAGTTCTGAAGTGCTTTTAACCTTGATTTTTCCTTGTAAGCCAGGTCCTTTAAAATATACAACACATTTAACCCAGTCTCACAAGCATAGGGGGGGAAAAAAGAAAATGAAGATGTTTTTACTGTCTTTGGAAGACCATAATAGTTTAACAGTCAGAAGGATCTAATTGTATTTGAGACAGTACTTACCAGGAAATACATCAGATAAATACAGTTCATTTAACAGAAAGGAATACAAATCAGAAATATCAGCACACAGGAAAAGAAAGGCATCTTCCCCATCTGATTCATTAGATTTTTGGCACCCCAATTAAGTTCTGACAAGCTAGTATTCCAGGCACAGTAAAATATTGTTGTTCCACTAGGCTTGCTCCAATGTTTAGTCATAAGATCCATACAATAATAACAGAACAGTGGCCTATCTTGACCAACAGTACATTAGTTATTATCTGCAGCACAAACACCTACCACTTTATACTAACATTTTGGCAGTTAATCTAAACATAGCACTTAAAGCTACATCATAATTTTGAGATCTAACTGGGTCATTTTCCTTCCAGCTGGCACCAGTAAAAAGTATTTTATAACAAAAAAGTAAATGAAACTTTTTTTACGAGGGGTTTTTTTTCGTTCTTTAATGGCAGGAGCACAAGTATGATTTCAAGCACACACGACACATTTTTCAAGGCCTGTTCGCGGTGATGCTAACTGAGTGAATTACAATAAGATTTATTGTGCAGTGGTGTATGTCTGATTTTCCATCCACTGCTGGGAGCTTCAGTTGGCGGGAACTAACAGAGACGCCTATTATGTACAGCCTGGTTCAAACTGTGGTTTTGGTGCAAACTCTCAGGGACAGGAACTTACTGCACATGCTGGCAGGAGAACAGGGAGAAAGTTGATGAAAAGAACAAAAAAGCATTTCTTAAAAGGCTTCTTCAATATTTGCCCTCCCATCCCTTCTTCAAATTGTTTTGTGAGAGAAGAAGGAGAAAGGAGAAGTCACAACAGATTTTTCTGTAAAAATTGTGTTATATTCAATGGATATAAAACAAGGTAAATAATGACTTACTGTTCTCGTAGCAGGATCTCCTGCTGACAGGATTCAAAATGAACAGGAGCTCACCGGAACAGAGTTCTTAATACTCCACTTTCCCCATTCTTTTTTTTTTTTTCCTCCTAATAAGTACTGGAAACATGAGTCTCTCTTTAAACAAGTACAGATAGACTACTTCTACAACTACCTATACAACTACTTTTTTCCCTTACAATCCTCTGCCTTATTCCGGTTTTCTCAAATGTTCCATGTATGCACCCAGCTAGTTGACTTGATACAGTCCATGCTGAAGGTGGAGGGAGGAATTACTAGAAGGAAGTAATGAGGAAAAGGGAAAACCAGAACACAGACACAACAAGAAAAAGTAGAGTCCTGGAGGAGTAAGAGAGAAAAGCGAGACTATGGAGCTCAGAACTGCCAGCTAGAGATACATGCAGGATATGAGAGGTTAGCAGGGATGGATAGAGAAATTTAAGCAAGGAAAAGTCAGAAAGAAAAATTTTTAAGTGGGAATAGAAAAGACAGTATGAATAATATAGTGGGAGGGTGCAATAACAGAGTAAATGACTTTTTCAGAGCAGAGCTGGTATCCGTCTATCTGAGCCACAAATCACATCATTTTAATACACTTAGCACCTCCTCTCAGATATGTAGCTGGAGACAAGCTCCCTGCTTCCTTGGGAACAGCTTGTCAAGGAGACCTTCTTTACATAGTCTGCTCCACAACTGGAACTCAGAAAAGGCATTTTGTTTTAACAATGCAAATCAAGCAAACAGAGACAAATACACAATATTCCATAAACCTGGTGGTCTTTCTCATTGGTTTGCAAACATTCATATATCCAAACAAAATATTATGCTTCAAGTTTACAGTACAGAGCAATGACCTGGGAATAATATCTTTTTCTATCCTTTGGTTTCTATTAGGTACCATTTACAACCCTCATAAAATCTGCTTCAACTATAAAATTTCATGTCATCTTTTCAATTCTCTCAAGGGTGCTAGTTCACTAACTAAAACCTATGGTGTAGTTCCTTAGTCACACACAGGCTGGCACTGTTAAAATTAGTCCTCACACACCAAATCTCTCCTCCATTCTGACTCTGTAGCAGATGCAAGACCCTATTCCCCAGAATTGTACTTATCCGCCACAAACAGACATCATGTATTTTTATGCTTGGTCACTCATTGTATTTTTACTTTGTATGAAACATGGAAAACCAGTACCCATAGATATATTAATGCTATGTTATGATTTTTTTGAAGGTTTGGCAACAGAAAGGAGAAATGAGATTGGGTGAGGTATTACGTTGTGCAATATGGTATTTCAGTCTCTCCAGAGATATGTAATTTTATGTATGTTGAAAAAAAATGTTAAGGAAACTTAATGTATGGAACATAAGGAATCAATTTTCTTCCAGAAGGAGAAAAAAAAAATCAAAACAAAACAAAAACACACCTTTGGGCTGTAAGCATTAAAAATATCATTCCAAATCCAGCAAACCAGAATGGGGAATAGAGAGGATAGGCAGAGTTAAAGAATAAGTATTAATTTTTGTCTTCCTCTTCTTTATAGTCACAGGTCTCTTATTTGTCACTCAGTTCATTAGTGCTCTATAATTGTATAGCAATGTGACCATAAATTCTATATACAGGCAACAGCAGACAGAGACTCCTTTGTACCACATTGACTGATTCAGAATACAAGGTATCACAAAAGTTTTTTATTGTTGTCAGATAAATGCAGAGGGAGAACAAAGTCCAAAAAAAAAAAAGACAGGTAAAATACAGTTCTAGTCCACGTAAACTAGGTCTCCAAAAGGCAAGCTTTCTTCACATTTCTTCACATTACACCCTTGCCAAAAATCCCCTTCTGATCTCTAATCAAGAATCAGCTCAATCATATGCAGGATTGCAAGAGGGACCCTATAACTGTCATGCAGAAAACAACATGATATTGTACAGCACAGCACTGTTCTGTGTGCCAACATCTAAGCATGGCTCCAGAAATAGCATATACCTGTAGGTGATATTTAAAAAGAAAACCCACCCATATGCTTTCAAGGATCTTTAGTACAACATACACATTGTGTGGATTGTACTCTGGAACAGGATATTATATAATACAGTGCCAGCCAGGCTGCTCAGCACTTGGGTTCAAAAAACAAGTACTAGATACAGCACATCCTTGATGTCAGTGCCTTTTTTGGCCAGCAGAAAGGGGTATGGAATTCAGTTTTTTATAAAATGGTCATTAACATCTGTCCATTGACAGCAGGTGACTGAAACTGCACATTCTTTAGGTATGTCTTTATCCAGTCTGGTATAAGAGCAAACAGTAACTGCAGCCTTCGTTTTTACTAGTTTCTCAACTTAAGTAACTTTTATACTTGCGAATCAGACCAATCACATACTGCTGTAGTTGCCACTAGCATTAAATAACATTACCACATCAATAATATGTCCTTCCAGATAACTGGGTAAGCTCTCAGTTGTCTTTTGAACAGGAAGAAACTCCATACTGAGGGAAATGAGATGTCATTGGAGATCTTTGAGAGATGCTGATTTGGCATTAGGCATAGTAAAGAGGGCATAATTATATCAAACATCCAATGTATTCACAAGCACATAAACCAAAACAAACAAATTGAGATAATCTTGAAGTTTCCCAGCATTGTTTTCTGTAGACTGCCACCCAATCCATTCTCTACCTGTTTTCTCTTTAATGAATGGTGCAACACAAGGACCCAGGAAAGCTGCCCTCACATGACACTAGCACAAGCAAATCTGGCTTCACTTATGTCTCTCTAGACTTTACATATCTTGCCCCATGTAGTATTGTCATAACCACCCAGACCAAAAGAGAGGGAAAATAAATGGTTGGAGGATACTGTGCACCAGCAAACTACTTTCACAAAGCATCCAGTTGGTTAGAAACAATATTTAGGGAAATAGTTCCGCTTCAGGAATTCTGCTTCAGATCTCACAGGGATTTTAGCAAGGCTAGAATTATTGGCCTGAGCCTTAGTTTCTACTCAGGAAAGAGAGATTCATCAGTATCTGCTGGAAGCTGGACAAAAGTAAGAGTGCAAACCACAAGTTTTCTTGAAAGTATTCACAACTCACACAAAGCAAATTATTTCCGCAGCTAGTATTACATGTGTAATTTTTAAGCTCATACACCAAAATAAAGGAAATTTTCAAAGGCCATTAGTCACCAAACTCCATCTGCCACTGGCTTTCATGCTGGAAAATCTCCGTGTAATATCAAATACAAACTTTCCCTGCATTTGATTTTGAGTTGCATAGAACTTCACCTCCACAACACATACTAGCAGAAGTACTATTACCTTCACATTTAAAATCAAAGGATCATGTATTTGGGTAAATTCAGTTCCAAACATGGAAATCCTTCAAGACTTTGAAAAAAAACCTACTTTCACATGTATTTCTAGTAAGTAAGAAGTAATGAAAGAAGCAGACATGATTATGATCTATTATGAAGAAAGCAGAATAAAACAACCCAATAAATCAAGTTACCGAGGAAAAGAATACTAATAATCAGATGGACAGAATATTAAGAGGAGAAGTTTGCACTAACTCTTTCTTTATATTGACATATCTAACAAACTGATCAATAGTACAGAGAACTCACCTAGGATGCTGTAGATCTCAGAAACTGCAGTACAAGGTTATGCAAGTGCTTGCTGTCAAGCCTTCTAGCCTTGCAGATGTAAGCTCACCTTCCACAAGAGCAAAATCTGAGTTCTACCTCTTCTATAGAAAAAAAAAAGTGTAATTCTTTCTTAATATATCTGTGTGTGTGAGACCCTCCTGTGGATCAGTGGAGTTTTTCAAGGAGGGTGGTTCTTTGCTAAACAGAAATTTGAGACACCTGTGGTAAGAGTTTGGCTCCCCAGGTGTCCTCTTCCTCACATCCACCTGGACAATCCACAAACAGATTGAGGGAGTTTTATCCTTCCTGGAAAGCCTTCTGTCAATGTAACAGGGCAAGGACATCTTGAGTTTACCTGTACTGTCACATACTAGGTCTGCAGTGCCATCTCAACATCAAGTGGCAAACCCCAGAAACAGAAAGGTAAAGTTAAGGACTGTGCTGCTGGCAGTCAATACCAGTTCAAGCCATGCTCTTTTCCGTTGTCTGAGAATTAGGCAGGTATTTGGATCCTGGCTTGGAGTTGCTATGGCAGCTGACTTCAGTGAAGTCAAGGTACGAGACACTCCCAAGCCACTGGTGGTACAGTGAGCTTGTTCATTCATTGTCCACAACTTTCTAATCAGATTTTTCATATTGAAAATGTAGGGCGGAAAGAAGCAAGACTAAGTAAATGAAAACCTCACCTTTGCAGTAATGTGAGGGGGAGTCCTGCTAAACTAATGTCTGATGAGGTAGAAAGGCAAACACAGCAACAGTTCTCATTCCAGTGCATCTCTAGCAGTCACATTATCCACTGATTAGCTGGCATATTCCTCCTTAAGGAAACTATAAAAGGAATCAAAGACAAAAATGACATTTTGTGAAAAAGAAAGTGAGAATAAGTTCCCATTTCTGGTATTCCATCACATTTTACTGTAGTGTGCATCAACTCACTATTGACAGACTAATAGTTTACCAGAATTTTTTGGTTCTGCAACATAGAAAGCATAAGACTTAAGCTGACTTTCCAAAGTCATCAAGCAGTCAGTATGCAACACAGTTTTGTTCTCTGTGAAAGCAAGCAAAAAACATTGCCAGCTAGGGAAAACCACTCCCAAATGCTGAAAACTGAAAGTGTTTATTGTTCATTTTCCAAAAACTTTAAGCATCTGAAGGCTAGGATTTTCAAAGGAGCCTGAGAGAATTGGGTACTTCTAAACCTATCGCATTTCAGTGGTATTGAGATATCTTTATTTTCAAGTCTGCCTTGAAAGATATTTAAGTTGGGATTTTCCCCTTTAATTTACTATTCTCAACCTCGGTGCCTTATTTTCAGTGGGCACTATGGACCATAAGACAGATTCCTCAGACAAAGCCTTCCAGAGTACCAGGAATTTACAGCTGTGGTGGCTGTTATAGGACTAGAATTTCTCTCAATGAATTTTCAGGTTTTTTTCAGTCATTTGTACTGCAAACAATTGTCTTCTATCTTGGGGGGGGGGAAAAAAGCAAATGTAAGAAGAATGTATCATTCAGAAATACAAGAAGATGAAACTCCTGATTAATATGAGGTAGAAATCCCAACATCCATTAGCCTAACAAGAACCCCATTTGCAGTTTAAAAAAACAAACAAACAAAACTGTGTGAGAAATTACACATCTGTTCCCACCAACAGCAGTAAAAGCTAGGAACAGGCTTGCACCCAGATAGCTACATTTTGGGTGCCAATATTATATTAATTACATTAAAAATGGGAAAACAGAAACCCTTCTGCCTTCTTCATTTAGCTCATAACCACTTTTTTCCTATTTCTCCTAGAAAACGAGTGTTTTTCCATTTAAAAGGTGAGAGCCACTCTGTAGTTACAAGTGGTACTTTTTGACTTTCTTAATACAACCCTGTGGCTACAATTAACACAACGGATAAATAGCAGATCAAATTAAGGGCTGATCCTGTTTTACTTGTAGGTGCAATCCTCACAATAAATTGCAGGTTAAGCTGTCGGAGGTAAATGAGGAGAGGTGAAAAGTATGATCTATGATGCCTGAATTTTAAGTGTTCAGACATTAAAAGCAAGTGTATGAGAGAAGATAAGAAAATATCAAGACAGAAAATTTGAAAATTTTAAGAAGCTTTAGTGATTACTCTAAGATTCCAAATGCAGCTGAGATGCATGTTTTGCACAAAGCTTTAAGAAAAGGTAGCAAATTTGGTGGTTTCCTATACGAGCTATTTAATGCTTACTTTTATCCCTCACATGGGAATAACATTTTCAAAAGAGAAAAAGAACACAATTTTTCCTTCTCATTATTTCAGAGTGCTTTATGTTCATTTCAGAACTTCATTGTCTTTGAAGTTTGGGGAGTAAGGGAACACAGACTGTTTCCATACGTGGGCTTATTGTTGTGGAGATCCACTATTTCACCCCTTTAAAAATGAAAAAATAACTGAAGCAATTTGAAGTCCTTCACAACCTGCGATTCTTACAGACATCTTAAGACTGCAAACTATCTGATCTATTCCTTTTGCAATTCAATCACAAACTCCTTGCAGTATAAAAATCAAAACATTTTAAAAGAAGTATGTACTGCCTCTAAGCATGATCAGTCCAAGGATTTTTTGGGATAGATTAATGAAGGAAGGTAACTTTAGGAATCATTGTCCAAGGCACATAACATCTAATAAAAATCCTAAGATTGTATCTAAAAAATACTGTGCACTTATTGCCAAGTGCTGAACAAACTGTCTGCTTCCTGTGACAGGAGTGGGAGCAGGACACACTCAGAATTTCAGAGAAGCAACCTATTACCTTAAAAAGACCAACTAGATAATTTAAAATCATTCATGGTTCTTTATACCACAAGGTGTTTACCAAACAATATATTTTTGTAACTCCACTCACACAAATTATTAAAAGACGGTGCTAGTGAACTCTTCTACATCCTTCATCACATCCTTAGCACTTTCCAAACACCCTCTGCCTACAACTTACACTGCTCAGCTACGCTAGATATCTCCTTTCCTTTTTTTTCCCCTCCATTAGACATTAGAAAACTCTGTGAAGAAAACATAAGAATATACTCAAGACCGTTGCTTTTTGCTTCTACTGTAAGAAAGACAGAAAAAAACAGCACGAATTATCACAAAGTACCCTCACATTCTCAAGTAACTCTGACCTCTCTTCACCCAGGGCAGGTGAAGATCAGAAATTCAAGTCATCTGGGGGCACTTAGCCCATCAGGTCCTTTGCATCAGCTCACAGTCCAACAAGAATCAATTGTGTGGTGGAGTGTTAAGGGCAGGACTCACAGTTATCCTGTTCAGACTGTATCATTGTTAGCCTATAAGTCTCATTGAAGGTGGACAGATAGATTCAAAACAAATTCCTCAGCAGCAAAGGCTGAAGTAGGAAAAAATGTAGATTGGGTCAAAATTTAAAGTTGTAAGTTGAGGCATCAAATTTTCTCTGACTGTTCACATCTTCTGACTACCGAATTACATAAGAAAGAAAAACTAAGCTTTCCTATACCCCTTCTTAGGTCTTTTTGAAGGCACTTATGCCTCCAGCAGCACCATGAGAGTCATAGCATTTGATCTGCACTCCTCACACTCCTTCCCAGTGACACAATCCCTTCACAGCCTGTCCCCAGAGGCTGCTCACAGCTCCAGCCACCCAGCACCAACACCCACAGCAGATGGGATGGAGTAAATTCTCTAACCACTGCCTGCTTCCCCTCAAATCAAAATAAACCCAGCACTCAGTCCCTTTCAGGGGGACTGGAAGTACCAAGAGAGAATGGAGAGCTATATTTGACCCTTGTTCTTCCACTTCACTGCCCTGTGGGAGGACAAGGTGGAGAGGACAGAACGAATGCCCAGAGGGAAGAGTGATGGACAGGGAGTCCACACAGTGAGGGTCTGGAGGTGTGGCAACCCTCACCCAGAATATGAAGGGGGGGCCAGCAGCCACTGCCCTCATCCCTGCTGCCATAGTTTGGACTAAGAACTGGGCAGTAATGACCAACTGTAACAGTCTTCCCCATGGAGTGGTGGGAAGAGCTGGTGATTTCTAGTAGTTACATTAATTTTCGCATAATTTTGTAATTTTAGAAGTCCACCTTAACTGACAAGTTGCAAGTATAGCAAATGACAGTTAAGCAATCTACCAAAAGAGCCATTAATCTTCTATAAAGTAGTACACAGGTATACTTGTATATATGGGAGAAGGGAAGCAATGCCATTCTTAGCACAGATTACTACAGCTCAGCACAATAGTAAAATGTGAATATTCTTTTTTTTTTTCCCCTGAAATAAGACCTTTTTTTTCCTTAAAATAATCTAAAGCTGCTAGGATATCTAATGCTTACCTCCTGTAGCTGGTGTTATACAAAATCACCGCAGTGTTAGTGGGATCTTGCAGGTTCAGTTCACAGGAGAAGATTATACAAACAAGATCATATACAATGACTATTCCCTACTTTTTCTTTCAACCCATATTGTAGTTGTCAAAACTAGAAGAGCTTGCTAGTCTGTAGAGTCACACTCCTCAAAATAGGTGGTTTGTACCTAAAGGTGTTTCCAAAAGTCACTTTTCTCTGCATGATCTCTCAACATGTGGCAAAAGACTTGCATTTCTTTTTGGGTGGGTGGGTGGATTTTGAGGGATTTCTTTTTCCCACTCCAAAACGTAGCTTTTGGTTTTCCAGCAGCTGCAGCTATTCTAGTGGAATTAACTAAGTCTGCAATCAAGTGCATATTTCCTGATGTTCGAATAAAAGATATTTCATTGTGATTGAGTAATCTGATCATTAAAATTGATGATCTCCAGATCTTTTGAATTAAGTCTGTTAAATTTAGCCAGATCCTGAAAAAATTTGGAGAAGTTCATCATCTTAAATATTTTGGATTATATGGTGGACTTGGCAATTCAGTTGAATGTAGACTGACTGTTTTCTCTGATTGCCTTCCATTAAAAAGAATAAATAGGGCTGTTTCAAAACTCCTTATGAAGGCCCTTCATTGAAAGATCAGGCTGCAAACTTAATTGTTAATTTGCCCTCAGTCACTTCATCTACCAAAAAACCACACTGTGTTCCTGACTAGGAAAGGGTTGTACCCATTAGTAGACCAACACAATTACTGTAAATGCTGAGGAACATGAGAATGAGACACAGATGTTGGCCAGGCTCAGATGGTCTCGTTAGCTGCTATCTTCCATTGCAACTGTTGAACATAAAACTACTGGGCTAGGCAGACTAGTAATCTTATCCAGAAGACAGTTTGTAAGTTTTTTGTGATTAATTAGTTGTGAACATACAGTATCTAAAAAGAAATTATTAGTCATTATGGGATCTTGGGGGCAGAAATCCCTTTCCACTTGGTGACTGTAGGGTCTTTTAGGCTAGGGTCCTGCTACATGGCTGTGGATCATAACAAAATATTTCTATTTCCTGATTTACAAATATGATCCTGTGCGGCCTGACTTAAAAAGAAGCTTAGTCATGTGTCTGAAGTATGAGGTATCTTATTCATAAAATTAAAGCTGGATGTTGTGGACGTAATGCAAGAGTCAGGGGGGCTTGTACTTCATGCTTAATGGCTTTTAGCTTACATTTCATTTATGAAAATTAATTTAAAATGATTAGCTGGTTTTTTCTTCACACATCCTGCTAGTCCAGAAGAGTAGGAAAAAAGAGACCCAAATAATCAACATGCTTTTCTTTTGTAATTTGATTATTCAAGGAGAATTATTTAGAGCTCTACTAATTACCTTTTTTTCTTATCCAGTGATCCTTTACTGATAAGCTACAACAGCAAACAAACCTCTAAGTAGGTTCTAATACAAGTAGAGAAGCTTTAATTTATTTTGACGCCACAAAATTTAAAAGTGTCCCTAAGTAGTTCTTAATAGAACTGAGCACAGCGATTTCTACAGAGCAATTATGTTTTATTGTGTCAATCATCCAAAAGGCATTAATATAAAGCAGAACAGCTCTGAAGAAGTTTGTTACGGACTGTCATGTCAAGAACCCGAATTCTAACCTGTAATGGCCTTCATATTACGAGAACTACTAAGGGTCAGATTCCAATTAATCCACAGATTTAAGAGTCTTCCACTGTAGTGGGTCTTGATACAATTAAGGAATAATAGATGACAGGAAGGATACTTCCTGGCAGCTAATGAGCGATGGCAGTATTTGAAGGCCTTTAACCCAGCTGGTCATTAACTGCTCAGAGACACAACCTGGAGCTCATATTTTCTATTATAAACCATATATTAAAGAAATAAATCAACTACTATTATTTCCCCTCCTCCACTCTCCTTCCAATCCATATGAGCTGCTACTATTGGACTACTGTGGTAGCAGTTAATGGCCACAGGAAAATCCCAATGCAAGTAACCAGTGGGGAGACAGACTCGTACTGAACCTTGGTATCTTCAAAACCACTAACTACAGTAGTCCTAATGGCTTCCAAGGAACCTGCAGCTGATGAACAGAGTTTGTGCTCGGTCAAAGGGAAAAACACATGTGAGTGAAGGACAATGGACCTGAGCAGCAGAAGCACCTCAGTGCTCGGTGCTCTGTCACTCGTTTTGCCAAAGTGGCTTCCAGTGCAGTAGAGCCTTCCTGTGATGATTGGTATAACCATGGTAATTTAGGGGCTTATTTATTACTCATCTAGCACTGTGATACCTTTCCCTTGCAGTGACCTGACTCATACACTGTATTATTAGTAAAATTTCTGTGGGCTAAGATGATCATTTAGAGTGGCTACCAGACTAGCACAGAGAAGGCAGCGTGACCAAGTTGTTCAGAAGTGCTGCTCTCCAGGGAAGAACACCAGATGATGCCTGTGTACCTAGGCCACCTGTCTGTCCCAGGCATGCTACTCCTTGGCACCAGGAACAACATATGCCCCGCTCTTGGTATGGGCAGCTCCCAACACACTACCTTGTCCAGAAGATTGTTGGACATGTGGAGACAGTACCCCGTCCTGCATTGCATTAATGCATATTTTTTTTTAGATTGGCATTTCGAGATGTCACATAAACATTTTGTCTCTTCCTGTGGCAGGAAGCAGTAACTTTTTGTATGCCATTGCTCAGCTTGCTTTTCACCATACCTGTGCAACAACACACTGACGCCATCAGTGTGCCCCAGATTATTGATCAGTATTCACAGCTGCAGTTTTCAATAAGGAAAAGGAGAGGTAAGGGGTGTGGGGGAGGGGGAAACAGATAAAAAATTTGGATGGCAGGAGTTGATTTAAGTGGAGCAATATGAAAATACAGCAGCAGAACATTGGACCCCATTGCAGATGTAGTGTAAACTTCAGGCCCACTGACATGGTGCTTCAGTAGTTTCGGCTGGACTGACAGTGATCTAGTGCCCAATTCTGTTTTTCAAACTTATGGTATGGCCATCACCACACTTGGTCAAACTGCTGTTGATTATGTAGCAGAAATACAGGTTTTTTGCTGCCTTCTCCTCGAGATCATTTTAGTGCTGCCGTTTGACTAAGTAACTAGGTAATCACTTACCAGAAGCCAAAGCTTAAATTGCACAAGTCAATATTTACGTATCTATCCATTATAACACATTTCGGTCAGCAACTTCCTTACCATCCACTTTTGACCCTGAAGTATTTCATCACAAAAATTCATAATGCAGTATGTGATTTTTAGTAATTTCATGTATGATGCTGTCTCCAAGGAGGAAAGGATTCTGTCTCACTTACATGTTTCAGGGTGGTTTGTGCAATAACTGCAACTTGACTGACATCTGATGTAATGTACAATCAAAATGTTCTGTTACAGTTTTGCTACAGTACAGTATGCTTTGATGTAATTTATTATTTTCCAATGAGAACCATGACTAATTACCAAGTCAGAAGCCAATCATAATACACAAATAGCAGTTTACAGACATGGCAACATGGCAACTATAGGCTTTTTTGTTGTCAACTTTGGTTAGTTTGTTTAATGTTAAATGCAGAGGAAAAGGGGAAGGCAGAGAAAGAAGAAACATGAGAAATGTTTTGTCTCATTTCTACTGAATAAAAACCCTTCTGAGATTATGTTGTTACCAACAGCACTTCCTGCACACAAAATTGACAGTATTCAGTGAATATTATAAAATTAGGTTAGTTATCATCCATGTCTTTTACAGCATATGGTGTTAATGGATTTCAGAGGCTGATAAATGCCTTCATAGACTGGAAAGGCATGGGGAAAACATAAGAGTTGGAAAATTCAGTCTCTATATTTAAAAGAGGCCATCTGAACAGGCTTAGTTGCATTTTCCTGTCCATCACCTCATCATGGTCAATCTTTAATACTAATTTCAAAGGAATGATAAGGGGTGCATAGAAGAAGTCACACGCACATCTCTTAAAACAAAATTTATCTTTAATTTGTAAGTGTCAACAGCAGTACAAAAGATGGAGTGATGGTGAATAGATTAAGGGTAGAGAGGACAGTCTTGAGGTAAATGAGCATAAATAGGCAGTCTTATAGACACTCCCCTGAGGGGTCTAAACCCCTATCATGGCATATACTGCATCACCCAAGGATGACATGTTTAACATATCAGGAAAGCACCTTGTGCAAAAAAAAAAAAAAGAAATTAAAAAAATCCCTCCCACCCTAAACATGTAGGTAAGGTGCCAACGTACACCAGAACATACTGTATATGGACAGTGTCTTTCAATTTTGTCTTTTCCATTAATAACTGAGGCAGAGGAGGAGAAGACTCTTAAAAGTACCACTGAAAGATTATTTAATATTTAATTTACCTCACGTCAATACTGCACAACAAAATCCAAGAAGTCTGTTTATGCAATGAAGCAGAGCTAAGAATAACTATTCTCTTCTTTAATCTGAGAACAGATTTAATTTTTTTAAATCAGTATCCTTAGCAAACTTTTTTCTTTCTTTTTTTTTTTTACTGTGTCAAGAGGAGAGTGTGAGATGTGATGGCAACCTTTAAGTTCATTTAAAAACTTTACACTGGACTGTACAAGATTTTTTTTGATAAACTATTTACATTTTGAGACTTTAAAACATATTCAAAGCAGCAATAGACACTAGTTTATCCTCTAAACGCCCAAATAATTCCCGGCCATGGGCCCAGGTAGGTACCTGCATTGTATATAGAATTTCTACAAAGAAAACCTGCCCATGAAGTTAGCCAGTGGGTGTTCAACAAGCAGCCCTTGCCGTTAAGAACTGCACCCACAGTGTTGCTATAGGAATCAAAGCATAGTACCTCGACAAGAGAGTCTCAGTTGTCCCAACAGCTCTACACAAACTTTACAATTTGAAACAGCAGCTAGCATGTCAGTCCAGCATGTCAGTGAATTGTGCTGATTAAATTAACATAGAGTACAATCTCACAATATACATCACAAACAAATTACAATGTCAGGAAATAAGAGTTACAGTAAGATAAGTTATGTAGTAACAGCTTATAAGCTTGTCTTAATGTAATAAAAAAATTTTTACATGGGAAATACATAATGAATGAACATAAATGCTAAGCATTCTAGTTTGCTACAAGCTGAAGAAGAGTACAAGAAAAAAAAACATTGCTTTCTGGAAAGCAAAACACAAATGACAAAGGAAGACAAACGGAGAATGCACACTAGCAGGTCTGCAATGTGCAGCATACAAACAGTTAAATATTTGCACATTCCCCATACTCCAAGAGCACCAAGGACCTCACTTGTGGTTTTTAGAAAGCGGAAATTACAAAGCAAGCCATGTCACTAAGTTGCTTTATAGCTTTCATATTGCCATAAATACCAATTTGATAAGTTTTCCTTTAGCCCAGTTCATCCCACCCCTCCCCCTTTTTACCCAGCGTGTGAAATCTCAGAATACTTCTTTGTCACCATTTCCAACAAATCTGGTAGTTAAAAAAGGGCGTTGGATTAAAATGAAATGTTTTTGCATATAAATTTTTTTTTCTTCTGTTGCAGGAGATTGCAGTATATCAAAAATGTAGCTTGATCTGAGAAAAATCACAGATTTTAATGGGTTGTACCAAAAAAAAAGGGTTAGGAGAAGTTTTTTTAAAGGAAAAAGAGTTAAGTGTTTTGTAAAAGATCAAATGAGGTCACATAGTATTATTCTTTTAAAAGAACATGCTTAAGTGCCAACTTGAATCTTAAAAAAGCATGCAAAACACCACGGGGTCCAAGCCCATTTATTAACTTCTCATAAAATCTTGAAGAACTCTATCATACATCCTGCTGGCTGCATCTTCAGTGCAGTTGTTTGTACTGCATCCCTGGCTCAGCAAAGGTCACCCCGCTTAACGCCAACGCTTTAACTGGTCCTCATGACCACCACAGAAGGACTAATATGCTTAATAGTAAGCAGGTAGGTAAGTGTTTTGCTGGGGTCTTAAACTTGTACTATGTTTTGCTAGGAAATTGTTTTGAAATGCCATGCCTTTGATACGACCGAAAAAGAAAAGCAGAAAGGAGCTTGGAGAGATTGGATGGCATTGGGAGGAGGTTGTTCTGTATTTATTTCAAAGCAGGAACTGCCCACGGCTGACTGCTGTACACTTTGCACAGGGTATCATATTTATTGGGGCTAATGCTGCCTTTTGTTTGGCATTCCCATCCCGGAGCAATCCCATCTTTTGCCCTCCCCCTGCCTCACACTGCACCTGAGTACACTGATTTAGGAGCACACTGTGATCCTGTGAATTCTCAGCATGTGATTTCACAAACTTGGTGGTGATGCCCAAACATACAGGCAGACCAGAACTGGGCCAACTGGTCAGTTATTTCTCCGTGTAAACCTGAACCCTGAAAAGCAGTTCTGTTTCCATTATGACCTTTATCTTCCACTTTTATGAAATATGAAGCGAACTATTCTAGTTGGTATCAGACTGTTTTGGGAGTGTTTTTGTCTTGAAAATAGGTATTTTATAATTTTCCAAAAGAAAATACATTATATCTGTTAATTAAATAAACTGTCTGTTCACAGGGAAAATAGTATTACTGTATTTGTGCTCCTGAATGAAGTTGTTATTTGTTTCAGGCAGTTATTAAGGAGCCTCAAACACAAATGCTTAACAAGCAATTCCATGAATCCTCTTTGTGTATTGTGTGAACAATTTCCATTGGTATTATAGCCTAATATGACAATAACATGATTAAATAATATAAAACACAGAGATTGTATATTATTGAGTCCTGCCTGCATTGCAAGGGCCATTTCAGTCGTTATAATCTTTCCACAGATATGCTTTTGACTTCCAAATGCCATTCTTGTTAAAAAATAAAATATCATCAGTTTTACTTGGATTCAGAAGACTGTGTTTCCTACAAAACGTATCAGAAATTTGGCATGTTTAATGTATCAACTTTCTAAAGAAGAAGAAGAAAGTATTCCCTCCTTGTGGAATATGCTATTAAAAATCAGAGAGAGCACAAGTGAGGCATCTTGCTGTCCCAGCTACAGGTCCACAATACTGCACTCACACTGCGGGTGTAAATTCAGCATCTACATGAGGTACAGTGACTTGTCAGCATTTAATATGGACCAACATACACTGATATAGAACAAAAGTAAATACATAACTTATACTTCACTAAGTATCCATGAACAAAAAATAAAATTCTATTTCCTATGTTATATTTACACAATTTAAAAAAAATCTAAAATGAGATGGTAAATTCATCAAAAACTTTGTTTTGAGCTCCGATTAATAAAGTAAAAATATTGGGTTTTATCCTTATGATTGTCCTTCCTTGATTTCTACTGACATTTTAGAGCCAATGTCGGCTAATAAATAGAATAACATGCTTATAGGCACAATTCAGCTTCAAATGTGTTCCTCCCACTCCCCCAGCCAGTAAATGCAATTCTTACCAGCTGGCAATTCCTGAACAGCCAGTCATTTTTAAGAATGTGGCTTTAACATACAGAGCATCAGCAATGAGGCAGGGCTGGAGCTAAAACAAAGTGTTCATACATACATGTATTTTGCATAAATAAATGAAATAACAAGACATAAAAATGACTCAAATTCGGCAACTGTGAGGCAGGCCCACACGAGTCGAAACAGATGACTTTTGTTCATGTAGTTTTCGTACAACAGTTTCACATTAGTCAGAAGTGATAAAAAATACCATTTATATCCAGTGCTTATAACACTTACGAAACAACATCTGTGAGTGTGTGGTTTTTTTTGTACTACAAGCAAAATCAAGTTTCAGTCCTAAAGAACAGTCCTTTGTTCTCCACAAGCCTGCAGAATATTATTTTGGCATGGTCATAAAATGAAAAAAAATAAAAATTAACCAACTAATCTAAATGTTTGCCTTTGTGCAAAAAAATAATTACATAAAATGCAATGCTAGCAATACAACATTCTACCTATGCAACAAAACCAGAAAAAAAAAGAGAGCAAGAGAGAAAGAAAGTGACATGGGGGGAGGGAGAGATAATTCTAACTGGAGAATTATGTAAGACATTAATAAATAGTATTTTATTTTATTTTTGTTTTAGGAACTAATGATGTCCTCCCCCCAATCTGAGCTGAATGTATTAAAACCAGTTCAAATTCCCAAGCAATTATAAGAACAAAAAATCACTTTCTATCAGTACCTTAGCCAGCTTAAAGAGGACGCTCACCAGCTAATGACACAGCATATGCCTTTAAAGTCTTGGCTAGACCAGCTTATTGCTTATTAGACATGGACTCAGAACACATTTAAATAAATATTAAAAATATAGGTTTTTTGTTCCAAATCACAAAATGGTCAGAGAAATCTGACCACTGTGTTTCTATGCCATTATCTTCATAAATTGTCCTGTAAATTGAACAATCTTCTTTGTCTTGGGGGTAGTTCTCTCACATTGAAACACGATTACTACAGTGGCAAAAATGGCTGTTTCTGATCAAACAGGTAATAGTGGGGCTATGAGGAAAATGACTGCTCTTCCATAGAGCATCGTGTCATCGCAGCTCAGAATTTCTGCAAGACGGGATGCCAGCACAAGGATGGCCAGCACTAGCACCAGACTTCTTTTGGTGTCTGGGCCCAAAACAAAGCCTGTGCAGCTCTGTGGGAAGATGCCCATACACTTCAAGAGGAGCTGCTCTAGGCCCACTCATACCTCTCAGCCTGAGCCTGGATTTATCACTAATGTGCTGAAAACATCCAATTCAAAATAAAGGCTGTGGGAGTTGAGCACATTTATTCATCAGGCCTATTGGATCTGCATATACATACAGTGATATATTTGTGTACAGGCGTGGAGTATGAGGGAAAAAAATAAAGGCAATTTCTCCTCTGTCTTTGCAATTTAATAGATTTACAATCTTTGAATATCTTTCTCGTATATACCCCAGAATTTTCTCCAGCAGTTGCATTGTTTCTAGAAGTATTACAAATAGAAATTTTAATTTCTATAGCACCTATCCAAAGATCCCAAAGCACTTGACAAGCACTTGAAAAGTCACATTCCCACATGACTAATATTCAATAAATACTTTTGATGAACCATTTTCCCAGCTTTGCAATTAGACATTTGGGTAGCCTTCCCTCCCCCATTAAGAGTCTCACATATAAACCACTGCATAAATACTTAAGGTATCACACAGTTCCTTCAGGTGGCAACAGAAACATGATGTATGGAGCCATGATTCACTGCAGGATTCCTCAGGCCCTAAAAATTCATCACAGTGGACTCCAAATGCAATTTGGATTTAACATCTGCCCTTGCTGTCTAAGTATAGAGGTTTATAACTATAAACACTTTTTTAGGAATATTTGTACTCTATGTGCATATAAAAGTACTCACTTTATTTTGAATTACATATAGCAGTGTTTCTAAGTGCTCCTTGAACATACAATGTTAGAGGAACAACTGAATTTCTCATTCATAAAAGTTATGTTCATTTTAGTAGCAGGTGCACTTTTATTTTCATATACCTGTGTGATTTAGGGGAGGAGAAAGAAGGGGCTGTTAAAAATATCAGTAAGGAATTGGAAGTGTAATGCCACCAACTGTACTTTTAAAAATAAATATTAAGTATTTGGACCCTTGACATTCTGGAATGAATAAATTATTTAAGAGAAAATATGTTAAGACTGAATGCAAGGGTTAAAAGCAAAGGGATAGAGAATGTAATCAGAGGTGGCCTCACACTGTTAAGACAGGCCCGTCCATAGCTGGTGATCGCTCTTTTGTGCTTACTTAAAATTTCACACTAATGGCACATCAAGAGGCAAAAGCAGTTGGGCACATGCACTATGGCAACCATGTTCACTACTTAAGAGTATCCTGTCTCCAGATTCCTGAGTACTTCACCATATTCTGGAAAAAAATTAGGGTTTATATATAATTTTTTTAAGATGCCAAAGGATTGTCTAAGACTTTACAGTGTCTCCTTTAAGACTTTTTTTTTTTAAATGTTAAGATTCAAAAGTTATGAAAAGTTTGGCACATCAGAAGTTCAGCTATACATATGGAAAAAAAAAATGGAATTCAGAGACTATTTTTTTAAAGACGAGCTATGATGCACAGATGTGCACACTTGTGGACTTGTTCTGTTTCACAATATGAAATCTGCAGTTTTTGTTTTTTTAAAATAATCCAGAATAAAAACACATTCACAACCTGTAGGCTGGCACAGCATACCTGAGTGAGAATGTAAAACCCCCATCTAAAACAGTAACTTAAACCTTTATCAGCATCCAAACAGAAAAAGACAAAAGGTAAGACTTGTAAGACAGCTATTGATTCATATAAGTTTTCAAGTCCTGATGTCTGATATTTATGTCTTCATCTAAATTAAAAAAAAAAAAAACAAAAACCAAAACAAAACGAAAACAAAAAAAAACCAAGTTCATGAAAAATTAGGGAAACAATCTGTCTCACACGATAAGAAACATTTAAGACCATTCTGCTGATGTAACTGTAGGAGCCACACATGCATGCAGGCTCTTTAAGAACTTTTGTTCAAAAACAACCCCAAAAAAACCCCAAATGAGTCTGAGTACTTTAATTCTGTGAACACTCCTCAGTTGGCACTGACTGCCTCATGGGCTTCGTTTTCGCTACTATAGTCTGATTTGGGATCATCCTCATAGTCCTCGTACATTTCTATTTCATCCTCTCCATTTATCATTTCGTTTCCAGCGAGGCTTCCGCTGTCCGTCTTCATACCATAAGTGCTCTGGATGACGGGGATGCTGGGCTCAGGGCTGGCAGAGGTGCTCGAGCAATCCGATGTCATCTGAGGTGATGGCGTGGTAGTCGCCATGGTAATAGCACCAGGGTAGACAACTCCCGTTCCCGTGGTGATTGGAATCTGAGGCTGTTGTCTGGAAGGAAAAACAAGAGGGAATCGTGATTTCCTGTGTTTAGAAGGGGAAGACCTTCTGCAAGTCCAAACGAAAGAAAAGCAGATGGTTTCCTAGAAAGGCTGCGTGCATTCCTCCAGGGCTCACAGATTGGTGCTATATGGTATTGGTTCATCTCCTCTCCCCCTGAGGACAACTGAGGAGTAAAGTGTTTAGTAACTACCAGACATTGATTCTTTCATGTCTTTTATGTATTTATTTCAGCCATAATGTGAATTAGCATTTGGGTTTTTGAAGCAAAGTACTCAACAAGAAGAACAGATGTTCTTTTTCCTGTGGTACAGACAGTCTACAGAAATTCTGAAATTCATTGGGTCCTGAAGACCCAATGTCAGATGTGATTTATTGTGACAATGCAAATACATGGTAAAACTCAATTAAGGGTGCAATACTTCTACTTCTAACACACCTTACCTTCTAGTATCTAACTTTGCAAGATGTAATGCTGTCTTTTCTCATGTGTGTGATTTTAAGCATAGTGGAGCAATATCACACATAAACTAAATTCGACTTTTATCACTGCCAGCCAAGAAATTCAGCACAAGCTTTACTGTAAGCATGTACATAGCTGTACCAAGTGATGTGATGTCTCTTCTTACAGTAATATACATATATTCAAGTGACTCTGAGAAAAGGTCAGTTTGCTGAACCTGTTCTATGGTCAGGTCCTTATTGGCTACACATTAACTAAATCTACTTCTTACATTTGGGTTAATTAACTAATAAAGTACTTTCTATATTAAACTACTCATACAAATATTCTGATATTGTTCCTGGATCATTACCTTTAGTAAAGCTAAGAGAAAAAGAAGGGATATAACTTTTCTGAAGCCTAATTGGATAAGCCATTTAAAGAGTCATATATTTCAATGTATTCCCAACCTTCTTTAGAGCAATATTGACCCAGTGAACTATTACAGAATTTTAGCATGAGAAACAGTGTCAGATATGATTGAATAGTCTAATGAATCTGCAACTTCTTGATCACAGTGTCATTCTATACAAAATTCAAAAGGACATTTCATAAACCAACCTCTCAGACCAATTCTTAATAATTGGCTAAATAATACACAAAGTAATGTTAAGCTTATTTACAAGACCCTAAATGTTGAGTATTTGTTGTTCATTGATCAAACTCTAACTTTGATAAGTATCACAGTACAGAGTTACAGGGCAACTGAAGTCCTTCAAGTCTGGGAACTGAGACAGACAGTCAAATCATGAACACTCTGTGTAAGATAACACTAAAATAGCTTGTAGTACTGTCATTGCTGGTACTGCTAGCCTGACTCTTAAAGCCTCTGCACAGCTTGAGAAATTCAAACATCTGTTGTGTAAGTATGGTACACCTGGCTAGCAGCAAGCAAAAACATTGCAGTAATTCATTTGACACAGTCATTATACTCCTGTTTGCAAATGATGATTTGCAGATGATTTACAAACAGCTTGGGATTTTTCACTAAATTTTCACTTTTTAAATGGTCTGATAAATGTTCTGTGAAAACAATTTTCAGCCAATGTATTTGCTTGCAAGTGATTTTCTGCAAATATCTTTCAATACTTTATCCATAAAATTGAACACCTACCTCGCATGGGAACATTTCTGGTCTAGCATTGCATGTTGTCAAGAATATAAACTATTACTGCTAAAAAGCCACACATATCTCCTCCACAACTTTTAGATACAGAAAATGTTCATGTTAATGAATGTTTCCACAAAGCAAAGGAAAAAGAAACCCACATATGGTCAACAGAAAAATTCTACATAGTTGTGACCAGGCCATACATTCTAATCTGCCCATCTAACAACTGCTGGTACTAATCTTTTTCTGGTATTTCTTAGAATAAATAAATTCAGAAAAACAAAGCATTGCCAGTTGTTCATCAAAGAACACCATAATATTAATGCCAAAAGGCGCTTTGAGAAAAGTTTTCGCAACTGCTGTAACAGAAGTTGTAGAATATACTCAAAGAATGACTGAGTGCAAGACTCTCTTGTGTTATAAATGACATTATCAGAACACTAACAACCACCTCTACCCCTCCAACCCAAAAAAGTTTGCATTTTTTCAGAAACAAATTGCCTTTTTGACAAGCAGCAAGAACAATAAAAGTGTCTGTTTAAGTCAATGCTGTGAGATATCTTGATAAAATAATGGTTGTCAGCGTTAAGGCCTAAAGGACAGATTAAAAAATTCTGGCATTCTTTCAAACACTTATCAAATCAGCAAAACTCTTTTGTATATCCACATTCCAATGGGACTGGGTACACTTGTACCAAGTACCACCCATGTCAGAATATTAAGGGAGCTGATCATCTGAGCATAAAGAAGCCAGTTTTACAGATGTATTTTACTTGAGAACACATGAAACACATGGCAAACTATAGAATGAACCTAATAGTAAAAAACTTGATTGGTGTAACAGGGAAGTTAAAGGCTTACTGAGTTTGTCATTTATGAATGCAGTCTTTTTTTTTACATGTTAAACAAAAATCGGACGTGCTGTGCATGCCTGCTGCTGGCTGGGTAATAACTTTAAATTACCTATATCTCACCGTGGAACTGTAAACATGTGGTAACTGTACCACCTAATTGGAAAGGGTCTCAAATTGCTGCCCATTTGCTAGCAAAAATTTGGTAGCACTTACACATGGGCACCTACACACCCCCAGTAACTGGACACCTATCTCTTACTTAATACCTATTATTATTTAGAGCTGATCAGGTTGTCACTGTAAATTCTGCTCTAGTTGCTACATTTCATCCCAGAAAGCCTTATTTTAAGATATCACAAACTATATGGATGGCACATGTTTCTGGAGATAAGTGTTATCACTTCTTAAGCAACTAAATTCGGGGGGGGGGGGGGGGGGGGCGGGAATAAATTTAAAATTTATTTAAATTCCCACTACTGTCCCTGAAAGGAAGAATTTGGAGTTTCTAACCTATGGCTCTGGCCATTTAAAAGCATTTATATTAATGGTACAAAATTAAATTCCACACATTTAATCATTGTCTAGCTATAGTTTTGCCTATCATAGAACCTTGGAGTGGGGAGATAAAAATTTACTGCAGGCTACAGGTTACCATTCAGCTCAGTTGCACATCATTAAAGCAGGGATGTTTTCTGTCTGGTTAAGATTTCCAGAATCCAACATTAATCGTCTGATGTCTTCAGATCTGTGAGGAATGGTGGTGACACACGGCTACATACCCTGGCTTCAAACCACTCCTGTCTCCACCATCTCCTCTTTGACAAAGAAATCCTTATGTGGCCAATTACTAGATGTCACTCACCTCTGCTCTGCAAGGATTGTTAATCTGTCTGTCCACTCTGGGGCCAAAGATTTGGTTAGGTAAATATAAAAATGGAGATAACATGAACATTCGTAGATGAATTGACCTGCTCACAAGTTTGTGGCATTAATATTCTTAGGATTTTCCTGGAGAATGTTCCACTTTTGACTTTTGCAAAACTATCTAAACATTTAAATTGGCAAATTACCATTGTTTTCTGATCCCTTCCCAACCATATTTTCGACAGCTCTTTAAATGACTGAAATAAAAATTGATTGCATTAAGGAAAATGCTTATAAGCTATACACCCCTGAAACTTATATTCCCATATGGAATGAAATAACAGTAAATCTCACAAAAGCACCCATTGTGTACTTGCTTTAAGTTCAAGCTACAGGAGTATAATATTACAGCCTTATTCAAAACCGTAGTCTAGCAACATTCAGACTATGTGTGTACAGTAGTTATAAACACTATAAAGGCTTTATTCTAAACATCTTACACTGGTAAAACACCAAAAAAAAAAAGTTACCGCTTACATCATTTTTAGAGAAATGTATATAGCATATACTTGGATTTAGAGTGTATTATACTGTAAAAATGACTGAGAGACGGATTATTTTTGTAAGACAAACACCAAAAACAGATTCTTAACTTAAAATGTCTGAATTTATGGTTTATATATGATCCATTTGTTAGTTCACATTTATTTATGCATTACAAAAAACTACTATTGAAGATAAATTGTAAATCACTTGAAGTCTGTTTAGGGATTAACTTATGCTGAAGTTATCATTCATGACTTCCATTAATAATTTTACTATTAAAAATAACAGAATTATTTTAAAGACATAGCTGGCTTCAGATTCAGCTTCCACTAGATTGAAACCAGCAATTTTTTTAATATACTCTACATTAAGCATGAATTATTTCAGTATATTATCTGCCTCATTGGAACAAAATTCAGTCATGTAGGGATGCAACAGAAGGCCTCTGCACATTTTAAGTTCGACTCTGTTCTTTAAAATACTTGGCAGTTCCTAGATTTTTGTGCTAGTCTATCAAATATGTGACATTTATCTCAAAACATTAATTTCCTGTCCAATCTATTCCAAGAAATCTTCACTCTCTTTCAATTCTTTAGAAGCTTTTCTTCAAAAATCAGAACAGAACTTGGCCATTCATTAGCTTATTTCTCTATTTTTTTTTTAAAGTCTGGCTAGTTTCTGCATCTCACCAATGTTTATGAAAGAGCGCAGCTCACTGAAATAAGCAGTATGAGCTTTTTGCATCATAAAAGTTCAAGTAGTGTAAAACTCCATGTTTGTGGTGAGGGTATTTTTTTAGTTGTGCCCATAGTAAAATTATTCTGTTAGTCAGCAGCTCACCTAAGGGAATCTGATAGGAACTAGCCTTGACTGGATTGCCTAAGACATAAATGTGCATTTGGTATAAGAAAAATGCAAACGTAAATATGAAAAAATATAATTTTTCTTCCTTTTTACACTTTCCTCTAGCCACCTGTTTTGAATATTTATCTTACTCTTCACACATCTATTTATCTTTTCATTCTGTGACAATATTTTGTTGCCATTTTGACATACCCAGTCCCAACTTAATTGGTTTGTTCTTTTTAAAAAAAAAAAAAAAAGAAAAAACATCAGTACTTCAAGCAGCATGAAGCACTTGGCACATTTCATTGGAGTCTATTTTATACTTTTGTTCTCTATCTTGCAGTGAAATATTTACTGTAAACACAGGGTATATTCAATCTGAAAAACCACATTTGTCTCCTATTTCATTTTGAGAAGGAAACTCCGTCTCAACTCTCATGTCTACAGTTCTGAAGGATGATTTATGCTGTTCCATCAAAACAGTGGAAAAATGATGGGTGTGTGAGGTCAGTTAGGAAAACTGTTCCAGCTGATGTTTTATGTGATATTTACATTAAACACAGGGAAGAGTAAGTTTAAGAAGTTAATGGGCTCAGTTACTGTGTTTCACTTAGTTATAATCTGATTTAGATTAAATGTTGCTTTTTATTACTCAATGAACTATTCTTCTGAGACAAATGATTCTATGTTTTATGGTTTAGTTCAAAAAAGCCATTAGTCTGTTTTTTTCACTAATTGTGCTTGGTGTCTTCCAAAAATTTTGTTTTAAATTTTTCTTTAGGGAAAGGGGAAATTTGGGGCAACAGTGGGAAGTCACAGAAATGCATAACATAATTTTCTAAAATCCCAGCCTGTGATTCCTCAGTACCAAACTCTATATTCACACTGAATGGCAAGGTAGATCTCATTTCACCTTTATTGAATGCATTCATTAGATTTCACACTCCCTTTTTCATCACTTGCATAACTAAAAGTCATTGTTTTCAGTAAAGTCCACTGCACCATTGTGTAAGTGCACAAAGGTAATTTACTCTTACTTCAAACTTCTTCAACGTGAATAGATCATGGTGAAGGGAAAGTATACATAGGAATTAGAACAAATACTTTCAAGAAAATGATGACCATCTTCATGGTCTTTGTGATCACACTCTTTGATCTATGAGGAAGATGTCACATTCGAACTACACCAGTAGTTCAACTTTGAATAGTTTCCTATATATATATATATATTTGTAATAGAAATATCACTCTTTAAGTAGGCGATTTTAGAACTTTCTTAAATCCATCCTCCATATTCACCTCCTTATTTAGCCACCACTAATAATGTGTAAAATGCTACTGTTTAATATTGTTTTGAATTAGCAAACAATTCTCAAAGCATTCAGACTGCTGTTTTGGCATTTCTTTTGCATTTCTTGATGTGATTTGGTCTGTTAATCTGCTTTGGAAGACGTAAACTAAAATTTCATTACCTCAATCTGAATATAATTTGTGATGTGCTGTATAAATTCAGATTTCTATTTAGAGTTCTATGTGCAATTTTGGTGGAAGCCTATTAGTAAATAATTTCCCTTAGACTGAAGAATAAAAAACAATGTCATAACTATAGACTGGAAGGCTATTTCAAGATACCAAAACCACTTCTATTTACTGATTGAAGAAAGAGCCCACATTGTTGCAGGCTGTACCACAAAATAATTGACTGCAACAGGAGTTCTGCATCCCAAGCCAAAAATGAGGGCACATAATCAACGTCAAGGTCAATTATCTGGTAGTGAAGTACCCAACAAAAGGAGACTATTGTGATTAGAGAAATAAGCAGAACATTGTGAATTTGGAAAGGCTGGCACTGGAGATAGCTTTTAGACTCTTTGTAAATCACCAGAAACATTGTGTTAGAGCACTAAGCATCACAGATTAATTCATAAAAAAATGGCAGAGAGAAATCAGTTATGGTGCAGTTGTTTCACTGGACTTCTGTTATCTTTAGCCTGTAGATCTTTCATACAGCTTCTTTCTTTGCTGAACGCTAGAGGAAATATCCCTAAAAACACACACAATGTTTTTAAAACTGTGCCAGGATTTTTTTGAGCCATATATTCTGTGTTGTACATCTACCTGGTCTATCTATGCACTACTTGAAAGAGTGTTCCTAAAACTCATTTTTTAAAACATTTTTTTCACAGTTCTATATACAGCAAGTTTCCTAATAGCTTCATGCTATGGTATCTTACATTCATGTGTATTCCTAATGCAACTGCTATTACTCCTCTCCCTTTTCCCCCTCCCCTGACTCCTTATTCTACACTGGAATAATCTTTTGTGTTTTTCTCTTTGTTCTTTTCTTAATTTAGGAAATGATCCTGGAGTCATTACTAACCCAGAATGGATTATCTTACCAATAACTCACAAAAAACATGATTCAAACCTTTCAGGCTAATGAGAAACAACTTCTTTTGACTTTAAAGAATTCCGCAATCAGTTTCACAATCAGCATTCAGTGGCAAGCTGATAGCTCCATATTCCATCTTATGTTTTTAATAAGATTTTACTGGTTCAAATCCTTACCTTCTAAATAACATTAGTCAGTGACTTAAACAGATAAGTCTATTTGGTTTCAAACAGCACGCTCTGTCTTTGAAAACAATTACAACAATTGTACTCACC
Organism: Chiroxiphia lanceolata; assembly: GCF_009829145.1. Taxonomy (NCBI): domain Eukaryota; kingdom Metazoa; phylum Chordata; class Aves; order Passeriformes; family Pipridae; genus Chiroxiphia; species Chiroxiphia lanceolata. The sequence continues at coordinate 13,593,544 of NC_045642.1, forward strand.
CTACAGTAAAAAACTGCCTCATCTCCTGTCTTCGAGACCTCATCAGTTGTTTGTATTCACCAATACGCAGTTTCTTGCCATCAACAATGCAGGTACGTTTTGGTCGAGGTTTGTATTTGTAATTAGGATACTTTTCTAGGTGGATTTTACTTAGCCGTGCCTGCTCTTCATAATAAGGTTGTTTCTCTTGATTTGACATGGACTTCCAGCGAGACCCTGTTAACACGAAATACTTGTGAGTGCTCAAGTAAAGCAAGTTTGGCTTTACACATACACATTTCAACATGCCTTTTCATCATAATAAATTTTAATTAAGTTAATTGAATAAACTGATTTAGATTTACATCAGTCTTCACACATTTTGGCTTTCACAACCTGAGACACCTTAAAAGAACCTCGACTTTCAGATATTGCTGCAGACCTAACATATGTAAATCTCCATTAAATAGGTTCACTAAAAATCAATAGTTAAGTCTCAAAATCTCAGCCTTGTTCTGCAAAATAGACTATTTAATTTTTTACAATATGAGCATTAATCTGTGAATAATTCCATACCTCTGTAATACCACGTACAGTACGATGGTTAAGGAAGGTCTACAGCCATCCTTTTACTGTTAAAAGCCTAACACATTGCCTAGGGATACATGCTTCTTTGATATTTTTATGAGAATTTGGTTTATACACTCCTGCTAAGAGATATTAATATCTTGCTATGTAGCAGGAAAAAGGTATCAAACCTTATAGACTCAGCAAAACTATGAACAATCCCTTGCTGTCTGAGTGTCCTAAATTTACTAATCTTCTGACATAAGCCTGGCATAATATTGACACCTTACAACATTTTAAATCCTATTATGCATATTACCTTCCAGCCAGATGTAATGAATACACAGAATTGGATTGAGAAAGTTACATTTCAAAAACTTACATTAAAAAGATTAAAAGTAAAACAGAAAGAACATTGTAATTATATACACCACTTCAGGTACTGTAAACTCTCATTGAAAGCTGCACCAATAAAAAAGTTAAAAAATTAACACAGAGTACACAGGAAAAGAGAAAAGTATTCAGATCTCTTGTATTGTTTATAAGGAGCTATCTAAACACTTGAATAGAGATGGGATATTTTTTTACAGGGAAGAAGAAATGCAGAAAATAGCTTTTTGGTGTCTTTTAGATGAATAAAACGATTACAGCTGTGGTAAACGTGGGTGGAAGCTATTCTTTTACCAACATTTTTCATACATCAACAAATGGAAAAGTTGTATAAATATTATCCGTAGCCAGCAATACCCTGTGTCAGTTCTAATGTTTCAGTTTCTTTTCTCATTGTCCTGGAAAAGTTGCACAGATATTATATGGACATAGACTTATTTGTGGCAGAGCAGATACTGACAGGTTAATTCCATGGTTAACAAACACTCAGTTGCTGGCACTTCTGAAATATTTATGCTGGAAGTTTACATTTTAATGAATACAGTTACTATGCTCCTAATAGTTTTTTTCACAGAATGCACACAAATAATATAGATTCCCTACAGCTGCCAACACTGAAACAGTGAAGGTTTTATACACAACTGAAAGGCTATTCATATAACTTACTTATATGGCAGACAAAAATATGAGAACTACTAAGTTAGATTTTGGAAGTTTTAGGACAAAGTAACATTTATTTGTATGTATTCTTGCCTCTGATTGAACTAAAATGAAACAAACTTTGGTAAGAATGTATTTGAACTAAGAGTTTACAATATAATGATTACAGAGGAAACCTGATTTTTACTTTTATTTATTACGAGTTACATTTGGAATCTGTCTTCCACTTCAAAGACTCAGAAAGCAAATATAGGTTTTAACATTTCACCACTCATTCTCACGTATGTTTCTAATTCTCTTGAGGTGTCTTAAAAAGCAAATCAAAATTTCTCAAAAAGGAGTCCATTTATTTGCGCAGTGGCAAAATATAATCCATGTTATATTCCTCAAATGTACCAATCTATACAATTTAAATATTAACTATGGTGTCTTTTACCTAAGCAGCATATTAATTGCATGATTCTAGTGTTTAGCTTTTTGAACATTGCAACACTTTTGAACCAAACAGCATTTTGCATGTGGGAAGGTATGCATGTACAGTTCTTTTGAACTGTGCCAGATTTCTTTCTTTGACACTGCACTGTCTGACAAAAACCTTCTATTTTGATTTTGTACTTTATTAATTTTTTCCCACTATTTATTCTAGCAAGTACCATTTTGCATTCAGATGATTAGGAGTTCAGATGCATTCTAAAGGGATCTTGAAATTAAACCCTTTATCGGGATACAGTTTTGCAACAGATTTCACAAAATGTTCCTTTTGTTTTAAAGCATGTTGTGACTGCTGTTGAGAATGAAAAGCATTAGGGAAGGGGCAGAAAGGCAAAGGGAAGGGAATTAAAATGAACACAACCCATGAGTGTTCATTTCTATAGGTTTCTGTAATTCCAATTTCAGTGAACAAATACATATGTCCTAAAATTAGAGAAGTTCATATAGGACAGTTTGGATTGGAAGGTCAGGGACACCTTTCACTAGACCAGATTGCTGAAAGCACCATCCAGCCTGTCCTTGAACACTCCCAGGGATGGGAAATCCACAACCTCTCTGGAAAACCTGTCCCAGTGCCTCACCACCTCCATAACAAAGAATTTCTTCCTAATATCTAATCTAAACTTGCCCTCTTTCAATTCGAAGCCATTCCCCCATGTCCTGTCACTTGTAAGTTGCATTTCCAAATGTAGCTAGCCTGTGTCACCAGTACAAATAATCTCAGCTTTCCCCAGCTCCCAGAATCCCTAACCCCTGCCAACTGCCACTGCTACAGCAGAGCCCTCAGAGCGTCCCTCAGTTTTGGTTCAGTCACCGTCATGACTCGTTGCCCACCGCCTTGCACTTACCTAGGATTTTGCTGATGTTGGAGTTGTGCATGTCGGGGAAGGCCTGGAGGATTTTCCGGCGCTCGTCCTTGGCCCAGACCATGAAGGCGTTCATCGGCCGCTTGATGTGGGGCTCACTGCTGGCGCGGCCCCGCGAGTCCCGGTAGACCCGGGCTTCAGCCACCGTGGCACCTCCTGTTGGCCAACAATAATACTGCTGTAGTTTAGCGGCAGAGCCATTCACTGCTTTACTCCCTGTAACGTCAGGGCAGGAAGAAACAAGATGGATGCAAAACATTATTATGTGGATTATGCAAGTGCTTTCAGTGCTCTGGTTATTTTAGCCCCTTTCTCTCTCTCCCTCTTTGCTGCCAGATTTATGAGAGAGACAGGCAGAGAAAGACAGGCTGAAGAGTGGTTTCAGTGTAACGGGTCAGGCTCGCCCATCTGAGATGACCCAACATCAGAGTGAGGAATTAAATCACACTGGTAGTTCTCCAGTTAAGATATGGAGATTTGATAAAGACTTTAACATAAGATACACACTCTGAATGCTCAACAAAACTCAAATAAAAGTTATACTTGAGAATCTCAATTGATGTCAACCTGTTCACACAAGCCATTTGCAATGACTTTGCTGCTTCAGCAGTGAAGTACATACCAAACATTTCACAAAATAAATTATATAGTACACCAGGTACATGCTGCTAGTTGTATGGATCTGATTATATCTAGAGCTGAACATTTTAAAGTTGCATCTGCCTTGGTTGAATTTTAGATGTGCCTTGGAGCATTTGATCACATATATGTAATAAAACCCTCTGCCTCCAACAACAGGTACATGCACAGCATCCTGGAGCTTCCAGAGTGGGAGGCAAGCACTCCAGCTCCAAGCATGCTGTGCTTTTATGTGTCTTTAATCTGCCATCAATTCAACTTGTACATGCCAATCTTAACTGGTTTTTTGAATGCATCCAGAGCTGTTTCTTGACCACAAACAGCAAAGCTTCATGGGGGTTTGGAGTTCACAGAGCTGAATGTGAAGTATAGAACCACTTAACACAGAAGAAACAGATAACCAAGGCATGCTTTTACAGGAAAAAAAACTTGTGCAATTGTGATGATAACATATGATTTTAGAGTTATACCTTAGCTATAAAAAAAGGTGAAAAGTGTTTACGATGAGAGCGTGACATACTTAGTCTTAGACCTCATCAAACCGTTCATACAATCCAATACTTTGAAAAAGCAAGATACATTACAAGAAATTAGGACAGCAATAGGCCTCCTTTTTTTTTGTACACTATTACAACTCCCAACTCAAATTTATCTGCTAAATAATACAAGGTTAATTCTTTACACTAGGTAAAACACTGTAGTTTTGCTGATTCTGGTGACTGACTCACAGGCTTTTAGTTGTGTAAAAATTAATTTTTTAATTCAGAGTAAAAACATTATATACGTATGTATACCTTTTTAAAAATTCTATATAGGCGATGTATCTACATGAAAAAAGGTCCTAAATTAGAGGATGCATAACTAATACACTACCTGTTTGCCACCAGGTCCACAGTACATTAATTTCATTTAAAACGCACTGACCATACAGGATAAATTGATTTTGTTTTATATGGTGTTGACAGCCATGTTTATTGTGCAGTGAAATGTAGTGTAGTTTCAAGCTGACTATATCCATTAACACAGGGCAATATGCTGACTACTGGGCCAGATGAAGACATACATTACCCTGAGAGCAAAAAACTCATTCTCATACAGCAGTGTCTTCTCCTGAGGATCACCCTGGTAATTTATGATGCCTCTGATGCCATTACTTTACAACTGACACCAATTTGGCAATTTGTATAACTACCTGCATGCACATAAAAGAAGACACGTTTCTGGCAAATGTGAGATGCAAAACTATTTTAATACTATTCTAAGTAGCATGCTACAGGTGTTCTGCATTTACAGGAGGCTGCAGTCAGCTTTTTATTGAAAAAAGGAGAAGTTTTGCTGAGCAACCTGCAGGTAGGACCAATTTAAGGGTATGAGTGGTTCATGAGTTGTCAGAAGGCTTGGATCACAAGCATATCAAAGATACCATCTTTTGAGAGAGGATATATATTGTGAAACTTAAGTAAGTTACAAACATAGTAAGTCAACACTGAAATATTTATTGATACAATATGAGTTATATAATTTGAGAAATGTCAAATATATCATGTAACGGTTGTCCTATCTTTCAAAATAATACTATAAAAATGTGTTACTAGTATGTGGGCAATTAGGAAGTTGGTGACAAAAAAAATATAAATTATTATTCATGCAAAAGTTGTCATTTGTTATTCAACTACTCTGCTCACAGCAAAGGAAAGAAGACATATTTGAATCCATATGATGTTTTTCCACCTTTTACTTTCCCAAAGGTCCTTATTCATTATGGCTACATAGGAGTTTGTCTTTAGCCCTTTCTAACACAATTTTGGCCTGACTTTTAAGTCCTAATGCAGGCAAAGAGTAGTTTTACTGGGATAAAGATTATAGGTGGCTTTTTAATACAGATATAATTTAGATAGAATGAAAACAAACGAACAAAAACATGGTGGGGAGAAGAAAAAAAACCCACCATAAATTACCTGTTTTCAGAGAAAGGTTATGTTAGAAAACAATTCATAATTGGAGTGATAAATTACAACCATCCCCAGAAGGTCAAGAAACTCTGGCTGCATCTGCTTTAAGTCCATACTTGAAGAACTTGAAAAAGCAGCCAAAGAGCTGATGTTCTTTGTGCTTGATCACTGGGGGAATATTTAGCAGTTGACCTATAGGCCATCACAAAAGCATTTGCAAAATTAATTTCTGCAAATAACTAAAGTAATATAATCTCCAATCCATCTTCTAACAGTCTCAAAACTACAGAATTATATTCAGCATATATAAAACATTACAATAAAATAATTCACGTAGGGGAGCCAGAAAGTCTCAGTACCTTTTTAGCTTAGAAATCAGGTGCTAATGATACAAATACACATAGACTCAGTGAGGTCTTACAAGTTGAAACATGTAAGAACAAGCTTTCAAATTGGTTGTTCTCAGGTACTTCATCCTGTCAATCAGATAGTTTGACAGTATTGTGCCCTATATAAACAATTTCAACATATTTAACAAAGTATGGGGGTTTTCCCTATATTTATTACTGACAGAGGCTGAAAGAGACCTCTGAAATTTTAAAAGTAAATATATATATAACTGCAAAGAAGTAGATGTCTTTCTGAAAATATTTTCAGGAAAGTCTAATAAATAATAAACAAAAAATAACAGATAAAATGGAAAAGTACTACCAGAGAAGGGTGAGATGAGAGGAGGAAGTTGGTAATTGTCTCTCTATCTGCTAGTTACTGTTCACAGCACAATCACAGGGGGAGGGATTTCCAGAATTAAGAGCTTGGTCAGAATTTATACTTATTGCAAAAGCAGTACAGGTTGGCTGCCCTAGTGGCTTAGTTGGCAAAGTCTATACTTTGGCCTAAAGATTGGGGCTGTTCTCAAAGTGACACTTTTAGCTTCTGAACATGTGCAGTGCCTCACTTCCTACATCCTTTGCATTTGCTCAACTTGTCATGACTTTAATGATTTACAACTAAAGGCAGATTAAAGGAGAATGATCACTTTTTGTGGATATATGGCAGGCAACTCCTTTGTCAAAGCTGAATTCCAGACTACTCTTTAGGGGCAATATTGAGAACATCAAAGAATAAATCTAAAAATGTTACGGCTTCGTGAAAATAATTTGAAAAAATATTTTTGTTCCTAAAGAGACTGCTCTCTAATCAGATAACATTAGAAAGATAAAAGAGTCTGATCATCAACAGGAAAGATAAATATTTTCATATAAAGTAAATATTAAGAAACATACAATGTTACGTTGCTTATTTATTTATTCCTGCCTTTATCTGACTTTTTAACATTTAATAATGAAAAGAATCTTAGGACTGTGCCTAAAATGCCTATCTCTTAGCATATTTCCTGAAATCCTGGCCAAATTAGGGTTAATCCTACTGTCTTTAACAAGATGCTGTTTTACTTTCCATTTTAAACATCATCTACAACAAAACCTCAGACTGGGCTTTTGCATGTTACCAGAACAGAAACAATAAAAAACGTGATAGAATGGAGGAAAAAAAAGGGTGAGAAAAAAAGATGAGGAAAAAAGAGAAAAGAAGTGGCAGCAAAAAGAGATTTTTATCGGTGACACTGTTATCCCTTAATTACTCTTCACTCTATGGCCATTGATTCATGTTTAAAGTGATACGTTTCTTTTGACTCCCCCCAGATAATGAATCTGCCTATCTACAGAGCATACTGCAGATCATCTCCCATGGACACATACCAAGATAGGATACACAGAAATAAAGACAATCTTTCTAGGTTCCTAGTGTAAAAATGACTGGTTAGTAGTAAAGCTCCTATCATCAGTTATTCATTAAGCTGAAGTGACATATTTGCGTACTTTGGAAAATACTGATGCGACCTCCATACTATCTGGCCCTGTCTGTGGTAATACAACTAGCACTGCTAGCAGCTTGCATTGCAGAGACTAGAACCCAATAAACATGCAAACAGGAACCACTCTTTTATTGCAAGAGATGGGTTACTCATAAACATGGAAATGCCATAAGAAGAGGGAGCATGAAAAACCAGCTTGGCAGTCCCCTGTCCTGTTCTTAACCTGTGCACAGACAGATGCAGCCTTTGGGAAAAATACAGCAATATTTAAAAGTTCAATTTAGAGAAAGTTCCAAAAATTACTACTAATAATGCTTCACTGTAATCAGACGTAGCAGTTACAGTGTAACATTTATCTGTTTTGCCCTTTGCCTGACTCTTACTTCTTCATCCCCAACCACATTCAGACTTTCTCATTCTTTATTATTAGCAAGACAGGCAATATAAATGAGCACCCCATGAACCATTGTCAGTGATGTCTTATTATCACTGGCAAAATACCCACCTGGAAACATGACTAGGTTTGGGACAGGGGTGCCTGTGGTCACACAGTAACACAAATGTGAAATTCCTTTTATTCTAAATGCTAAACAAATATTATTCAGTTGAATTTGAGCACCGAACATTTCTTACAGGCTGCATGTCAGTGAATGAAAGGGGAGAAAAACTGAGAAAGCCACGAGCAACTAATGAAATACTAGAATATTTAAACGGCCACTAAATTTTCACCTGCAAGGGTTCTGAAATGTGCTAAGTAAATACTAAAGGGTGGGAATATACTGTAGCACAAGTTAGCTACAACCACTTGGTTATGATAAGACTTCTATTTTTCCTGTTAAGAGACTCCATTCTCTTTAAAACATCAACAAGAAGAACCAAATGGGAATTCCCTAAGGTCAGCTCTGAGGAAACATAAACCTCTAATTCAATAACTCCGCTACTGCACTGAAAAAGGCCTTATTATTGCAACATCCATATGGAGTCAATTGGACATTAATGACTAATCAATCCCTCCCCTTTCTATTCTACTTATAGTGTCACAAGCCATGTTTAGATTAGCCCATTTCCTGCTTAGGATCGCTCAAGATGTCTTTTGTTCTTTCAGGGCTGGCCTGATGGAGGCAGCTTAAACAAACACACTACCCAAGTGGTGCAGGAGTTATAAACTGCCATATGTGAATGAACAAAGGGGCCATACTAAAGCCTTTTGTGGTATTTGTTAATGTTTTTCATCTGAGTTTAAAAAGACCTAATGACTTTGTGGTGAGCTGATGCATGTGGCTCGTGGCTTTGCAAAATGAAGGAAATTCTAGCCAGTTATATATCAGCATATATTTTCCAAAGTGCCTTGTTTTCAGTTTTGGTGGCAGCGAGTTTACTTTTTTTAGTACATTTGTTTTACATATGCAAGCAAAATTCTTAATCTCAATTAAAACACAGCACTGTTTTTCACAGCCACCCTCATAACCTGTATATATATCCTTCCCCCTTTGAAAATCTAAAGCTAAAATTAATAGTGAAATATCTTCTGAGTGGGAAATCAAAGCAACTGTTCTCAGCTCCACCAGTGGTAGCAGTTCACTCAGCAGCATTTAAAGCTGAATTGTTAGTTGGGCCATACTAAATACTGAAACAATACTTCTAAATAAGCTACTAGCACATCCATGCTCCACAGCCAGCCATTCCCAAATCTGTATTACTTAAATAAATTAAAACTGCTAAATGCAGCTACTTGCTTGATGGCTTAAACAAACAGTTTAGATTTCTTGACCACATTTTATGGCAAAACTAACCCTCATGGAAATTTGGCATGGAATGCAGCTAAAACAATACAATAATGCTTTAAATAACATGGAATATTAACTGAATTAATTAGTGCTTAAGGCCTGACTTAAGCTCTTTGTGGCTGACACAGTCGCACATGTGCTCTAACATAAGAGCATAAGAAGTTACTCTGTGAAGACCCATGAAACATCCATATAGAAACTGGGATGAAGAAACACTCTCTTCCATAAATTTGGGGAGGTGTTTAAGTGTCATCAGATATTTCAATCATGTGCCACTTGTAGACTTCAAGACCCTTCACAGATAATTAATTAAATGCTAACAACCCCATTCTGACATAGATATTATTGATAGAAAAGAAATGTGAAACATATTTAAGTTGAAAGTTACTCAGCCTAAGTTATCATGCCAGAAGAGAGGGATTGCCAATCAACATTCCCACAAACAGTACGGTTGTTTCCCTTTCATATTTTATTTCATACTCAACTGAGGAAAATAGAGGCCCACAGAAAGGAAACTATGGACAAAACAGCCAAGCCCAAGAGAAATAATTGTAATAATCATTGTTAGGTATCTGACAAGATCTATTTCTTTTATTTTATTTTTCAGAAAAACTGCTGTTCTAACAGCTAAGAAATTATTGTTATTATACTAATCATATTCAAAGTCCAAATAATAAAAAGAGGGATGCGTGAATCTATTTAACATAAAAATGTTTCCATAAAAGTAACAACTTGACTGCCAGTAGAGCTGTTACTCACATAATTTCAAATTTCTCATGACATGAGTGTCACCTAGAACATTCAGAACATCTAGATACTGATTTAATACACAGGAATTGATTCTTCAGCCTTTAGTCATCCCTAACAGTTTTTTGTTGAAAGAAATCCTGCCTGAACAAGGGCCATAGGACATTATCCATTCATATTTCAGTCAATGCTTTGTTAGTTGGTTTTTTTTTAAGATGGAGAAATGACAGACAGGAATTCAGCGCAGAGAAAGAAGGCAGTCTGGTTTCATATTTGATGGATGTGTTGTCCAAGGTGTGACTGAACACTGTTCTTTGCTTGCTCACATGTTTTTTAGCAACACAATGAATTTTAGAAGCTTAAATACCATGTGGTTTGTAAAAGGGAACTACACTTAACAATGGGAGAGAGCTTTACAAAAATGCCTCCCTCAGATTACCCGATATTAATGAAACGCAGAATACTTTGCAAAAGATTTCAGTGTGTTGTAGTCACTGCTTTAGTGACTCATTTCATAGATTCAATCTTCAATAATTTGTCACTTTCTGAATGATGCAACATCATTCTTTGCATCAATATAACTAATTCCTTCCATCCAATGTTTGCTGTTCTCACTTGTCATATCACATCAGTAATTAGATGGGAAGGACCTAGGGCTAGGATACATATATGCCATTTTTCCTTGCCATTCATGTGGGGTGCTGATATTACAATAACTGATAATATAATTAGTAAATAATATATCATGAGGGGAGAGAAGCAAAAGCAGCATGATAACAGGAGCTGTAAATTAACAAGTATTAATAAATATTAGGAAAAACTCTTCAGGCTAATACTTTAAAATATGGTATACCTGTGCATTTGGGATTTGAGTGAAATCAGGAAAATATTTTTACAAACACAGCAATGGCATGTCCCAGTGTATTACCACATTAACCTGGTTTGAATAAAAAATGAAGGCTTTGCCATGGAATGGAGTCTTTCATGACAATTTGCAAACCATTCTTTTTTTAAGTCCGGTGAAGCTACCCCTCTCCAAATTGAAAACATAATCATTTATTATTTTCAGAATCTGTGAAGATACTGTAATGCTCACCCCACACAAATTTTGGACCACTGATTCTGTGAAAGGACAAATTAAGAAACTATTTTCCCTTTGCTACCAACTTCTGCACAAGACACTTCGATGCTTGGCACACCTACATGGAAGAAAGACAGATGCTCTTAAACACTTTTCTATTGCTGAGATATTCTTGAAGGAAAAAGTCGTACAGAGTATAGACTTAGAAAAATAGACAGCTGTACAAAGAGAACTTGTTTGAACCTGTATCAATTGCTCAGGCTTAGCCAGAGTATATGGTGTTCTCTCAATGCATTCGTATTTCTGCTTCACTCTCTGTGCTCATGGAGGTAAGGAAGAAGGGTAAGATTCTTTCCTCCTTCATGCAGTATGATATAATGATGTCCTTCTCTATCAGCTGAAAATTCAGTTGTGCCAGGAAATTTTACGCTATTTTACAGAGCTTCAAGCTTCTTTTGCAATATTGGAGCAATACCAAGAAATGTGCAGAGCTAAGAATCAAGACCATGAGGTGTTTGACACCTGGTGGATGTACATGCGTGTGAAAAAATGTTTTAAACCACTGAATATTTAATTTTTCACTCAGTCCACCCAAAAATAGCTGCACAAACTGACTGACGCTTTCGGCATTTGTGACAACTTTCTCATGGTCGAAGATTTTCTGTGTAAAACTGCAGCCCATGTTTGCTTTTTACAGCTGCCTTTTAAATTCCTGAAAATAATGTTTTACTATATAATGGAAACTGGGACAAGGCCTTAGCCATAACTGTGCTAATAGGCACTCCTATGTAAAACTCAGAGCGTTGCAAGTGTAGTTGATTGTACAACATCAGAAATTCTAACTAGAGGGTTTTTTTAAATAGATGTACTATTCTCTAAGAATCAATTACTGTAGCTTAGAACTGCCAGATGAGAAAGCCTCATATTTAGCAGTAGGAAAAAGATACCTGAGACATTTGAAAATCAAAAGTTAACAGTTGTGGAGGACATCCAGATTTGTTATTCTGAATGTGAGAAGCCTATTATATGCTAAATATTAGTGTCTTGAGAGGAAGAGGTTTCAATGTCATGAAAAGATCACTCCACACACTCCCAGCTCAGATTTTTCATATCCCCCTCTAAAATGTTATGGAGACGCTGGCAACAACGAGATGCATGAGGTGGTTGCCATAAGAAAAGTGATGGGGTGGTTCCTAAAGACATCTTATTCCTATCCCATCTGCAGGTGTCGAGTTACTTCAAGGCTGAATCTCAACCAACACAATTGAAATACTGGGCCTAAGTACTTTTTCCCAGATTCCTGATCTGCTATGAATTATTCTGAAAAATTTAAGCATATCACTCAAGTATCAGGCACAATTAGATTCATGGATGTTAAAAATGGCAAATGCAATTAATGAAGGCCACCTTTTAGCAACTGGTCTAATTGACTAAGATAATAAGTTATTTTATATTTAAATAATAAAGATAAAATTATGGGATTTAACTTTTGTAATCAAAGACCTATAACAAGAATTCAAATGAGTAAAAATTGCAGTACTTGAGCTTACTGCATTCTCTCTAGAAACATTTCTTTGTTTTCAGACGGCTTTCACAGTTTTTTGATTTTCATCTTTCCTCTCTCAACTGCCATAGCAACTATTACAAATATTTATGTGCGACAAATACTGGAGTGGAGAGGCATTCTTTCCTCCAGTATTTATGAAGCTCTGTCACAAAAGTAGGTGATGCTTTGTCATGCATGTACTACCTGCTGTTTACACCTCTGCAGAGGAAGGTGTTAAACAAGTTACCTCACAGGTTTGGAGCATGTTGGCAGCCTGCCAAGATTGATCTGCCTGCAAATATATGGTTCCCTTTCACCTGCTTCTTTAGCTGCTCAAAGTCAACCTTTTTCAAAGTAAAGAAGGAACTCTCACCCTTTCCTATAGGCAATTATTTACTATTGGGTGTACAGAAGATTGTTGAGGCTTTGAGCATGTGGTAGAGGTGCCCCTTTAATTAAGTGTTGATCTATTTCTTACCTAATAGATTTTCCAAACCCGGGCACTTGTCATGATGTCTGCTCTGGTGTCAGAAAGACAGACTATGTTAACTGCTGCAAATATTGAGCTATTCATTGACTTCATATGTTGGTCAAAAAATCCATCATCTGAAAAGCTGTAGAACTGGTTTCTTAAGCTTTCTGACCAATTGAAATATATTCTTCTAAAGATAAGGTGAGCTTGTGCTACTCCAAGCCTGAGTTCAGGTCCAAAATCAGATTCAAACCAAAAACTGTGCATATCTGAACTAGAATTAATAAGATCAAGCTAGGACTTACTACTGGAATGAGTCAATTACCGGTGGTTATCCAGCTTGCAACTGACTTGCAATCAGCCTACTTGGAGCATTGTTCAAAGACACCAGGAACAAACCAACGAGGCTGAAAGTTATGTAATCTCAAACGGTGACTTGGTATATAGAAAATCACAATCTTTAATCCAAAAAATTTACAAATTGGAGTAAGAGAGAGCAAGCAGGTAAAGAGAGGACACAGGCACTAAGGAGGGCATTTAAGGAGAATGGGGTGGTCTGAGTCCCATGCTGAGGACTCTAATGGCTGACTTGACAACTAGGTTTCATAGCAAAGATTGTCCTCTAGGAGACTTTGAAAAGTCTCATTAGTCTAATACAAGAACAAATTAATACATAGATACAGACAAAGTAGATAGATCCCACCATATTATTAAAAATTGTTTCTATCTAAACTAGCAGGCCTGTACCTATCCTCAGAACCATGGTCCATGCTTAACACACACTGGTAAAGTATTATCAAAGGAAGAAGCAGCAAGTACTAAACACAAGGTTTACAGAACTGAGAAATCTACCGTATGAAAAATGTGAATGAGTCAAAACAGGACTCAGAACTCTTTTTTTGTCCCAAATGGCAAATTGTGAGGCCAAAGATTTAACTCACAAGCCACTGACTCTAATATACTGACATGAATGAACATAGAATTAAATATGAAGTACCAATAATGCATTTTCATCTATTTCAATATGTTTTATAAAAATTAATTTAGCTTTGCAACAGATCTTATTTTTCACTTAGGAAAGCAGGGCACAGAGAAGTTATTTCAAAATAAGACGGTCAGGTAGTGGCAAACAATAACATTCAGATGTTTTTGCCCTGAGCCTAGGATTCAATCGAGAAAATTACATTTCAACAGATCCAGTTCTTTGACAGGAAGAAGATCAGGTCTTGATGGAATTTGAATCCCTGAATATGACTGCTGAAGGAAACCACACTGCAACCTGAGCTAAGGTAAAACACGTAATTTTCAAAAGGAAAGTTATGTCTACTCTGCATATTTCTATCTACTAGAAAACAAAACCTTAACATACTTCCTACAAATTCCCAAGACATTTGACCACAATCCCAAAACCAGAAGGATCCATAAACATAGAGCACATGATACAAGCACAGGATCCATAAACAGCAAGCACGTTGTACAATTCAAAAGAAGCAGCACTACCACCCAGAAGTGAGCATCGGTGAAAGGAAAATCTTTTCTAGAACTTGAACCAAAAAAAAGCATATTCACATCATGCAATATTCTCAGTATTGAGAACTAAATACTTTAGCTTTTATTATACCAAATACTTAGTATTATATAGGTTCCCTGACCTGAAATTTAAACAGGGCTTACCTATGGCTCCTGACTACACTCTATACACTCTGTTCAGTTGATGTATGTCAGTCATGTTCAAGAGAGGTTTTAGCTATAGCTGGATTCAAAGCTGTCTTGGTGTGTCAATGCCAGGTAGCTGTATTTCAGTACTGACAACCTCAAATGTTCAAAATCATGAAGCCACCTACAGTAAGACTGATGTTTCCTTTAAAATGATAACATTTGGGGAAAAAAAACCAGACATCCTTGTTTAGTTCTATAATTGTCTGTTGCTTATAATTTTGGATATCAGTCATGGAATGTTTATGAGGCTATTAAACCATGGTTTTGAATTTTGCTAGCTAAAAATGTATCATATATTTCAACTGACAATTGGGACTCCAGGTAATGAAATAAGTTAAACAGCTGTGGATTATTCTTCAGTGGTGTCGCAGTCAGTGGCAATGTTTTGAATACAGTTTGAGCATGATTTTTAACATAGTTAGCTCAGTCCTGCTGGTGGCTAAGGAAGTAATAGAAATATTGGTTTATGTCACATTCAATATAAAACTCTTGCTAATGATTTTCAGGCCTCCATTCAGATGACTGCTAGCTCATTATGAGTAACACAAACTTTGAAGAAGACTTCATACACCAGATCATCTCTGGAAGTACATCTAGTTACCATTAATTAACTCTTACCTTTAATTAACCTTAAAAAAGTTTTCACACACTGGGTAGGGGCAACAAGTTAAAAAAAATATTCTACAGTGTTTCACATTTGTCTAATTGCTAAGTTTGAAGAATTTCAAGATTTATCTTATAATTCATGAATCAAGAAAAAAAAATAAATGTAACTTCATGTTCTGATCAATGAGCCAGTATCTCAAGCACTCCTAAAATTACAGGAAAACATGACTCTGATCCTGTCAAACTCAGATGACTGCCATATGTTATAGAAAAAGATGTAAGGTGCATAGAGAAATCATTGCTAGATACTATTACAAAAGCATTCCATAAAACAGAAGTCTGCTGATATGTCTCATAACAAACTACTTGAACCTTAAAGGCTGTATCAAAACAATGGGAATCAGGAGGACTTCCCAGATCTCAAATGCCTGTTGGGCATTTTCCTATGGAAATGCAGGTGTGCAGGTACAAATGGAGGAGTGGAATTGCACTTCCACAGCCCCTTTGGTCTAGGTCAGTGGGCAGATCAGAATGCAGCCCAAACTGTGTTTCCCCCCAGTTTATGACCAGCAGTGGGACTAAATTTGGAGTCCTTAGCTCAGGAAAAAATCTGCTACACCATTGCCCCATCCCTACTCCCCTCACCCAACACCACTTTAAAAGAACCCTCTACAAATTATTAATATTTTCTCTAAATGTAGTGACTTTCATAATTCTGAAGTTCTAAAATTCTAGTGGCTCTAGTAGAGCCACCTGGTAGATCTAACAGTCATACACCCACTCTGTCACAACCGCACTTGGCCTCAGAGATCTGGATCTACTTCTGACGAGAAAAGAAAGAGCAGCAAAAGTTGACCATCAATATGTCACTTCGGAAATCTTTATTCTCTATTTGACTGTGTTATTTGTGTAAAAGCATACAAACCCCACAGAAATATTATCTAAAGATGTCTACATCAACCTGCATTCAAGTGGTATCTAAAAAAAAAAAAATTAAAAAAAAAGATTTAAAGTAACAATGACAAAACAGAAAGGAAGGTGTGAAACACACTGAGTCTTCAAAGAATATGACTGTGCCTATTAAGAATCTTTGACATTCAGCTGACATTATGACTGTGGCAACACAATAAAATGCAACCAAGTACTTTTAGAGGAGGTGAAAGAAGAGAAACAAAGATGGCAAAGGATCTAGAGCACAAGTCTGATGAGGAACGACTGAGGGAGCTCGTAGTGTTTACCCTGAAGAAAAGGAGGCAGAGGAAAGACCTTGTCTCTTTCTACAACTACTTGAAAGGAGGTTATATCCAGCTGGGGTCAGTATTTTTTCACAAGGAACAAGCAACAGGACGAGAGGAAATGGCCTGAAATTGTGCCAGGGGAGGTTTAGATTGGATATAAGGAAACAGTTCTTCACTGAAAGAGTTGTCAATCATTTGAACAGACTGCTCAGGGAAGTGGTTGAGCCAGTACCCACTGAAAAATCAATATACTAGAAGCCTCACGTCCTGGATGCTGTGATTGCTGCCTTCCACTCTAAATGATGTCAAGCTAGAAGTGTCATCTCTTAGCCAGCCTGCCAAAGATAAGGGGCAAAACTTGGGTGATATTTTGAATGTCTTTTTCTTGCATCTGGCTGATATCTAAATTCACCTTGTCTGCAACTAGAAGGACAAATAAGCAGCTCAGTTTTGATCTCCTGCCAATGTTTTTTTTCAGATCAGCAGAGGTATGTATCCACCACCTCTTTTCCAGAGATATCTCTTGGCTGCGAAACAAATTCTGGAAATCTGAATCCATTCATGAACTCAGATTTCTAATGTGGCAACGCACCATGCCCAAAATGCCCCACTAGCTCTAGAAAGACATGTACACTGTCCTTAACCTGGCACACATCACTGTAGCTTGGGTTACATACGTCAAAGCTTTGCTCTGCACTATCCAGTAACAAGGGGGGGGCTGTCACTACCACGAGGTGTATCAAGATACTAAATTAAGGACACTAGAAAGAGAATGGATGAACTGAAGGAAATGACCTAAAACAAGAGCGTCATCAGAGACCTGATGTCATCTAAACCAGTAACTGCGTATATGTAAGTATTCCATTGCAACTTTTCACCCAAACTGACAAAAAAGTATTCTTTAACACGTTGAAGTATGAGATATTGCTGCTGGATGGAAATTCCTTTATAAAGCAGCTTATAAATAACCGATTAGTCAAAAAGTATTTTTGAAGTCCATGTATCTCCCAATTCCTTTTTTCTAGAAAACCGGAATCATTGCAAAACACCTGTCTGAAACTTTTCATCTACATTCTGTTCATTACTTTTCTGTTTTCAGACAATACAACAGTGGCTAATCACATTCAATAAAAGATGAAAAAATGAAGCTCATAAGTAACAGCTCCCTAAAGTTTACTGGTCCTATTCTTTTGATCCAAGAAAAAAATGAGACTTTGGATTTTTCAGACATTTGGATTTCAATGGAAAAGATCGGACATGTTTTAACCTTTCCAAGCCATAACTAGAATTTAAAAAAGAGTGAAATGACTCCCAAACAGAAGTAAATTGAGGAGGCAAAATCCTGCATAATATTCTACCTAAATAGTACATTAATTTTACTACATGACTTACTACATGACTATATAGGGTTCCTATAGGTCTACGTGTTCTCTTCTAATGCATGATAGGGTAAAGTGACATCCACTTCCAGAACATGCACAGTAATCCTGCTGGAGACTCAACTCAGTCTTGGTAAACACTGATTTCCACCTGTGGCTTAACACATATGGAATATATAGATACATACAGAACCCTCACTGAAATGAGCAACTAAAGGTTGATATCATGAAAAAGACCTTTTCATACAGAAAATGTGAAATATTTTTCCATTATCATTTTACAGCTTCCTGAGAGTAGATTTTACTTGCTTTATCATGAATAGGCAGTGAGTGTACTGGTGGGTAGATTTCTTAAAATGTTCTAACCTTCTTCAAAGCTGCTAAATCCTAAAAACTTGTGAAAATATACATATACATACATACGTATATATATATATATATTTCCTGAGATAATTTTCTCATTATTTCCTAAAATGTTATTAATAGTTTAAAATGGGTAGCTGCTTGGGGGAGAAACAGTTATGTTGCAGAAGTGCTAAAATGGCTATATAATCCTTTTCATGTCTCCACCCTTCGTTATGGACTTACCGAAATCTCACAAATTCAGACAGAAATCAATCAAGTGTTACTCCGGGATGTAAGATAGGCAGTACTTATGACATTGGCAGTGTTTCAGCCATATCATTCTGTGATACAGTGTTCAATAACCCATGGTCAAAATTGCAACTCACCTTCTGCATCTTCTGGCCTTGTAAGATCGATGACACCAGGGCCAATTTTTCCATCTTCATTGGGTTTCCCTGTTAACTGTGGGCCTAAATTTTCAAATCTTGTTCTCTCCTGGAAAAGAACAGAAGGAGTCTTAATGCTCCATATAGGACAGTTCTCATTATATGCCTGTGCATATGTGTATGCATTGATACATGCCTTTTTTTTTTAAATCTGAACAAATAATGAATGCATCTAATTAGAATTTTAGCTCAGGGACAATTTTTTTTTACAGATTTTGAATGTTTGCATTTATGAAAATCAGCTTTAAATGTGAAACATATACAGAAACTTTGAGATTATTTTGATCTGCACTGCCATAATGCATAAACGATTGTACATGCAAATACAAAACACTCTTGGCAGCACACAGTGCTGATTGATGCTGCTCACTTTGCCTTTCCACTTATTTTCTAACTTAAACTGAAAAAGACAATCAACATTTGGGAAACATGAAAATTCAGAAGTGGAAAGAAGAGTTTGTGTTAAAATGCACTGTTATTTTAATGAAAAAAGCACTTTTTCCTCACTACAAAATTTGAGTTTGCATTCATACCTCTATGAAAATACAAGTCTGAATTTTATGCAGAGGTTTTCATAGCCATATATTTGAAACAAGGAATATTAGAGGACAGAACTGATATTATTTTGTATAGAAATTTAAATTGTACCTCAGTGAAAAGGTAACTTAAGAAGACAAAAAAAAGAAAAAAAAAAAAGAAAAAGGACTGCCCACTCCTAGAAAAACAGAAAGCTTTTGAGAGCTGGAGACCTCCACAGGAAACCTGGAACTAGAAAGTGGAAACTGAAAGGTATTTTATTTTTTAACCCAGTTCCTCAGTCAACTACTGGACAAGGGTACTACAAAAGACAGTGCAATATTGTCTCTCAGTAGTAGTCTCTGTAGTACTGTGTATCAGTAGCAAAGTGTTCAATGGTTATCATTAATTTAGCATTCTCATTTGGAGGAACATAGCGTGTTTTCCCTCTTGCCTTGTTGTTACCTCTTCAGACTAAACTTGGCATTATGTTGTACTTGTGAATGAACGAAACCCTGTTGTTCATTACTATGAAACAATATTAAATGTCATGTCAGCTTGAATTTAGAGACATGAAATACCAGCTTTCAGCTCTAGGAACAGTTTTTCCATGTTATACTTAATGCATTATGCAGAAGTAGAGTGCTGATTGCTGTTCAGACTATTGTTCAATGACCTAGTTCTGTGCTATGCTTACTAGACATAAGAAGAAATCATTGTGAGTTTCTCTCCTAAAAGATTGTTAGAAATTTGGAAATGTTTTTAAGGACAAAACGTATTTGAGGGCCTTGACTCCTTGTTTGCTCCACCTCCAACTACTCCTTTCCAATGTGATTATTTTTCTATTGTCATTATGTTTCAGCAATGAAACCTCACCAGGACAAGTGAGGAATTGTTTTGATTCCTCATGCTTTTGATTCCTTCAACCATGGATTTTTTAAAATTATTTTGTGTTTAATATGCAGAGGAAAAGAAAGCACAATCTGACACTGGATTTGCCACAACATGCAGCTGAGGCATTTCAGGTACTAACTGCATTTCTAAAAGTTCCTCAGAATCTTCCAGTTGTCAAAAACAAATAACTCTGCATTTTATATTTGTTAACTTCTCTGCTTATTTTCTTCCATAAAATCCACGGTTGACGAAGGAGCTTTCGTATACGAAGGAAATCATGAGAAAAGAAAGGGTTACAAATTAAATGTGACTGCAGAAAGGCATTGCAATACTAGAGGCCCAATATTTTACTGAAAGATGTTTTGCAATGTAACAATACACCTGAATCATCACGATGGGATAGGTTTTACTGATAGAGAGAATAAAAAATAAGTTTGTCAAGAATTCTGTGTTCCACTGCAAAGGGCTGATTTGCAGTTGAGATAAAAACAAAGATCAGTGCTAAGAAAACAGCTTTTGGCACATTTATTTTCTCTTCCAAAATATTTGCACTAAAAGCTTTTTCTTAAGGATGTTAATACAACACCTGCAGTATTCTTGAAGGAGAAATACCTTTCTGCTATAAAAATCAACAGACCTTGCTACATATCAATATGCACACTTGGAATATCTTTCTAGTCATTCATTCTCTTTGATTTTACCAGAAAATATTCAGTTACATAAAAAAAAAAAAGAAAAAAAGAAAAAACAAAAAAGAAGAAAGTAAGTTTCTGAAAGAATATCAATATTTTGACATGGAAGGAGAAAAGGGAAAATTACATGATAAGATTCAGAAACAGTAAAATGAAAGCACTTATGCCATAAAAATACCTGCTCTTGTCAAACAAAGGAGATGTACTCATAACCCCCTCCTTCTAATTCATAAAAAGCTTTAACAAAGCTAGTTATATTTAAGTCTCTGAAATGCCTTTTAAAGTAATTCATTTGCTTGTTTTTTTACTGAAAATTATCATCATAGTGATAGAAAAAAATGCTTGATATTTGCATTGGTTTTATAAAAATTCAAAGAACTAAAAAGAAATAGAAATCTCTTCCTCAATACTAATAATGTTTTTATCTAGCAGATGCCTTTACATTTCCATAAAATAGAACAAATTCACATTAAATTTATTATTAGAGAGGAAACTTCTCCCACCCAGCTCAAATCCTTTTTAGTGGGATTTGTTTTTGTCCCTGTCTTGAATTCATCCTAGAAAGAATAGGTACTAGCAGTAAAAATCCCTTAAAAGTATATGTTTGCCTAGAATGATTAAGAGGAAGATTGATTCTCTACTTCATGCTCCTATATGAAAAAACAGACATACCTTCATTAAAACTCCACAGTTATACATAGCTGCCCTAACAAATATGCTACCTACACATGCATTACATCAGCACACATATGCATCAGCTACTGGATAGATTGCTGCCTCCCTAACCAACATTAGTAGAAAATTTTGGTGAGTTTGCAATAGAGTATGCTGCTGTGGACAGTGCAGGTGTTTTCTTTCATGTGAGAAAGCATTTTGGACCCCTATTTTGAACAGATTCTTTTTGTTGTTGTTGTTGGTTTGGGCTTTTTTGTGCTGGCTGTGGAGCTTATACTGTATAGTTACATTAAGTTTTCCCATTTCAAACTCAGAAAAAAAGGTCTAAGACATGACACTGACAACTCTTCCTGATGACTAGACCAACATACTCAGCCGGAGTTGGCATTAGAAAACCAAAAGCACTTCCCAACACAAATCAGATCCTTTGTGCTTCTTTATATGTTGAACACTCAGTAAAAATAATCCTTCCTTTAAAATGAGAAAAAGAAGAGAAAAAAGAACCTTCTGAGCATCCAAATCTTAATTTTCCATTCTGTGATATGATTAGGCACTTATTTATGCGTTGTCAGTCACAAACATGCAGAAAACGTAAAAGTTATTGAAAAAATTAAAGTCTGCTCAACTGTCTTGCAGGACTGTTGGTTCTCTAAGTGCTTTGAAATTATGATGTATGAGGTAGATGTTGCATATTAAATAAAGATATTTAAATTATAAAGCCCCCGTTAGTGAGAGCTGATGAATGTTAAATGTTATGAGCCACAAGGCTGTGGCATCCATCATATTCACATATTATCACAGTCAGTGATGGAGCGGCCCCAGTGATGACAGATAGACTGCTAGATAGTTATCCCTTATTTCCAGCGTCGCCAAGCAAGCCTTTCAACCCCTTTGGCATTATTTTTAGCTTTGCATTAAATTAGCAACTTTTCTGTCACGTTCTGCCAGAAAGTATCAATTCTTTCTTCACGTGTGGAAGGTAAAAGAATGATTCAGTGAAGCAAGGAGTAAAGCGAAAGGAATCTGTAGCCCCTACCTCTGTAAAGGCTGCAAACTTCAAATGACTAGAAACAAATATAAAATTGTGATCTTGTGAAAGAACAGCAATGAAACAGTAAGCACACAATAATGGCTTTTTCTCTGCACTTAGATAAAAGCTGAATTTTTGATGCGCACAGTATATTTTCATAAAATTTTATATACTATGTTTTATACACTTATTGGCTATTCCATAATAATGTGTGTGCTAACAGTAAAATTGCCCTTAAATTTATGTGTGTTATTTATACGCTCCCACGTAACAATGCTTTTTGTTGTAAAAAATATTCTGTTTATTAATGTAACTTTACAACCACTGCATCCAGGATCCGTGGTAAATTAATGACATTTTTATTATTTTATAGTGTCATTAAATTTTTACTGATCACTCCATCAAACAGAAGCAATAAAGGCCATAATGCAAACTGGGACACTTAGATCAGGGGAGCAGGAAGGCATTCCATATAGTCTGAAGTAAACGGCTTGCCATAAATGATATTTATACCATCTTTAAGGATGTGAGAATACTTGGACAAGTTTGGCAAAACTGTTTCTGTAGTACCGTGGATTGTGTACTTAAATAACAGTTTACTTGCCAGCAAGACAATTTTTTTTCAAACCATATGCGAGAAGATGACTGATTGCATCCATCTCTTGAAAAATAATATACGAAATGTAATAATACACTGGGCACCCCTCCCTTCTGGATTACCAAGCCTGATCTGACTATACCCATGCCTCAAATTATTTCAACATGCTTGCTTTTTCCACATCTGAAATGTATGCTTAGTCTGAAATGGAAAATGGCATGCATGCTGATCGTCGTGTAAAAGATTTAAAATATATATATTTTTTGCAAACAAATACTTTTATTTAAGTAGACATGTTTGGACAATGATGTAATACCTTTATTTCAATAGCCTAGCATGGAAGCAGTTACCAACATTAATTTAAAGAGCCAGTTTCTAGAAAAAATCAAATTAATATGGGTCATTCACAGAAGCCACAGAACATACGACTGAAGGGATATTATTTCTTCTGAGGATAGTGCTTTAGTTAGAATGACTTCAAATAATTATCACATGTTGCCTTTATGTATGAAATGTATTTCAATTGAATTATTCCATACTAAACGTTCCAGTAGCTTATTTGCTAACTGTGATCTATTCCCTTCATGTACCATGGACAGTAAACAACAGGCAAACAACTTAATATATTCAAAATATGAAAAGGACATTTTCAGTAGAACACAGAGAAAATTATTCCCAATTTGAATAAGGAGGAACCAAAATTCCTTTTTTCTGCCCTCTGGAAAGCCAAGATACAAAAGTCCCAAGCTTTTCACCTTGTTACTACTTTTTAACAGCTAGGACTGAAAAGTTAAATTACCCTCCACTTAGAATCTTTTGCAATGTCTTGGCACAGCAGGGATAATTACAAATTGACTTTCAGCCTTATCTCTGGATATTTTAGTTATTACGGGTGGGAAGTTTAAACATTAACCTTATTACAACAATGTCAATCATCCTACTGGTGTGCAGGCATGCAACTGCTGGAATTCTTTGGATGGCAAAGTAGATAAACACAATAGTGGCATTATTGCTACAATTAAAAGCAAGGCCTTTGGCTTTGCAGAACTATGATGAATGTCTAGGACTTGTTTTCAATGTCATAGCAGCTGGAGTTGCTCCAAGAAACCAGAGAAATTAAATTAGCAGAGCAAGCAAACTTATTGTAGAAATGCTGATATTTTAAGATATTACAAGATACAAGGTATATCTTTTCCAACCACTGATTTACAGGTTTTAAGAAAGAAGGATATGCAGATACCTATGATGTTGACACAACCTTCCCTTAGTTTTCTATGTAAGTGAAATACCTGAATTCAGTGATCTCAGGAATCAAAGAGGGGCAGTTTAGCGAATTTTAACCCTGACATACTGCTGCTTCCAGTTTTGGAGGACCCCTATGTTCATAAACTGTTCCAGTACTATCTTTGTATGCTGAACATACAGCATGGACTAGCATCCCTGCCACAGACTACAGATTTGTGTTACATTGCAGTGCCTCAAAGCAAACAGCTTGCTTGAAAAGATGTGGGGAGAGAGAAGCCACTAGGTCCCCTTTTAAATATACTCTTCCATCTTAAAGCATAACTGAAAAGTAAAAGGTTAAAAGCAGATAACAGGGAACTAACACTGAAATTTCTTTGCCTGACTGGCAAGCCTCAGCTGGCTTCCACGTGACAATGTGACATATGCAAGACCATCAGAAGCAGAAAATGCTCCAAAGTTGTTCAGCAACAAAACTGCATAGTGATTGTCGTTTTCTTCTTTTAAGATCCAGGTTCTGGAGTCAAAATTGAGAATTGCAATTTCATCAAAATTTAAAATGTCTAGAAAAAAATTTGAAACCGGAGGGCTAGGGGCAAAAAAACCCAACTCATCAGATAAGTAAATGCCAATGCAAATAGTCTACTTGTAAACACTCTCTTTAGCTAATTATTTTGGAAGCCTGATCTTAAGGATCAGAATTCCTAGAGCTTCTACTTACTTAGTGTGAGCAGTAGCCATCTTGATTTCGACACACAAATGAGAATAATTTAAATTAATTTTCTGATTATCAGGAGCATTCAGCAGATCCTAAGTGCATATAGACTTCAGTGCATTGAAGCTTGCTTTTAATAGTAAGCGTTTCAATTAAAAAATAGTTTTTAAAAGCAGGAAAAAAAAGAACAGATAGCAAATCTTTCCACCTAGGATATTATGCCCTCCTACACATGAAGTATTGCCATCCCCATAACTACTGCCATGCTTGCAGGGACTCCTAAGCTATGGATCTGCCCTGGTTAGATTACTTTCAACAGGATTACTGCACTTACTGAGCTCCCTTAACCAAATGCTTTATGTCTTTGTTCATATGGTTTTAATATGATTTTAACCAATTGCAAGGTTATTTATAAGTTTGCAACTCCCCAGTAGTTAGAGTTATGAAGCGTTCAGACTTAAGCATATCCAGTTGTGTGGTAACCCAACTACTGCTTTCATGCGGTTTCCAACTTTTTATTCATGCACAAAGGCATGATGCATGGCAGTATCTGAGACCTTTCTGACTAACTCTTTGTTTCAGCAGCAAAATCATACAGCAGCCCGCAGTAAAATTACACATCAACCAAAAGGTAAAGATTAAAAAAAAAAAAAATCACACGAACTGTGAAGTTCCATCTCAGACTGATGAGAGGTCATTAGTCCTTGAAAAACAAAGGGACAATCAATTAAATTAACAGCTGGTAAATGAAAAGCAAACAAAAGGAGTTACTACTTTACACTCTGTATAATACGGCTGTAGAATTTGCCAGAGGTCAGAAAGAGTCCAAAGCTTGGTCTGTCACTTGTTTTTAAAAGAGCTGGATAATTTTATGACTGTTAATAACATTTGTAGTAACACATGCTAAGATAATCAAATCTCGTGTTCCGGAGTGTAAGCTGTTCAACTGTTGAGTTGAAGAGAAATTCCCTCCTCTCTGCTCCCTTCCCTCCTGACCAGCATCCACAGATGATTAACTGGGAGCCTTCTAGGGAGAGAAGTTAATTTTCTTTTATAACATCACTAGATTTAAGGGAGAACTGGTAAATGGTACAGATCAAATCTATTTACCTTGTAATTAGAAGGAATTCGAATGCAACCATTAAAAAAACCCCACCATGCTTTCTTTTAATTAAACACATACATGTGCATTTTTGAGAGACAGACAAAAATAAACACAAATTACAATTGACATACACTTCTACTAGGAAATAGCAGGACTGTTGTTTGTTTTTTTCTGTGCTATAAAGTGACTAATGGAAGCAAATCAAGAGCTACTCTTGAACCTTCAGAATGCTCATTCAAATTTTTAACATTTTATCTACAAGAATAAATCTGTAAGGACGTGGCAAAACAAAGAGGTTTTTTTCCTAGTAGACTAAATACTATGAAGGAATAATAATATATATACATATCTCAGTTTAATTTAGCAGGTGGTTGGACCTTGTCAGTTATTGACCTCATTTTCACCAAGTAATCCTAACTATTTAAAAGCAGAGCCATTTAAATGTCATAAAAGTGAACAAAAATACTTTTACCAAATTTAGACAATGCCATGATACTGTATGTATATCTGCACGTTCCCCCAGGCTTTTACACTTGAGACTAAATTTCAGTGAAAGTATTGTCATGCATTACAATCAGAACAGAATTCAGAAGATGAGAGATCTGGTTACTTGCCTCAAAACTGTGAACCTCCTTCTCTCTCAATCACCTAGTAATATATTACAGGCTGAAAACCCAGTTTTAGCAAGAAGCCACAGCAGTGTAACAACCAGCAAAACTATTCTAGGTTCAGCACAACAACTTTTTTTTTTTTGGAATGGAAAAAAAAAAGGCAGAAAAGAAATCACCAACGCCAATTTCCTTGCGGTGTTCTGCAAACCTCAACAGCACAAAGCAAATTCAGCTGCTCTCCACACAGAGTTGGGAAAAGAAAGGTCTTTAAAAAAATCAAAAAAAACACAGACAGACAGACAGACATGTCACTGGTCAAACATACCGAGAAGAAATCTGATGTTCTTTTGTGAACAGCATGTGAACAGTATTTAAGCACACGTAAACAGGCACATATATACATTTAATTTTAAATCTATAAAAGCTAAGAGAATGACAGATGATGTTCTCATAAATACCTTCATTCCATCGTTTCAACTGTTCGCTATGATAGGCACATGTCAGAGTTTGGGACACTATCAAACAACCCTGGAAAAACTTTGATAAACTTAGACTACATGATGTAATAATCAATTATCAAATAGCAGTAAGTACACTTTTTCTACTTGACACGTGGGTAGTAGTTATAAATGTTCAAAATCAAATATTTCAAATACTTTATTTGCCAGTGTTTTTACAATTAAATTTTGGGAAAAATCTGAATCTGAGTTTTGTGCATTTTATTACAGCAATCTTTGAACATGAATAGTGTTATATATTGTGAGCATAAATTCAAGTAGCTCCATTAGGGTAAATCTTCCCAGGCTTTGGAAGTACAGATATCTAACCCAGATATTGTGAATGAGTCACTGGGGGTACCTACTCCTTTTGTTTACATCCATAAGCAATGGAAGCCTCTAGATATGTCTGTTCCAACCCGTGTTCAGGGAGACACCTGAAGTAGTTTAAATTGGTGATGCAAAAGACACTTGGGCTTAAACGTTCATATTCATATTTAGAATTAGAAATGCAATCAAGGCAGTTAACAAAATCCCACCAAATGCTACTGTTTTCAAGTATATGCCTTGCCTTGTGCTGGATGTAAATATATAATTGCATACCATGCATATAAAGATTAAGTAGGCTTTTTCTGTATTTATCAAGCTGGGGGGTTTTTTTAGCATTTTAAGTATACTTTTTCAAGGTTGCATTTTATCATTGCTGCTTATACATTGCTCTATTTATACTCGGGCCTCTTTTGTTATGTTCAGAGAGAAAAGGAACATATCACTAAGGTATAAGGATGGGTGACAATGGAACAATGATAATAACATCATTATGCAGTGTTTTGCCTCTTGTACCTCCATCACTGCCATGTTTTTCTCTGATTACTTCAGCCTCAGGAAAAAGTGCTGCTTACTGTTTATGTCAGGAAGGCAAGATTACTGTTTGCATGATTACAATATCAAGTATGATGTACGTAATGCCTGTGATAATATAAATGTACCCCTCAACTACCTCCTGTCTTTAATCTTCATACAACAGGGAAAAAAATAAAATAACAAAGAAAACAAAACAGTGAGTTGCAAATTCTTGCAGCCTTGTATAGGCCTTAAGCTTGTAAGGTGCCAAATACTTTCACTCCTGTCTAGGAGAGGCCTCAAGGACATGGATAGTCAGTACTTAACTCCAGGGGAATATGTTGACAATGGACTAATGCACTTTACAAAATCAGGACCAAAGCCTGCAGTTCTTAAATGTTTACATGGAATCTGAGAATCAAAATTAAACAGGTTCTTTCCAGGCTGAAGAAGATGCTTCTTCCTTCTTAATGATTATTTCTTTTTCCCTTTGAAATGGTTAGGTGGAAGGCCTTCTGGTATGAAGAAGAATTATTCTTGTTTAGGAATAAAACAGTGCAAAGCCAAGAAGACTGTGCTGTAAGGATCCATGCAAGTGGACAAGACCTTGCATTTACGATCTCCTGGCTGAAGACAAAGGGGTAGCTCTGCATCACTGAAATTGCTAGTTTTACTTACTTATCTTTCTAATACAATCAGAAATAAGTTTCTCGTAATTTATGATTTTAAAGTTTATTCTCAAGAAAAAAGAAGCCCAAACAGGATTTATGAGCACTATAAATGCATAGAATCATAGAATGGTTTGGGTTGTGAGGGAGCTTAAAGAACATCTAGTTTCAACCCCACTACCATGTGCAGGGACACCTTACACTAGACCAGGTTGCTCATTCACCAAACCAAACAACAAAAAAGCTACTGATAAAGTAGGATAGAGGTTCCATTTGAGACATCTGACACGCAAATGCAGGCAAATATATACTTCCTGGAAACTGAGAGAGATTTACATCTTTCAGAAGTAGCTCTTCCATGCAGGAAGTATGAATCAAAATAATGCAAGAGAGAGAAGAGAGAGAGTACTTTAAATGGATAACAGAAGGCTATGCACTTCTTTCCATGCAGAATCCAGGAACCCTTGCACCTGAAACCATCTTAAACACAAACTGACTACTTTTGGGTGGAAAAAAAATCATGTGGTTTCTCTGCTGCAATATTCAAGGAGAAAACTGCTAGTCATCTATAGCTAATGCTTCTAGCAAAAATTCACTCTCTGGTTTTTCATTTAAAGTAAATGATTTTTTAAACCTTGTTTTGCTTCTACAAAGAAAAATTTGTTTCAAGTTTCCCACAGAAGATATCCATTAAGCATTCTTCAGTTCAAGGCAACAATGACAATTTAGAAAATGGTTTTATACCTTAACAACCAAGCTTGAATGGGCATTTCAAAAGTAGTCATTTCACCCACAGATTAGCCACTTATGTCCCACTTAAGACCATTTTTGACCTCATCTTCAGCGTAAGCAAAAACTGGGTCCTACCACATCTCTCTGCACTTAAAATACACTTTTTCTCTCTTATCCCCTATCCTCATTCACCCACTCTAGTTGAGATATATGGAAAAGTTCATGAGATTCACTGAAGGAACATTCAAGCACCTCGTTCCAGCGGAAGATTTTTTGCTGTTCTGGGGACAAATACAATCTGTGAGCAAAAGGGAATTTCCTGTCTCGTACTTTCCTTATACCTTTGTATACTTGTATACTTCATAACTGTGATCATATTTTCTAGCTATGTGTCACAGGAAAGGGCACAATAATGTTCTGAGGAAGCAATCAGTATTTTCTTTTTACTATGATATATGTAGACAATTGTAATACCTACAACTGCACCTTAGTAGTACTCAAATAATTTTTAAAAGGAGATTGGTAACAGTATCTTCAAGCACAGAGAGGGGAAATTATTATCTTCAGGTTACCCAGAAAGTCAATGATTAAGCTGAGAACCAAACCCAGGACTTCTGAACATTAGGCCAGTCCACTGGCTGCTATGCCACACTGCCTCTGCCATAAATCTGTTTGATGGATTTTTCAGTCATGGAACATTAAAAGCTCTGCTCTTGTCTAATGAATATTTTTAAAGAAAACAGTACAAACAAAAGCAAATGTAACACTTAAATTATCTGAGACATCCTGCTCTGTCACACTTGGATAAAGGATTTCCTACTGGAGACCTATGTACAGTTATACACACTGAAAAATATTTTAGCCAGGACCACTAGCTGGCATACTGGTATCTATTTATGCCTGAAAATGGAACGTAATCAGTTTTAGTTGGTTAAGAACAATCTGAGCCAACTTTTATATTATGACCAAAAGCTTGGCAGTGCACTAGCAGTGGCAAGTAGCAGAAAATTGTTTACAGTCTTATTTGCCAGATTACTTGAACGATTAACATTGGGTTTTCAAGAGAGTCTGAAGTATTAAAAACTTAAGATTTGGAAAAGCCTTG
Source organism: Chiroxiphia lanceolata (assembly GCF_009829145.1). Lineage (NCBI taxonomy): Eukaryota > Metazoa > Chordata > Aves > Passeriformes > Pipridae > Chiroxiphia > Chiroxiphia lanceolata. The sequence goes on from NC_045642.1 coordinate 13,624,254, forward strand.
GACTGTGCATTTTTTTTCCTATTAACAACAAGATGCACAGGGACATCAAGAAGAGGGTTATGATATAGTAGGACTGACTAAATGAAGCATTTTTAAAGATAAACCACCTGAAACATTTAGGAGCAGTTCTGTTTGAATGGTTAAGATATTTTTTTTAATCGAAGATATGGAAAGTCAATTGATTTAGATTAAATGACCAACCTTTCACATCTACTTGTTTAAGATTCATGTTGACATAGTACTAAATACAGCCATATAGTTTGTATTCCAGATAAATTGATCTGACTACAAGCCTCACTCTTTAGTATGATTCTTACTCCAAGATAAATCAATATTTAATATCTCCTGCAACAGCCCCTGTAGATAATTTTAAACCTTTTCTCCATTCCATTAAGTTACCTTTAAAAATTCTTTATATAAGGCTTCAGAGATGACTTCTGAAAAACTAGTTTATGAAAAGCAGACTGAAATTCATTAATTCAGGTGGAAAGGGTTTTTTAATCTTTCTGCATTGTGCTGATCTCTAAATCCGTCTCTGTTTAGCTAATTCTCCTGCTCAGCTAATTTGAAGAATAAATAAATACTTCCTGAAAATCTGCAACACAGATTTTAAACGTAAAGAAAAATATCATTTTACTGCTCTATAGTACAAGTTATCTCTAAGATGTGGGCTTCTGCAAAACCAGGCTGAGCAAGGCTCCCTGACTCCCTGAGAGGACGGGCACTCTTCATCATCAGGTACCAACCTCTACCCAGCTCCAACCCCACTGCCACATCAGCTAAGAAAAAGAGTGATAAGCAGCAGTACTTCAGGCTCAGGCATCAGCCACATCCCAGCCTCCATTTTGAATATTAAAAACTATGTCTGCTCCCTCTCCCCTTCCCACCCTCCAATCTGGTGCAGCAGCTGACAAGGAAAAACATCTCTTCCTCCTCCCTCAAACCTCTCCTATGGCTAAGGGCCCCAGTGGGATAGGAGTCTTTGATATCAGAAGAATGCAAACAGCAAGGCTCAGGTTTGCTGCTTCTTAGGGTTTAGAAACAGAGACATAAGAGGAATTTCAAATGATTATATATTGGGAGAACTGAAAGGGATGATACCAAAAGGAAGGAAAAAGCTATATACTCTGGAGCTATCTGGTTGTAAATCCGCCATTTAAACTATAGGATCTTCACATCCTCTGCTCTGTTGAGATGCTCTCCCTTATTCTCATTTCCTACTCTGTGTTACATTTAAAGTGCATTTTCATGGACACCGTATGCAGCAGTGAAGTTCTGTCCCATCCCTCACCCTCCAACCTACTGGTCCCCAACACAAACAGTTCACAATATTTTAACTCTTCTGATTCAGCTAGTTGTGGGGTGATGCATAAAACTCAAACAGTGAAATTTTTCAGTTTTATAAAAGGGGAGGGGGGAATTTTTGTTTTCAAAGCCATGTTTTGCAGCTTTTACAGTAGAATTGCTCAAATAGTTACATCTTTGAGCAGTCAGTGAGGTGCAGCCAAAGTTGCTGAGAACCTCTTTGCACTGGAGAGGCAACGTGCTGAACCAAGATAGCTCTTGCCTTTCAAATCTATTAAAGATCTTCATCTCAGGAACTATAACTGCCCTGTTTTGTATCAAACCATGGCCTAAACCAGTCTGATCATGAGTTCTGTCATCAGTTACAAAATAGAATTATTAAAGAAAAAAATGTGACTGATTGACTCACAATGCAGTTTTCAATTTTATCTCTATTCCTTTGCTCCTCTGAACAATGAAATACGTGATAAATTGTGTATTTTGCTTATGGAAAGTGGTCAGTGTTTAGCTTAGTTATGAACTCAAATGCAAAGCAGATTTAGCAACAAGAGTGCAGCAAGAAAACATATCCACAAAATAACGAAAATAGGTGAAATAATACTATCACTTCACAGTGTAAGAAGTGGAAATTCTAACGTGGAAATTGGGTGCTATTCTATTCATTAATTAAGATGTGACACACATTTTAATGTGGACATACAGCAATGGGGATGTTTTTACCAGGCTCTACAAGAATCCCAGCAAAAGCAGGGTGAGGTTAAGCAGCAGGGAAGAAAGGAAAGGACACTTGAACTAGCAGATCATTGCAAAACTGCAAGAAAATTTCTCCCTCTCTCTTGTGATAAGAGAATGATAGAGACTTCCACTACCTAAACCATAGTCTGCACCACATTAGGAGCATTTCTAATACTGCAGCAGTGGAGACTCAGAACAGTTGAAGGATGATTAAGTAATGCAGGTCCTGATTCAGAGAGACACATCTGCTAAAATGCATCCTTAACATAACAAAAGCTTTACATCAAAAAAACTTAAATGAGGTCACAAAGAGGAAATTGGGTGCTTTTTTCCCCTTTTAACTGCTTCTTTATGTTCTTATAACATACGTGGTAGCTACAGTAACATGGCATGGATGGAGATAAAGGGAAATCACTTGATAAACCAAGCAAGTAGTACACTTCATCACCTTCCCTTGTAGGATAACTCACATATGCAATACAAATTTCTCATACTGCAATTCATTACTTTTGCCTGTCCATGCTAGTGAGTACATACTGATAAACTATGGATGGCTTTTGGACTGAATGTAATGGAAACCTGGCATAGCAGAGCATGTTGGTTAGTGCAGAAGACTGATAGGCATCCTGGTCTATATAGCATCAGTCTATAACTGTGAATATTCTAATTCAACCTGTTCCTTGCAATGAAAGAAGAAAAATAAGCCTTGCATGAAAGAGGTGGAGAGCAAGCTTACAGGAAAACATCTTCCTTGTATTTCTAAGATTTTGGTTATTTCTGTATGGAAACTAAGGGCTGACATACATTTCATCAATGAGACATTTACAATGATATAGTGTGATCTGTAATGTGACACTGAAGAATAAAACAAGGGAGTTATGCAAAGGTAATGCAGGTAATCCCTTGATAAAGGGGAATCCCTTGGGAGGAAGAGCACAGCCATACAATCTAATCTTATTTATGAGTATTCAAAGAGCTTGAGTACCATCAGGCAAGGAACAGAATTCTGGTAGGGAGCTGGCAGCTGAATACATTTTGGCAAACTGCAGAACCTTTGACAGACCAAGAAGTTTTACAGTACATGATGTGTCAGTGACTCACTTTGTGTACAGCTCTAATGCACATCCTCCCAGTGATGGCTTCTAAACAGAATGCAATACAAATGTACTGGCATCCAAAATACAGCAAAGAGTGTTCTTGTGCTTTAGAAATGGAAGGGAACAAGCATGTAAAAGTGGGATGCAGTAAGCAAGAATCTCAATGTGTATGAAAAGACAGTTCTTCTGAATAGGAAGCAGATAATGAAATTGTTACTTCATGATTGAACTCAAGGATGTATGGAAAATGCCAGGGAGATAAGAATGTATCCGTTGCCTCCTTTCTCAAGAAGCCCTTGGCAAGATAACAGTGAAATCATGCACCCAGCTACTGATCAACACGGGTCTGACATCAAACCACAAGTGTCCACTTCTCTTACTGGTTGTTTGATAAAATGCTTTGGAACGAGTGGAGGTAGAGGAGATCTTTCCAAAACCTTGTCTCAGTGTGCTCCCTCAGTTAATGAATGTCAGCAAGTGGAATAGAACAGAAATTTGATATGTTTTTCCAGCCTTTCTTATAGAGGCATTTGCAACATGTTAGAGGCCACAAGCATAAAAGTGAAATACTGGAAAATTAATGTTGTCTGTAGATTTTCAGGATGTAAGCTGGGCAATTTCAGCTTGTGGGTTAGGCATACTTTAGGTTTTAAGTAGTCTTATAACAGCTTACTATGACTTGAACAAGATTTTAGTATGAGTAATATGATGTTGAGTATCATTTATTACCCTGTTACATTTCCAGTTGAGATAGACCTGTTTACAGAGTTAGTGTTATGTGATTACAGATAGACAAGCTATGTGCAGTGAAAAATTTATGCAAAAAATAGAGTATTTCTTATCTTTTCAAACTACCCCTGGAGGATCAGCAATTTCTATACATGTATGAGTGCAGTGTTCTAACAATCCAACTTCTTAAAGCTATGCAAGAACTATGCACTTAAATGCTTGTGATTTATGCTCTAGTTGGTCACCTAAGACAAATGGTGTTGGTTTTGATGCCTTACTCAATAAGTATTGCAACACTGCCTTGAATTACCTGAAAAAAAAAAAAAAAAGCAACTGAGAATTCTTTCAGCTCAAAGACCTCCCAGGTAATGAAAAGCCTTTACTTCAATCTTTCAGCTCCTGAATCCTAAAGCTTCAACACCACAAAAAAACCAATGAATCGGCCTCTGGCATACCACCAGTAGGAAAAAGATGGCAGTGGTAAGGGATAGTGCAGCAAGGACTTCAGGACCCCTAGATTAAATTGCTGCAGAGTTCAGAGAGCTGCTGTAAAGATCTATAATTAGCACTGACACTTTATCAGGGGCTGGAAGATCTCCCTCATACTGCATTCCTCACTTGGTCAGTGGGTGCTGCATTAAAACCTCTATTTCTTATTAAGAGAGGGTGAGCAATTTGGGCGTAAATTGCAAATGCCTAATTGTGCACAAATGTCCATGTTCATATGTAAATACACCCATAGAAATAAAAACTTGTTTGCATGAATATTTGTGAAAAGAAAACAAAGGAAGGAATAAGCATGATCAAACTCCATTAATCAGATTTAAAACAAACATTTGCAAATACTGTTTTGCATTATTGGCTCAAGCCTTTTCATGAGATAAAAGAAGACTATTTTACCTGTTAGCATGCTTATTCTTTTGTTTGAAACAAAACAGTTAAACTGGAACAAAGTAGTGTATAATCCCACAAACAGGCAGATAAGCAAATATCCTTCAACAACAAGGAGTGCATTTGAATTTATCATATATTTTGATGCAGCCTAATGACACTTGAGAAATGGGAGACATTTTTAATTTTAGAAAGTAATGAAGTATCAGAGAAAGCAATCCCAATTTATCCTTGCTATACTTTATCTACTGCAGTAGAGAGTTATATTGGCAGTGCATTTGGTGTTGCAAATTTGCTTAGAGGAATACACAGATCTTGGAAAAAAAATGGCAGTAACTTTTGTGGATGTCTCTGCTTGTATCTAAGTGTGAAATAATATGCAAATGTATTCTGTAGTTCAGGACAATTGAGGGAGTGATATGATAGGATTGTGCAGCTGTCATTCTGACCCACAATTTAAATCAATGAATATATTCCTGTCCTAGCAAATTTATATTTGAACAATAATTTTCAACCTATCTTTATTGTTTTGTAGAGAAGCATAATAAAAAAATCGAATAAATTCAGTATATATCTGTAAATTCTCCTGAGTAGCTTGGGAAATGTATTGTACATAAGATAAGATCATTATGCTGTTGCAGTCATCAGAAAGATACTATCCTTTATGGTAGAAACACATGCTTTGAAAAAAAAAATCCTTGTTGGTTTGTGCAAATTTTTCAACATTCTTGCTTAAGACATGTTTTAATCTAATTCTGTTCCTTTAGGATTTTCAGTTGGTCCAAAATTTAAGGAAGAAGACCAAAATGGGGCAAAGTTTATATCCTTTTCACAGGAAATACCCCATGCAAGTAATAAGCAGTGTATTTGACATTTTTTTCCTGAGCTGGAAAGGCAATAGAAGAAAGCAGACAAATTCCCATTATTTCTGTCATCATCAATGTCATTAACATTATTATTAATTTGGTCTAAAACCTGCAGCTAAGCAACCCATTCAAGTAGCCCTGACAACAGAAATAAGGAACCATAACTGTGTTCAGCAAACACACTGTTAAGCATAGGTAGTGGTAAAACCTCTAGTAGTCAATATTCAAACGCAAAAATAGCTCTTGATAACAAAAGTTTGTGCTGATTTCATTCCTGAAAATAGCATTTTGTTACCAAGTGCTCTTGTGATTGAACTGAAGGCACGAAGAACTTTAAAACTTCACCTAATATGGAAGTTTCTTCACTATGCAGTGTGTGTGTGTGTATACACAAATACACCTACATAGATATGGTTATATAGTTATTCAAATAGTAAAGTTTCTTATAGGTTGTTTATGTCTAGGTATATTTTCTTTTAATTTCTTACATGTGTACATCAGTACTGGGCTGGTCAAACTTTTTTTTAATTTATGGTCCAATAAAGTTTCCATGATTTATACTTTGCAAAGGTTGCATATTTTTCACTCAACTGATTTTGATAATTTAATCAATAGAAAAAAATAATTTAGATTTTAATCAGCCTCCACATTATTTGAGGGACTAAGCATTTAACTGCGTTGGAACTGAAAGATACAAATTCATTTCATACCAATTTTATAAAGACAATTTTGGAAAGTAAGGTAATTGAGTAAAATGCTTAAAAACAAAGATCTGCACAAAAAATTCTTCTATAGGTGTAAACTGGATGCGTAGCAAGCTGGTGCCAGAGCTAACTTATCTGTAAATTTAGATGACCTACATATGCCAGAGATTTTGCACTGTTTCTTTTTGTCTTTTCACTGTCAGTTCCACAGTTTCAGTGAACATGCATTTTTAATGTGCAAATTTCAAATACATTATTTGTATGTCTTTCTACACATAGCATACAAAGTAAACCTGGAAAAAAAAATTAGTAGATATATTGATAGGCATGAGTGTGAATATTTAGGTGTAAACAGTATTTGAGCCATAGCATGTGATCAATTATAGGCTGCATCATATGTTACTTACAGACAGAAAGTTAACGATTCATGAGCAGCTTTAATATTTCTATCTCTTGAGCTGGAGGAACAGATCTGACAAGATTTCATACCCACAGCCTTCTGCACCTGGTTCCCATTATAAACCTGGCCTTGATAATGGAGCTGTGTTCTTCTGCAGAGGCTAATGTGAGCACTGGTATTTTCCTCCCATAACTCTTATAACATGAGTACCAGTGTTATAGCTGTATTTGACCCCTCTATGCATGTGCAGTTACAACTTCCATCACCCTTCTCACTAAATACTTAGAGATCAGATAAAACATTTCTCTAAGTATGGGTACAATTCCTAAACCTGTTTTTATTTCCTGTGATATCTACAAAAGCCTTACAGGCCTCAGGGTTATATCAAAATTCAGGTGAGTTGTTTCCCTTCTTTGTTTACAAATTAAACATTTCTCTTTAAAAGATATGGTTGGAGACACGGGGATTAATTTTTTTTCCGAGATGCTCTACTTTGAACTTAACTTCAAATTACATTTAAAGTTGTAACTGTAAAGCATAAATTCATTGCAATACTTATCTGAGTCTCAGAGATACTAAAATCATTTAGCTATTCACAGGTGCATCTAATTCCTAATGAGACCTCACAACAGAAAAACAAAACAAAAAAAAGATAATTCTCACTGTGCCCTACTGTTATCATCTGAATACACTGATTTAGAAAATCAATGCAAGCACATATGACAATGAAATTCATACAAAAGCCAAAATCATCAACACCTTGAGCTTCTTGAAAAAATAGCAGGGAATTCCCTGAAGGGATATGCTGCCTAGGAAGTCCAGTCATAGCATAGACAGTACACCCTGAAAAAATGTTGCTTGGAATCATTAGTATTTTTCTTCCCATTTATTGTTATAAATGTATATGGATGTCATGCTTTACCCTATCTTGGCATGAAATTTCAAACGCTGGAAGCAACAGCATGAATAAACCATTTCTCCAGCTACAAAACTCAATGTTTGAAGTCCAGCATGTTTTCCAGTTCTAATAAAAGGGGGCAGTATTACATCAGCTGAAATTCTGAATTGTCCAAATTATCATAAAAAGTGCTAGAGAAGGATACAAAACTGCTGAATTCCACTGAAAATAGACTGTTACTGTGTATGCAGCCACAAATCTGCTTGTCTGCCTTGGGCTAAAATTTTCGGAGTTAGTTCAGTGGGACTTAGGCTCCTGCACTGCAGCCACTTAAAAAAATTTTGAGTCACTGTTTTCCTTAATTCAAAATTATTAAGGAAATATTACAGTTGCTATAAAATGAAGACACAGGTTTCATGTAGCTAGGATAAGCCCTAAGCCTAAAACAGAAATTGTAAAATTATTGCAGTTTCAAAAAATTTTGGAGCAAAACCTCTTTCCTTTTTTTTTCTTTAAATGAATATTTTTCAGAATAAAATACTGTATGTATATGGCTTTAGGAAGCTAACTTTGAACACTCAATATAAAAATATATCGTAGCTCACACATATTTTGTACAGCCACAAGTAGATTACTAAACAGAGCAGTAAAGTATAAAGTATAAAGGACATTTGTTTTGTAAGAATTACGAGGACTGCTGGGATCTGTATCTGCAACTTTTCCCAATTCTAGGGCATCTAACTTAGACCAGTCATTTATCTGTTATAAAATGATGGATCTGCAAAGAGGTTGTCTCTATGCAACGTGTCCTTCTGCAACTCAGAAACTCCCCGGGGAAAGGTTTGTCAACTGAGCAGAATGACGTACTCAGGAAAATCAGCTTCCCAATTGCAGTGTCTCTTTGCAGAAATCAGAGTCTTCATTAGACAGATGGAATACACTCCCACTGAGTTGAATAAATTGCCTATATTCTTGCAAGAAAGTGAGACCACACTAACAGTTCCTTAAGTAAATCAGTGTCTTTCTTTTTTTTCCTTTCTATACAGTTTCAGATTTCCTATTATAGAATCTAAATTCTTAAATTACATTATACCTAAGTGTAAGCTATGGGGGACAGGATCTTTCTTAAGTTACAGTGAGAACAGAACAGAACTTGCTACAATGGCTATGGAGACAATACCATAATAAAATTAATAACTTTGCAAATCTAGTCATTTGCTGTTGTTATTTCTATCCATTTTTTCCCCTAATTATTAGGCATTCACCCTTTAATTATGAGTAAAACTAAGATTTAACCAATAGAAATAAGGATCCAATTGAAAATGCTTACAGTTTCTGTTATATCTCATAGCAGACTGAAATGTAAACATCGACCTCTTATGTACTACATCTACAAGAAACTAAAGGGGAAAAAAAGAAAATATAACTTTTACTTAGAAGACAAAAACTAAGAAGAGCAGATCACTACTTCCAAATCTAAACCAAATATTCATAAAGATTTATAAAAAATCCACAAGGCCCTTATGACCAGTTAATTTTTGTTCTAAATGTAAAGGTGGTCAGCACTAGTTCTAGTGAAAGGAGAAAATATAATTGAATGGGGAACACACTGGAAAAGTATTTTCTTAACTATGTGTTTGGGGTTTTTTTAACTGAATTGAGAAATGACTAATAAAATGGATGCTTATAACAAGGTGACTCTCTTTGTGATTGTCTGAGAAATACACTGTACATGCAGAAAACACAGTGTGACTCCTGCCACTGCAGTTGTTGTCTCTAATTCTGAATCTATAGGGAGAAGAAAGCTGGTAAAAAAACTAGTGGCAGCATAATCCAGTACTGCTTGCCTTTAGAAAACAGCACTACAATGCTGGAGCCATTGCAGAGCTGTAGGCAGCCGAAGGAGATTATGCATGACTAGTGACTTTTCCTACTTCCTGAAGTGTTTTTATCAGGCAAAGTTTGTACATATGTGCAGTAGCTTCATATACATGATGAAGTGGAACAGCTCCAGAGGAGTTGTTACACTTTACTGTCTCAATAATCCACATATTTAACAGTCCCTAAATACAGCAGATCATAACACCTCCAAAGGGGTCGTTATGGCTTATCAAGTCAAATCCAAGTGCCTAAAAATGGATTTGATCAATAGACTGTAACATCCCCAAGGGTAAATACTACACATTTTTAAGAATGTGCACATTTTGCATACAAACTGTGGTCTATATTAGGATAAATTGCGTGGATTCAACTTGTAAAATTTTGATTTAGAAATAAGAAAGGAATAAAAGGCTCATTAGAAGAGGTGCTAAAGCACCATAATTCCCAGGAAGTAGGCAATGACTCATGTCATTTATTTTGGGGTCTAATTCTGCTTTCCTACTGCAAATACACAGTTGTCTGAAAATCTACAAAAGAATGAGAATGGAATGTAAACATAAGAATGTTATATTAAATTCTGCTTCCTCTCAGATCTTGAATATGCTTCATAGTAAGTAAATGGAGAGGTGGGGATACATCCTTGGGTCTAGTACATATGTTGTGATTATTAAGCATCTTTGTCAAAAGTATCTTTGTCAGAAGTATCCTTGTCAGTGTTTTCATGCTTTATATACAAAAAGATTAGGAATTTTTTTTAAAAAAATGTCAGTTATATTATAAATTATATACCATTTTCAGATTCATTAAGTCAACACAAATCTTCTAAGCAATCATGGTAGTTTGAAATACTAAAATAAATACAAGTAGCTCTAGCTATGCAAATTTTGCTTAAGTACTCTTTTTTGTTGAAGGTAAACATGGCTTGACTGGAAAATATATCCTCTAAATAGACGTGATTTTAGTATGATTTTACTTTGGTTTCTATCACATGCCAAAAGCTCTGTAGCCTATTTTCTTCGTTTTCCTAATTCTCTCTCCTACTCCAATGTTTCTGTTTACTCTGTGAAACAGCTGACAGCATTACCTTTTTCCTTTCTTCAGTCAGGCCACACCTGAGTGCTCTATTCCACCTCAGGTGGAGGAGAAAAAGTCAACTCTGTTATAGTGATGGTTTTGCTTCATGTGCACTGTACTGGTTGAGGCTCAGATAGAGTCAAATTTAATTCATTAATGGTGCTGAGTTTTGGATTTGTGACCAAAACAGCTGATAACCCATGGGATATTTTAGCTATTGCTGAACTGTGCTTCTACAGCAAGACCTTTTTTGGGTTTGATGCTAATCTGCCAGGGTTAGGCTGGGAATGCACAAAGCATTGAGAGGCAATACAGCCAAACCAGCCGACTCCAACTGACCAAAGGCAATGTATTCTACACCGTATGAAAGCATTATCAGCAATAAAATCTGGAGGAAGGAGGAGGAAGGAGAAACATTTGGAGTTTTGGCATTTGCCTTCCCATGTAAATCACATGTGCTGAAGGCCTGCTTTCCTGGAAATGGCTAAATGTCTGCCTGGCAACGGGAAACAGTCAATTAATCCTTTGTTTTGCTTTGCTTATGTGCACAGCTTTTACTATACTTATAAACTATACTAATCGATCCACAAATTTTTTCACTTTTACCCTTCTAATTCTCTTCCCCATCCCACTGGAGGGGAGTGAGTGAGCAGCTGCATGGTGCTTACCTGCCTACCCAAACTCACAACAGCACACAAGCTGAAATAACTCCTCTGAATGGTATCATTTCAAAAGTGTAGAACTAACCTTAATGTTTCAGCAAATGACAAAGTTGGGCTGTGCCAGAGTGCTTCATGGTTTTGTTTTGGTCTTTCTGATGAGTGAATCTCTGTGAGCACTTTTAAAGCTTTGTAGAGGATTTTTTTTTTGAACAGCAGAATATGAACAGAGGCAATTTTCAATTCTGTGTCTGTAACCAAATACAAAGCTTTCTGAGATTTAAATAACACATTTTCAAAAAGGCCTAAACCCAGGCTTTGAAGTTATGTACATAATTTTGTGAGCGCAATCATTTGCACAACAAACTATTACCAACTATCTGAACTCGAAGACCAGTAACTGACCAGAACTCAATAGCTTTTTTTTTAAACCAGCTGCAGGCAATTAATTTGTCATCTTTTTCTGGTGCCAGCTTCCAGCTCCTCATTTCTACAAGTCTAATTACCTGAAGCCAATTTCTGAAAATTTGGTCCTGAAAACATGGGGTTCTGATTCTTCAAAAGAAACCAATCCAAAACTGCAACTATGCTATCAAAGCTTCACTGGGATTATGACAGATACTGTACACAGCCTTCTTGGCATACAATTATTTCAAAATTATGTTTTTCTAATTGAAGTGATCCAGCCTTCCTCCTCCCCCACCTCCATTTTGACCATCCTGCCCATCATTTTTAGAGCAAAAGTAACATTTCATAATGTAAAAATTGAAAGACAGAGGGTGAAGACGGAAGAAGGAGTATTCTAGAATTCTGTTTGTACAAATGATGCTTCTGATTTTAATGCATTTTATACTTTCTATAAAATACAAATACATTACCTTAGTAGTCATGACTAATTAATACTTTTATTTTCTTTAGGATGAGAGTGGGGATATATCATTATTTAAAATTACTAATTTATATCCTATTCTTTTGTAAACCCAACCTCTTGCATCTATGGAGAAAAGATAACAGACAAACACACCAACTTCTTCCTGCCTTAATGATTCTATAGTACCTGCTACAATAAATAAACCCATAGGATTATATAAGGTCACTTAGAGACTTAACAACAAATTTTCTCGCTGCTGTTTTATTCTTAGGTTTTAAAAGTTGCAAGTGGTAGCATGAAAAGTCTCCTATAAAAAATGGCATTCGAGAATGATGTTGTTTGTATCTGTTAAAGAGTTCCAATTCACTCTGCCATATTTGCAAGTAAAAAAAATTTTTTTCTTCAGACTGCCAGATGTATAACCTCAGCCTGGAAGCCATACATCAATCTGTGTTTTGCTAGTAACCAGCACAAAACAGAAATTTCAGATTATCCACTGAAATATTTTTTGATTCTACTTTAAAATGTGCAAGATTAAATAGAAACTTGTTATGTCAAATACAAGATATAAACATGATAGTGTAAATACTCAAGGAACAGACTCAATAAGTAAGTGGATGCCATTTTTATAGTTATTTTTCAAAGTCAAATCAAATGTTAAGAATTCTTTTAATAGCCCTTATAGCATATTAGATATTTTTAAATGTCAAGCCACTGAAACTCATAAAATGTATTTTAAAATAAGCATAATTTTATAAACTCTTAATACTGATATGTGTGACATTTATTTTATTTTTATAACTTGGGCTTTAGTATCCTGCCTCTTGATTAGTTAAGACAAACACTGACTTTACAATTAGACTGTTGTCTGAATATGGCCTGCTTCATCAGTTATTAATTTCTATATTTTTTGTGGTATCACCCTGTATTAAATGAGTTTTCTAGTTATGACATTTAAACTAATACTAGCAGAAATAGTACTAGACTCTGAATTTGACCTGGAAAAGTGTTGTTTATCCTGTGTGACAACAATCTAACAAATCTTTCTAACGGACACTAAGCCTTTCTCTTGTTTTGAGTGCTGTAAAAAAACCTATCAAACAAAAATATAAAGTGTAGATTAAAAGGTATGTGTCAATCTTTAATGGGTCTGTTTGCGACATTTCTTTGCCTTTCTGTGCCTTGTTACAACCCACTTAGTCCCCAAGAATTCCCTTGTGGGTTGAGAAAAGATCATAGTATCATCAAATTCATGGTTTAAGTTATAGTTAATACTCTGTCAAGTCTTATACTCAACCTGGACTAAAAACTCCTGTTATTCTTTGGACTACAATATAATGTTCCCTCCCTTACCCAAGAAACAAAGAACCTACCATCTACTATACATATATATATATATATATATACACATAAGAGAATTTTTATAGGCATTGAAACTACATGTTGTTTTTGATTTTTTTAGCAAATAGTCTGAAACACTGGTTGTTTTATAGGCTAATAGTGTCAGTTTCCTTCCCATTCACTACTAAATTGCATCATAACTGTTCCTATTTGCCAATACCTTAGTGATTACTGGGATATGTTTTTCCCTTTCTAGTTAACTGGAATAAGTATTGTGGTCTGTAACTGATTTTGTGTCAGTGGTGAAAAATAACTTGTGTGCTATATTTGTTGCAGCAGCATAAGCCACCTCTAGAGAAGTTAACAGAGAAGCATTCTTCATTCAAAGGGCTGCCCTACAGCTCAGCCAATTACCCAATTCACTGTTCACTTGCTCCAGGATACATACAGAGACCTGCTGATGGAGAGAGCTTGAAGACCTCAGAAAGGCCACAGAACAGGACAACACAGGTACAATGAATTTTCCAAGAGTCTTCTTTCTTCTCTGAGTCATCCTTAAAGCAGGTCTGATAGAAACTGTTCCTCACCTTTCAGATATGATCTCAGCTTGCTACTTTGTAGACCAAATCCCGTCCTGCTCAGTCCAACGCTGGTCCCAGTCTCTCAACACTTTCTCTAATTTGCCCTTTTATTGTAGTGTGCCATTTCATTGCAGTGTTTGGAAACTACAGCCAATATTCAACAAAGAATTTTGATCTCTAATTTTCCATTGCAACTGAGAGCCAAATGTACTGTTTTGAGCCTAAATACTTTGTTGCATCTGAATCACAGATTCAAGTACACTCAAATACATAAAATAGCACTGTAATACTCAATCATGCTAGTACATAACTAGCCTTTTCGCCTTATTTATCAATTGAATCATTCTAAAATGCACAATTCAAAATCTAGTGACCGTGAACAATGGTATCACCAACCAATTTACTCCCCATGTTGCCATATGCATGCTTACAGCTTAATCATATGAGTGCACAGGACTGTGGTTTTGAATGCTGTCATGTAAATGAAGAGAAGTTTGTGGCACAGCACTGTGAAGTGACAAGGTGTATTTAACATGAAATCAGAGATGGCTAAAAGCTCTAAAAAGAAATTTCATATAAAAATATAAGAAGCCATTTACAGAGAAGACAAGAGTGAGTGACAGACAGTGGGGAAATGGGAGACATTACCTTTTCATTCCTGCAGTTGTTTAGACCCATGTTATTCATGGAGGGCAATTTTCCATCAACACCATGAGGCTGCTGTTGCTGCTGCTGTTCCCTTTGGATTTGCTCTCTCATTTTTCGAGCCTCCTGAATGGCTTTCATTACTGTGTCCTGGTCCCCAAATAGGGCAGGTGAATTAAGACTGGAAAGGATATCTATAAACAGAGAACACATTTTATTTAGGCAATTATCCAAATTGAAATCTGAGCTAAGAACTCACCTCTCATACTCTTAGAGCTGCACACAACTAACATCTGCAGAAGGAGGAGGAGTGGCAATTGTTGTCTGTTTGAAATCTGAATTACTCTACAGAAGTGACTGATAAACCTGTGCACTTCTTTTGATGTTAGAAATACAACCACTGAAGTCTTGGTACAGCCTGATATGGAGGTATCTGAGCATACTCATGGACTCAAATACATGTTTAAGACAACAGTATTATGAACCTTAAACTGGAAGCCTCTGAGGTACTAAATATAAAATGAACAAAGGAGAAAGCAATCTCACTTAGTTGGCCATGAAAGTCTGTGTCAATTCTTAGAATTTCTTTCTGGAGAGAACCATCGGTCCAGACATTTAGCTTTCCATTTCAGAAAGGGCACTCACAGTTACTTTTTGGGGACAAAGTTAGTCATCACAGTAACATGAGTACAAAGCTCTAAATCAGTAGAGAAAAACTAGTCTTGTTTCTATCACTCTGAACAGAAAGAAACTTTTAAACATGCATCAAACTCATGCAAACATTCCTGTTACATCTTAAAATGCATGCATGGAGTATCCCAGAAACTGTTTCTGATTTGAGACCATAAGACAGCCATTATTTTCTTGACAAAGAGGCAAAAAAGTTTTTATGACTTCACATGAAAAATATTTACACCTTAGGCATATTTACATCTTAGGTAGTAATTTCTCTGGAATGGTCTACGACTTCAAATTGATATGCCATTTTCTAATGTTAGATAGTGCAGCGATAGTTGCAAATAAATTGACAGTTAGAATATCTAGCCAATTGCAGAAAGTATCTTTCAGAGATCATGATGTTCCCAAGTGTTTGGGAGTGGAAAAAACCCCATAATTTTTATATATTTAATATATGTATTTAATGTATCAGTTCATTATTCACAAGTGTTTCCATATATTTTACAAGTACTCTTGAGTTACAGATTGTGAATAAGTGGTCTGTAGTAAGTATTTAGTCACTGTTAAAATGTACTATTTGAACTTTAGGGCTGATCATCCACATTTTGTAGCTCTTGATTCTGTTTCTTGACTGGCTAAGGTAGTCTTCATACACAGTTTTCAGACCAATTTTGTTTCAGCACTTAATAGGCTAAAAGAATCTTGAACACAGGTAAAAAAATTCCTACTTGTAACCACATAAATTAAAAAAATCTTGACAGATGGGTGAACAAATAATAAAAATATGATCAAATAATAATATATACTGGCTGGACTGAAGCCTTTCTGTCTTTGTTTAAAAAAAAAATTAGTATCTAGTGAGGCTCTATGTGCATGCAAAGATAGTTTTTTGTTTGTTTACTCCAGAGGTCAAAATTCAAAATTAACTTTGCTTGGATCACCCAGTAGATGTCTTTAGGAAAGATGTTCATACAAACCTCTTTTATAAGTTTTGTGTATGCATATTTATTTACCTACGTGTATATATTTGTATGTATGTTTATTTCTTAGGTTATTTATTTACTTGCTGTGTTTCTTGTAGATGACTATCACTGCCACATCATTTTACACACCCTTGCAAAACCTTGACATTTAAGCGTTCTTTGAAAATCTTTACTGTAATTTTTTTTTATTTCCATTTTAAACAGAAATGTAGGCCCAAGTATCTACTTAATTCAAAAGTGTGTTCAGGGTGAGATTTCATGCAGAAAACTTGCCTATTTTCTCCTTTCCCCAGGACAGATTAGTTACCTAAAGAGGATCCTCTTCCCAGAGATCCACTGAGCGGGCTGGGGATGCCACTCTTGTTCGTCACTGTCACAGGACTGCTTTTGCTAGCTGGGAAAAGATTCTGTGTTGGAGATGTTGGGGATTTGACAGGTTCAGCTGTTTTGGGTCGGGCTGAAAGATTCAGTGGCTGAGCTGCTTCATCCTGCAAGAGTTTAATGTGAATAATTATTAGGAAAAGACAAATGAACACATCATTTTGCAAGCAGCAGTTACTTTACACCTCGAAGACAATACCACATTCTCCAGCAATAATAACAAAAGAAGCTAATTATCTGCCTCCTTTAAGATTCAACGAAAGGAAACCTCATTAATTTCTCTGTGTTATGCTTCTTATTTACATTAACTATGTGGCTGGATCATTCTTTTTGCCAAATTAAAATTTGAATTAGCTCACATTACAGCTTAATTTCCTAATGTGTTTTCAGAGATCTAAATTAACCTAGGGCATTTACAAAGAATTATTTAAAATTTCCAGCAGCTCAGTAATGCTTTTGCATGGTTCTATTTGAAAAGTTCCTGGCACTATAAAAATAAGTTATGTAGCTTATTTTTAAATGTATTAGAAACTAAGGAATCAGAAGTACTTCTATGAAAGAATCATTTGGAAAACCTGACAGTTCTTTGGCCCACATTTAGTGCTGCTGCTAACTTATACATTCCATGCATCTTATTCCACGTGCATGTTTTGTTTAGTAAAATAATCTATGCTCTTCCCTCACATAATAGAAGATAAGAATTTAACTGAATTCAAATTCCTTTACTTACTAGGGTAATGACTGAATATATATGCATTTCGAAATATATTTTATTTTCTACTATTTAATTTTGTATATTTTACAATATTTTATTATATGTCGTGTCTTTTGACAGATTTCTGTGAAATCAAGAATATTTTCCACATAAATGCTACTCTGCTTCTTATTTGATACTTCCATTTTATTTCTGTATTCTGTAGTCATTTCTGGTGCATTCAATGTTTAGTGTATTTGTATGTTTTATTTGCATAAAGACAGGGAATATTTTCTAAGGGTATGTAAATCTAGTATCAGCACCTTTATATCTGTTGATACTTTTCATATGCAATTGTGAAAGAAATTCTCTCTGACACATATCTTGTTTCTGTGCTGTAGGAGAATAGGTCCATCTAAAAAATATCTTGACTTTTGGAAGAAGACTTATTCAAGCAATAGATTTCTTTGATCAGTATAGACATTCACAATCCAACCTTCTTCCCATTCTTTGAGCTTGTTCCTTCTGCTTAATACTTTAAGCAAGACAGAAGAGCATTTGGAAAACTGTGAAACAGTGATTTCCCGTAGTCAAAGAGCCCAGTAAGACAGATCTCTCATTTAAATTATGCCCAGAGCAGAATTATGCTGGATATAAGAGAATATCGTCCATATTTTAAAACACTGCACTGATCGCTTCAAAACTTAGAATTATGTCAAAATACAATAATACACCACATTATCTCATCTTTTCCATTCTCCTTAGTGTCAAGCAGTCATTTAGCAAAGTACATCCAGTCATACACAATACATTAAACAGGAAAATGTAACAAACAGGTATTGATAATGCCATCATATCTCCAGTTTTAAATTTTTCAAATAAAACCGCATAACATTTTAATTCTTCCTGACCTTGCAGTGTGTACAAATGTCCACACCTGTTCGGAGGCCAAGTGAGAGCAAAAACTCAAAGGTACAAGGGGCATAGTCCATTCTTTTATTTTGTGGCTACATTTACATGAGAGCTGTTTCCTTGCACAGATGCAAAGTGGCTTCAATAAATTTCTCCAAGAGTTCAGAGCCCTATTCAGACTATGAAGTTTGCCAGACTAGGTACCATGAATATGTGTGCATACAAACCTATGCTACAGTGTTCAATTTTTAAACAATTTTCTATTTAGTGCTAGTACAATCATGAAAAACCTCTAAACATTGCCAGAACCTGTTGGTTTGTACTATAGACAGCATTCCCATTTCTGAAAAGCTGGTCACTGACTTAAGAAAAACCTGTCATTACTTTTTGAAAGACCTGACTTCTGTAAA
This sequence comes from Chiroxiphia lanceolata, assembly GCF_009829145.1. Taxonomy (NCBI): domain Eukaryota; kingdom Metazoa; phylum Chordata; class Aves; order Passeriformes; family Pipridae; genus Chiroxiphia; species Chiroxiphia lanceolata. The sequence goes on from NC_045642.1 coordinate 13,642,989, forward strand.
AGTATTGCATTAGTCCTATAAATAATGCATGTAGTTTATAGAAACAATTGCTTAAAAACAGAGAAAATATAGAGGATTTGTTAAGCAATGCATGCCCATCAAAACTGCCATGTCTAACAAAGGTAACAATTTGCAACGACTGAATATAGATACTGCTTTTGTACTAATAATTTCTTCATTAGCCATTTGTTCACACAAAGCACTTGTAGTTTATCTTTAATATTTTCAATGAAATAGTGTGCTTAAGAAAAATAAGAATAAAAAGGCTTCATTTTCACTAATGTATACTTCAGTCCATTCAAGTTACATTATGTAGGGAAACCCCTAAGAATTTGCATGTGGTCAATTTTGTAATAAAGACTCAGTTGGTCACAAACCTGGAATGGTATTGGCTTTGGTTCAAGAAGATATGTGCTTGAATTTAACCAGGGAAAATTTTACTCATATAGTAAAGGTTTGGTTTGGTGTAGATCCATTTGGCTCACTCACTTACAAAATTACTTTTTCACATTAAAGTAGTCAGTAGTATATTCTCAATACCATAAATCAGTGGTGTTAGGTATCACTATACTATGGCAACTTTGCTGAAACAGTTGGGCTTTGCTTTTGGTGGCTTCTGTATTGACGGTAACAAACTCTGTGTATGTGGTAAATTTCCCTGACTGCTCTCAAGCCTGGCATTGGATTACAAGAGGTAAAACATTAGACTAATACACATCTACAGCTAAGTGAACGCTTTGCTAAATAAATGTTAGATCTGGCCATAATGGAATAGTTTTTATTTATTAGTACTCTCAGCCTAGCAAAAAAGTGTCATGGAAATTTATCAGTCCAGGCAGAAATATCTACTCACCCACACTTTACCACAATGATTGATGATAATGAAAAAACAAATGATATTTTACTCTCACGTCAAAACATGGAAAAAGAAAAAAAAGAAGAAACCGTCGCTTCAAGTGAGTAAAATCTTCCCAGGCTGGTTTGAGGCTAAGGACTGTGTGCCTGTAAGGTGTTAGCAGCCAGCAAAAAAAAAAAAGGTATTCCCTCCCTCTCCCCACAAAGTCACTATATGCCATCTCTAGATTTATTTTAATAGTTCTGGATTTATAGTACCATCATTAAAATTGGTAAAACTTGTGAATGTTGATGTTTCTTTACAGTTTGAAGTAAATTGCTTCTGAATTCTGGTCTCATGAAATTCTGAACAACCACAGGAGAGTGCAACAATAGAAGTCAACCAGTTCCACCCAAAGGTACTGGCTACACCACAGACTTTGCAGGGCACACGATGTTCACTTCAGGCTGCTGGCAAATGCCATGTTGTAGCTGCCTGGTTCCAAGGAAGTGAGAATAAGCAGGCACAAGCATTCAGCAATGGCTCAAAACCAACAAGGAGCAGCCCGGTTGTCAGCAGCTGTGTGAAATCAGCAAAAGTCAAATCAATCTGCAGCGACATAATGTTTTCCCCGGAGTCCTGACTTACATGTTATTTTTATGTGGGGCTTTTCCAAAATTGCAGAATTAAGGACAGCTAGAGATTTGTAAAATAATTAGAAGCCCTACAGTGTCTCTCTTACCCTAACCATATAAGCTAGCACCACACTTTAAGATACTCAAGAGTTCGGTGTGAAACAATTCATGAAATGGACTCCATTTATGCACATTACTAGATTACAAACTGAAATCTTGAAAATATCACATTATACTGATGAATCTGTTGTGCTGCCTGTGGTAGGAAGAGGGACGCCTGGTATTTTTGGAAACAAGAAGTGAATTCTTTCTCTTCCCTTCTCTATACTGATAACACAGCACTGAAACTGAACTTTTTTATTTGAATATTGAAGAACTGTAACGTGGTTCAGCTTCCAACTGTTAAACAATAAAAAAGACTGTTTGATTTCACTGTCCTTTTCAAACACCAGTTATTTTCTTTACTGAAAAATACCTTAACTTGAGTTACCGGGCTGGTCCCTCTCTTCTCATTTTTCATCCCAGTGGGTGAAAGTGCCCCTGTCGTATTTGGTGGCTGTGGAGTAGATGGCATTTTGGCTCCAGGAGAAACTTGCATGCTTGCCAGCTGAGCTGCATACAGTTGCTGGAAGACAAGAAGATATACATATATTCCTGCAAAAATTTCTAAAAAAAAGTAAATATACTTTTTTTTTCCTCTGGTGTTTCTTCTCTTAAAGGAGTTAATAGATCTTTTTAGCTCTTGTTTGTGGCTTTTCCCTTCTTATTATTTGAAAAAAGAGAAAAAAAAAAAAGACTAGAAAACACTCAAACACCGATCTCTTTTTTCTTAATTTGACTTTTGCTGACTTTTCTTGATTTCTTTTTTTCCTTCTTGCTAATGATGATCATGGTATTGAGCAAAAAGTTACACTGTGCCTGAATATTAAACACAACATTGATAATATTATAAGGCTGTTTATAAAATAGAGGTATAAACCCCTGTCAGAAAAAAAAGTACTCCAGGTCTTTCTATTCTTACCCAGAAATGACCCACACACTCCAGAACCTCTACTGAGAGCTGACATAGGAACAGTTTCCTACCAAAAGGCAGTGCTGCATCTTCTAGACAGCAATGGAAGTTAAAGTAGGCAACAGGGTATGTCTCCATCTCTGTATACAGTGATATAACTTCTATAAATGCTAATAAGGAATCTGGGCCTTAAAAATTCCCGTAAATAGTGATGAAAATGCAAAAACTTTCTAGTGGAACTGTTCAAAAAGTTCAGTGGAAACATAATAAAAGAAACATAATAAAACTATATTAAAATAAACAATTCCTACCAATAAAAAGTGTTCACTGAACAAAATCAAATAGGTTTAATTTAAATTAAATTTAAATTGAATGACCAAATTTAAACCCTCACCTTGAATTAGCATCCTGAGTAATTCTTCTACCATAAACAGGGAAGATTTCAATCCCTCTTCTACCCATAGATATATATAAACTTTACCTTATTAGTGAGAAAAAAGCCAGGTGTTTTGTATGTAATTTCCAACATTACTATCATTCAGATGGACAAATATAAAAATTTACAGTAATCAAAAGCAGACCTTTCAGCACATGTAATTAAATGAAAGCTTAATAAAGAATAATTTGCAAGAGCCAGATGTGCTTATGTCATAATTGTTGCTTTCTTTGGAACAATTTTTCTAATATAACAAGCCCCCACAGAAATGAAAGTTACACATTGCTGTAAGCTCAGTGACTCAGTGGCGAGACAAATGTGTGAAGGAGGGGCAGAGTCACAACTCTGGGTGACAAGTGAAAACTCTTTGTTTGTTTGTTTCCTTCCACCCCTTTTCGATACCACACAGAGACTACAAAAGGATCACAGATTAACATTTTGAAATCAATGATGTTTAAATATTTTGGCCGATGTACCAGATTTTTCCTACGCTGGAAGTCAAAAAATAAAAATAGAAAAAAATCCCAGCTATTGGTGATGTTTTGGACAATGAAAATGAAGCCTTTTATACAACAGTAAGTGGTTTTTCCACCTACTACTTGGAACCTATCCCTTTTAGCACATTGTTCAGGTCAGTTTATGCTTGCTTAATAGGATGGTCTGCTTAAATGAGAGTAAAAAGTACATTTCACAAGCTTTTGAAATCCTGCACACTCTCAGCTCAGAAATAATCAGGCAGTGCACTATGAAAGAGATAACACAATAACCTTGAATACAAAGATAAACCCCAACAATTATAAAGGCTTTCTCAGTGTTCTGTGCTTTGTCTTTTAATACTTTTTTCTTTTTTTTGAATTAGGAACCTATTTGACATCTTCTTCAACTACCTGAAGGAGATTACTTATATTTTACTAGAAGTATACTAAAACTTTAGTACTTAATGAAGTTTGTACTGCACTTTCAACAGTGTGAAAGGAATTCTGTGTAAAAACAAACCCAGGTTTATTAACTGAAGTTCAAAAGAATTTTTTCCTCCCTTCTTAGGTAACCTATGAGGGCAAAAAAATGTGGGGTATAAGTTATTCTTTCTACAGTATTCCATTTTTCTTAGAAGATAGAAGTTGATTGTCAATTATGGCAACCAAAACAGTGTGGTGGCTTGACCTAGGCTAGCTGCCAGCTGCCCAGCCAACCACTCTCCTCCTCCCCCACTTCAATAGGATGAGGGAGAAAATAAGATGGAAAAGCTCTTGGGTCAAGATAAAGACAGGGAGATCCCTTACCTGTTACCATCACAGGCAAAACAGACTCGGCCTGGGGAGAATTAATTTACTCCCATTTACACTGGAGCCGGCTGGTGAGAAACAACCACCCTGCATCCCATCCACTGCCAGCACTGGGCACCACTCTGGGCTCACATGGCAAGTGGAGCTTGTAGCCCACTTGCAGACAAGTAAGTAAAGATGTGTTTGTGATCTCTAAAAGCTGCAGCCCATGGTGTACCTGTCTCTTGAACAGATATTTCAAGATCGACGTAAAGATAGAGATGTGACACTAGTCACATGATGACCTGGTGCCTTGGTCCTTGGCAACAGAAACACCTACAGCACTTTAAGGGTTACAGAGATAACATCAAGGAAAGTGGGCTGTTCTGGTGACTATCTAGGAAACCGCTTGATTTTGGAAATGCAAACAGAAAAAGTAGAATAAAATTAGAATTTTTCACCACTCCCCTCCCAGGGTGTTGAGGGCTGTATTGGCTGTTTTGCAAGTCCTGTCAGGGAGAAATGTTTCTAAAGCAAGACAGAGAATAACAAAAATTTTATCATTTATGTATCTCTGTGTATGTATAATTCATGACTGGATTATTCCAAGGTCTTAGTACTGGCTTTAGCCTGGCATTTCTACAAAAGGTATTTTAAAACATAAAAGCAAAATATAAAAATAAGTAACAGTGATCAGCTTTCTGGTTTGTTTAAAACAAAGCTGTTCCGCAAATGAGTGCAAATCTTGCAAGAATTCACACCAGTGCTAGGAACATTACTGTGTGGACTGGGAGGACGCATAACTTTTAAATATCAGTTTGTATGGGAAGCTAGGCAGTCTGGAAAAATACATGCACAACACCACTGCAGGGATAGAATGGATATTTTTGCAAATACCACTACTGTGGCTTAAAATGGCAATTTAGAACCTCACATTGGGATGGTCAGGTTGTGATGCTTTTATTTGCAATATTAAGGAGAGGAATAAAACCCAAACATTGAGTGAATGTTGACTGTTAATTTTTAAGGCTCAAAACCAAAAGTTTCAATGGAATTTTTTCAATTGAAATTCTAACCTACCAACTATTTTACTACTAAGTAAAAAAATTAAACTATCTCAAACACTGAAACTTATCTCCTTTTTGATCTATTTATGGCTATCACATAAAGAGAAGAGCATTTCACAATCCTTTTGCCAACCACTGACTCTCAAGAAGGCTCTTGATTACAAATTAGATATTCAAAATCATCAAGTATTCATGATTGTTTTAAGAAGCCTTAAAAATGTATAGTCTGGTTTTGTTTTTTTTTAAAGAGGTCACTAAGATCCTTACAATCCAATTCTCAGCATCTAAATATAAGTAGGGCTGATTTTGAGTTACTGAGTGCTCCTGAATAGTTAACAATTTTAAAAACCAGCTTGCTTAAGGTACATGAACAAGGAGGTAACTTTACAGTTTCCAGAACCAGGTTTCTTGTAATGTCATGCTTTGATGCTGAAGAGTGGGGCTTTGAAATGCCACAGGTCTCAAGGCAATGGCAAGTGAAGTCTCACATTTAAGCATCTATGAACTTACAGGCTTACAGACCTAAGCACTTATTACTGAAATCTTATGCCAGCTGTAATCAACTAATAATCCCAAAGCTGCAGGTCACTATGAGTAGTGGGAAAGTGCTGTACTCGGTGTGTGTACAGAACAGCACAAATGCACGCTGATTTTTTTACCTGGAAACAGCAGAGTTCACACTAAGCTTTTGTTATAGCTTAGACCTACCATTCAAGAACTGAATAACTAACAAATATAATAATCCAGTGGTGATGGTGATGGTGTTTTCTGCTTCAGAAATTGGCTATGGAATTGGATTAATGATTTCCATTTCACTTTTCTTATAAAAAGTATTATCCATGATCTAAAATTTTTTTGAAAAGCTATGGACTAATCATAGCCATTTTGACTGATCCAAGTGTAAAATCTTTCTTAATGCCACCTAAGTTTCACAATGCCTTTGTGAGATATTTTCATGACACAGTAGGAAAACTGCCTTTGCTGCCAGTGTGTTCATTCATGCTTTACCAGAAGACAAAGGCCTTAGGCTCACACATCCCTCCCACGAGTTTCAACATTTTTTCAACTTGATTTTTCAACTAGCTTTCAATAATCAAAACACTTTCACTGGCTCAGGTCCCTTTCCTTATGAGTTTTCACTTGCACATAGGCCTGTGACGTTCCTGGGCACATTCTCTGGTAAATGACACTGAGCACAGAAAATAAGCACAGAGCAAAGCTTTCTATGCACCAGACATTTTCCTTTCTTTTACAGCAGGCATATTCATACTTGTCTCTTGGGCTGCAGCATCTGTGTCTAAAAGAATGAATTAAAATGAAAAATTTTGAGAATGAAATGTTACAGAAGTGACACATGGTGAGGAAAATAGAATGGGCCTTAAATCGGCACAGTTAAGGGTGGTTTGCGCTGACAGCTTGTTAACTTTGTGACAGGCTGTTTTACCACCTAACACAGAATTACAATTGTCACAGAATCATAGAATCACTAAAGTGGAAAAGACCTCTAAGACCACCAAGTCCAACCATTAGCCTTGCCCTGCCACGTTCACCACTAAACCCTGTCCCCAAGTGCCACATCCATATCATAACCGTCTTACAAGGGGTTTGCCAGGGACAGGCCCTATGCAAAAGGTTTTTGTGAGAAGATACAATACAGAGAAAGTGATTAACTTCTGCATAGAAGAAAGGCAGTTTCTTCAGATGCAAGATCTCGGGGAGGAAATGGAGAGAACAGTTGCACTCTATACAGGAACAAAAAGTCAAGGGCTAGAGACATTTCAGCTGACTGTGCGGTGAGGGAGTATTTGGTCACAGCGGCGGGCATCTAATTCAGATGTTATTCTTTGCAGCACAATTCTGAAGAAACTGTAGTAAAGCCATATGTGAAATATGGAGATAAAAAGAGGGGTTGCAATACTCAGTGTAGCAGATCTAAGTGTGGATGATGAGAGCTGGCCTACCATGATAAATTGCAATGGATGTACCTGGAAGATGGATCACAAAGAATTTCAGTAGAAGGTGGTTCGACTGAAGGAGAAGGAAGGGGCCTGCTGTAGAAACTTTTACCCTTTTATTTTCTTTTCTCAAGAAAAAATGTTAAATTTTATGAACCCTGATTAATTCTAAATTCTTCCATTACTAAAAATGGAAGTCCTATGTTACATCTTCAACAAATACATTTGCTACAGTAAATGAAACTGAACAATAAAGCTACTGAGAATCAAGTGAGAATCCCTATTTGTCAGCATTTTAAATGAATTGTGCAAAGCTGAAATATCTTATTTATAGAGATGAAAGTTCAGCTATTTAGACAATGAGTAATTTGGTTTCTAAAGATGAAAAACTCTAAGGAGTGACTGCAAGTGCTGTTGAAATCCTGCACTACAAGAGGTAATGCAGTTATTTTTTCCGTAGTATATTTAGTAAGTAGTGTTGCAAAGCTATAATACCAGAATTTTCCTTCTGAGTACATAACATGCAATAATAATACTTAGAACTGTCTGATGACAACGAGTTTTTATAAGTTCACCAAAACCAGCAACGTCTTCACTATTTCCAGCACACATTTCTGAAAAGAAGCTACAAAAAATAAAAATAAAAACTTCAGTGGGATTTCTTACTTTTAAATAAGCTTGATGTCAAACAGACTGAAGAAAAGAGAGTCTCTGTTTGAAAAAGCTTTTCTTCTGTTTGGAGGAAGAGCAGATTAATGCTCACACCCGTGTTTTGGGTATCACAGATAATAACTATGGAAATAAAGGTTAAGTGTTGTCCTGAGACTGATGTCACAGGTATAAACTTCAGCAGTTCAGGAAATGTAAACTTTTCAAAAACAGTGTAGAAGCATAAATATCCTACTCCAAAATTTCAGACAGATCTTGATCTAGGTGCAAGAACTGTTTCTAAAGTCATATTAATTGTACACATTCCTTCCTATTCTTATATGATATATAAATATCATTTTTTGTATTGGCATGTCTTTTGCATACATTCAGTGACTAGCATTGTAGTTGAGTGCTCTACTGTAGCATCAAGGTAAGAAATGGGGTTATAGATTTGTGTATATATATAAAAAGTAAATACATAAATAAATAAATAAATAAATAGCATTCAGTTACTTTTCTCTTTATTTTAGGATGCTTCTCATGTAGATCTTTAGAGTGAAAGGTAGGTTAACAGAAAAAGACATCCAGAAACACAAGACAGCCTAAGTAACTCATCAGCAGCTTAACCATGTGACAAACCCAGGGGCAACTCGAAGGCAGCTCCGGCCTTTGGAGCCTGCCAAGAAGCCAGATGCCATCACCAGAAAAACACCTTCCACGGCTCAGCATCTGTGTCCTAGCACTGCTCTCTACACAAAAGGGAAGGAGGAGGAGAAGACAGAGATAGAAAGGTGCACAGAAAATTGTGAAAGAAATGTACAAACACCTGAGAGCAACTCTTATTTGAATTTAAAAAATCTAAAACTTGGAAAATCAAAGCTTTTGTTGAAAAAAACAAGATCCCTTCAAATCAAAAAACTGAATATTTGATGCCAAAAGTGTATGTTTTCTTTTGTTTCTGTTACCTGTTAAAACAGTGCATTTTATAAATTTATTATGATGAAATTTGGATGTCTCAGTAGAATTTTCTCAGTTTTTCTAAGAAAAATGTTAACAAATCAAAATAAGGTGAGTTTTACAGATCTGCTATGACTATGGCTAGGCCCTTCTCTCAATTTCAGATGTGCCACTACACAGGCAATAAATAGTATCTTAATATTTAAGAACTAACAAGTATGCAACATCAAATTAACTCAAAATTTTATACTAAATAACTGAGAACTACTTGGCTTTACACAGATATATCTGAAAGGACACTGATCAAGTACAGCTACACGACATTGGAATAACAATTACAGAAAAAGTGTTTAATTTAGAAACACGATAAATAATAAATAATAATATACTGAAAATACTTCTTTTTCTCTACAGAATCCACATGTCATAATATATGTACATGGTTTCCTCATAACAGCATCACTTTTTTCTTTTCCCTGTTTGCACATGCCTAGTGTGTCCATAGCAGACATAACATTCTGATTTTAAACACCCATATATCACCCTGCTGCAGAGTCTGCTCATCATTATAGAGCATGAATATTCTCTGCATCTTCTCATAATATACCAAATACCTTTGCAAAAAGGCGTTAAGGTGCAACACAAACAGGCAGCTAATGAATTATCATAACTAATGTCATAATAACAAAGATTGTTGCAGTGATTATTTATGCGCTTGCTGACTAATGTGCTCTCCGATTTATTAAAACCCAATATGTGCAAACAAACTAACTGTATTTGTGGAAATACAAATAACACATTTTGTAGTCACAGACGAAGTTAGAAGCGTTCAGTTTTCCCTATACCTTCATGAGTATGAAAAAAATTCTTTCTTAGCTAAAAGAATGCTTTTATGGATTATTCATATTCATTCACTTCAGGTTTGGGGTTTTATTTTTAACTATTAGCACCAGTAATTTCAATGTTTGTCAGTTGCTGTTATACATATTGTCAAGGGAAATTTTTATGCGGCCCTAAATTCCACTCAATTCCTGTCTCCTTAGGAGACACACATGCCTGTATTGTTTCACTCTCAAGCAGCAAAGTAACAGTTACCTAATTTCACCACTGCGAGTCTGCCAGTTCCAACCTCTTTTATTGACCACAAGTTCATTGTACTGGTTCAGAAAAAGAAAAATCATTCTCATCTCTTCTGCTGCCCTGCTGTGGCTAATGGCCAACCCATACCGAAAATAAAAGAATCTCTCCACATTTCAGATACTGTGGATTGTATTGTTGTAGTACTGCAAAATAACAGCTTTATTTTGTTAAAAGGGCCTAACTTTAAGTGGACCATGGAATATTTATGGCTCTCAGTAGTCCTTTGAAAGAGTTATCTTATGTTTTTATGCCGATCATGGGTCAGAGGTTCAAATCAGCACTTCTTTCTGTCACTCCTTATATGTTTTACTATAATTTACAGCTCAGCAAGAGGACTCATAAAACAAAAGTGTCTATTTTACTTCAGCAACTAATTCTAGCTAATCAAAGCTTTCCAGCAAAACAACCCAGCATGAAACTCTGCGTGGAAAATATGCAGAGAACAAAGCGTTTTGTCAAATAACACATCTCATGATGTAAACACATATGTCTCTTATAGGAAATTTTATCGCTTCCACATTATCGGCACACAAAAGGAGCATTCTTGTCGCAGACCTGGTGCGACTGTGGAGCCATCGTCATTGGAAACAAGAGCCTGATTAGGTTCCCACACAGATATGAATAGATTTTCTTTTTTTAGTGTAATGCTGCCTTTCTTATTTCTTAAACAGACTAGTAATTGTGGCTGTAAAAACAGTGAATTGTGTTTGGACGACATTTGTTTCTTCATATTTTTTTTAGCTACCCAGTGACACCAATTATCCCATATGGTTGTCCTCTTCTGGAAAGTCTGAGTTAATCCACAGCTGTGAAGATGAAGACGCACCCAGCAGGCTCTAAATCTGGTGGGTCTCTTGTCTGTTAATAAAGTCCACAGTCTGCTGGACAGATGTTAAGAGGATCTGTTAAATAAGTCAGTGACAAAGACACAGACTTCTGCTGGGGAAAATAATTAGCAAAAACATATCTATTCTTCATAGTTTTTCATTTCTTTCTTCATGTTTTGGAGTAGAAAATTTTCCTTACTTGACAGAGGAGTCCCACAAAACATACAATAGGTCCTGCTCAAAATATGAATGGACTAAAAGATCACACTGACGTGAGTTCTGAACAAATGATAGATCTTTTTGTCCTTGACTTATTCTTGCATGCTGTGGTTCCTGCACTATTATTTTAAGTTTGGGTTCATTCATCATATTATGGGGGGAGCCTGAATAGGTATTTTCAGCTATAAAATATCTACTTAAATTTTTAATGTAAAGAGAAATGTAAACTGAAGATGAAATTACCATGTGACTAATTTTTGTTAAAAGTTATTAACATTACCTTTTCCTAAATAAAGGAATTACGAATGATGTTTTTGTCCCCAAGGCTCATGCTAATGTTCGAGGTGGGGGGCAGGGGAACCACCATAGAAAAACGTGGAATGAGAAGATACCTGCAGGAAGATCCACATTTAGAACCTTACTCACTTTTCCCTGTCCCCACCTGTTTCTCATTGTGGCCTGACAGCACAGACATCCAACCTCAAAGCCTCTCTCAGTTACAGTCATGTAAATTTGGAGAAATGTTACAGACCTAAAATATATGCACCAGTGCAATAAAGAACTAACTTGCCTTCAGGCATATGTGCATTAAGGTGCTCTTAAAATCACTTCTGTTTCATTTGTAAACTGTATTTCTTGTTCTTTTGACCTCATCCTGCTTTGACGTAATGAAGTAGAAGTGTTCATCAAAACAGCGCTCTCTGCTTTGCTGCCTAAATGCAGGAACTTTCATGTAGGCATCATTCCTGAGATCATGCCCCTTAGAAATCAAATGGCCTTGATTCCATTGAATTATGACAATTAAATGCAATCTCTCTACAACTGCCTTTTCACAACCCGTTTACTGTAAAGCTGTGGACAAAGCCAAGAAAGAATATTTAGAGCTCAAATAAATTATCAATCACTGCAAGTAGGTAAGACAATGTATATAATTTGGCACCTGGCAGTTGCCTCTGTAATATTGTGTTTGTTTCCCCTTAGGAAGTAAAGCTGCTGGTTTATTAGTTTTACTGCACCTTGACAAGTTTTCAAGATATAATGTCACCCCATCACCCTATGAGGCTGCTGGGAATTTTTAATGAGACAGCATGAAAATCGTGCAAGAAAAGTTTACTCTCTGCAAAAAACATTAATTCAAAAATATACCTTAAAAAAGTTATATAATTACATATAATATAATAGCATAGAATATATGTAGCATTTCATCTATTAAAAGAAAATGATTACTCAGCTCACAGTGTCTGTGATATTTAAATGAGACTTTCAATTATTTTCAATGTCACCAAGTCAAAAATCTAACCCTGTGAAATACAAGTACTGGTCTTCTGGCCCCCAGAGAGAAAACTATATTTCTGCCATGTCAGAAAAGAACAAAGGGCAGTCCAAAAGCTGATGGGGGAACAGAGTAACAGCTACCAAAACAAACAAACAAACGAAAACAAAACAACAACAAAAAACACAACACACTCCCCCAAAAAAAACCAAACGCACACATATATACACAATTGAAAACCTTCTGTAGCAAATATGGAGCTCTTACTTTCCGAAGAACAATTCCCTTGCGAAGCCACTGACTGGAAGGAGAGGTAAAAATCCTCACTGACTTGGCAGCCGTGTCTCACCTCATTTCACTCTTTTTATTTTTTTTCCCCTTTCCAAACAGACTGAGTGTTGGTCTTCTGAGAATATGATGCTAAGCCACTTTTCCTGTAGAGTTTTTAAACTGGGCCTCTGAGAAAGGGTTTGATACAATTCAATGACTGAAGTAATACCTTTGTCCATCTGAGCATTAAATGGCCCATTGAAATACAGCTTAGTTAGAATTTCAGTAAATGGTGCTTTCTTTTTTTTTTTTTTTTATTATTATTATTCCTTTCCCAACAGATTACAGTCTGTATCTGAAAATGAAGTTCAATCACTTTTGGTTGCCTCTCAGGTCAGGTCCTTTAGCCAGTGTTAATTAAATATAACCCCTTCAGAATACCGGAGGTTAAATGAGAGCAACAAACTGGTCTTCTTCAAAATATTACTTCATCCTCTCCAAAAAAGCTGTAATCTGTTTGGGAGGGCCCTCATTTAAACACATTGGTCTTAACAATAAAAATTTATTGGGAGTGGGAGGGGGGAATCATGCTAAATGCTATTTTATCCAACAGCTAGTAATCACAAAACATTAAGCACCTATTTCCATGCAATATACCATATCTATTGTGTTTAAATAACGCACACCATAAAGGAAAGTGCCGCAGCAGACTATTCAGGCTGTATCAGCACATACAGCAGAATTTTCTACTTGATAAAGTGAAACTATAAAGAATCAATGCATAAGTCAGACAGCTTCCATACCTAATATTCTTCCCTGCAGCTATTAGAAGTTCACATTTTTGTCTCTAGTAGGCATGAACATTAGTATACCTTCAATTTCATGTATTCAGTCACATTTTGCTGTCTGTTCCATACAACTTGACTAGAGCATGAAATTGGAAAGTAACTGAAGTTATCTTTTTTTCATCGTAATGATTTTAAATGAAAATGGGAGGGGTTTGCATAAGCTATTTGTTTGCTGCCTTGTAAAAAGTTTCCTGAAGTATTCATAATAATTTTACTATTAAATTAGTTGAAAGAAAGCTTTTTAACACATGGTAATTAGTCTTGTCTTTCTGAACATGACTTTACTGTAAATACTCCTCCTTGACTATCCCTTTGTCCCAAGATTCCTTAGAAGAATGCAACCAAGCGATAATTCAGCATTATTGCTGCTTCAGTGCACTAATCGCTTAAAGAGCAGCAAGGACCCCATGTTTACTGCCACAAGGCTCCTACAGCCTCCCGGCCCAAGGCAGGCTTCCCAGCCCAGCAGCATCCAGATGTCAAGAGGAATATCCAGGTCCTGATGCAGCATGCCGCTCCATTCCAGTATGGCCTAAACATCTGTTTCATCTGCTGGCGTACAACCTGCTGAATACACTGAGACTGCCACACGGAGTAGGGAATTGAAGGAGGGTGGGAATGAAGCGCTGCAGTTTGCACAGCTCAGTATACATATCACTAAAAAACCCTATACAGGCAAAAAAATTTACACAAAATCATTGGAACCCCAAAACTGGAGTCTGATCGTTTGCTCTCCAGACTGAAAATCTAGAAAATATGAGGATCATTAAAAAAAAAAAAAAATAAAAAAAAAAATAAAAAACCCCTTTCTACACAATATATACTTAGCATTTTTTCTCCTAATGGGGGAACAGACCATAACACGTAAGCATCTCATCTTACTAACTTTACTCTGGTTTAATTCTTTATGGTGTGAGAAAAGCACAAAATAAGGAAAAGCACAGAAGTGTGTAACAAAAGGTGCTTGTTGTGTTTATAGCAAATGCTCTTAAAAAAAAAGAGAAAAAAAAGCCCAGAACTTAAAAATAAGATAAACCTAGTCATCTCTTACATATTTATAATTTCCTATAGATAGTAACTCAGGAGCTCAAAAACAATAAGCATCTTTTGTCTAAAAGATAGGAGTATGTAAACATTGACATTTTATCTTGAGGCATGACAAAAACAGCAAACATTTTTAGTTGATCTAGATTAAGTTCTGACAAGGAATAAAGGAGTGCTAACTGTTCTCATCTCTCCCACTTTGTGTATCTATTCTCTCGTATTTTTGCTAGCGACAATAATGGAATAGTTGCCTGTTCCCATGCAAATTCTTTGAGTTGTTTATGAAAGCAAGATCAAAGCATAAACTGAGAGTGCCTCTTTTTTCGCTGCATTTTTTCCTCAAGAGAAGGACCTAATGAGAGGCTGTTAAACTTGCAGTCTTGCTCTGCACTTACAGAGCAGGAGCATTCTCACAGTGCAACCTCCCAGCTTATCCTTTTCTCTGGCCAGTCTGGGGACATGGTTCACCTCTGTGTGCCAGGAAACAGGAGCACAGAAGGCAGGAGGGACCAAACACTTCTGTGTCCCATCTCCACACAGGGTGAGCACCTGTACCCAGAAAGGAGGAATCATCCCTCAGACCTTCCATTTAAACTCACCCACCCTCTGTGAACCTGAGCAAGTCAACATTTTCTCTGTGCTCCTCATGAAATGGATACACTGCTGCTGCATTACTACAGCATCTGAACTAGGTATATCTGAATACAACCATAAAGTATTTCTAGTACAGATAAAAAGTGAGCATTAATAAAATTGCTATTTTAATAAAATATTGTAAATATCAAGTAAAAAAAGATTTTAAAATCTTCATCAAATATCTATAGCTATTCCCTCCACAGGAGGATAGCAGAAACATCAGTAAAATCATTCTCTTAAGCACAAAGGTTTGCATTTCTTCATTTAGTGCTGTCAGATTACCGATAGGCTACTTTTTGATCACAATTCTCCTGTTATTTACCATGCACAGGAAAGAACACAAAATTATCTTTGTGGTAATCCCAGATTATATGTTGTTCTACACATCTTAGTTACTTGCAAAAAAAAAAACTTTAACATTTTTTATGATTTTACAAAATAACTGTGACAAGCTCTGTTTGTCAAAAACAATTATGTTTTTGATATGGAAGGAGACAGGCAAGTATGCCTAAACACCTTTGGTAGAAAGCCAGTCACAACAAAAGACAACTGCATTTGCTTGAAAAACAATTTCTAGTTTCCAGTGGATAATGGAAAGAAAAAATGAGAAATGTTAAAGTTGAATCTGTACAGGATTTTTCTATTAGAATTTGCTATTGTCATTTTCATGGCATAAATTCTAACTCATAAAAATTGTGGATAGCACCAAAGTTACCAGACTAACAAGCTCACCTAGGAAAAGAAACAAGGACAAGATAGCATAGCTCCAAAGATACCTGTAAACAAAGGCTCTAGTGTTTTAAACTCCTTCTCTTGCATCCAAGGAAAGTGAATAAGCAGTATCTATTAAAACTAAAAATATGAACAGACCTATCAGGAAAATATGAAAATATAACCAGATGGTTGCATCATAGTTCATGTTTTTTCATTCGCTTAATGCTATTATAATACCTTCTCTGATGACACTGTAAATCAAATTATATATAGAAAGAATTTAAAATGTATTCTGGTATTTTTTAGAAGCTCTTCCCAAAAAATCTGGGGTTTATTCCTTACTGCTAATATAAAGTATTTTTAACAATAAATGTGAGAGGTCTATATGAAAAGCAGTTAACTAACAAATTCAGACAGTTTTGCATACTTTATCTGTAGAAATGCGTTCTACACTAAAGCTAGTGTGAAAAGAAGAAACTGTTTAAAAAGGACCACTGTGATAAGGGAAATAAAATTATATGATTGAGAAGCAATTAATTACAGTAAGTTTGCTGAAGGGATGATAGCTATCAAAGCTTATCAAATTTTGTATTTCAGAATTTCAGATATTTATTTTAAAAAATGTTCACATATAGATAGGCTTTGTGAGAGAAGTCAGGAGTTTCATTCAGTCTCATGTCAGCAGGATTACAAGCAATTATGAGTAACTGCTTGTTGAGCTGTGTGAAATGAGTTGGTGAATGAGTTTCCTAGTAAGCACATGTCCATATCACCGGTATGATTGCCAGTAATGTAGACAATCTTAGTCGAAGGGGTCTAAAAACATAATTATTCTTCTAATACTATAGGGGATTAAATCAATTCAGGACAGAAGATGGTTGTGCAACTGCTGCTTCTAGTGTACACCTTCTGGGTCTGTCAACCAGGCAGCAGAAAGGAAAGCCAAGGCAAAAGTAAGAAAAAAGGAAACCAGGACATGGAAAAAATAAGTGGCAAAAAATCTTCCCTAGAAATATATTTTTAAATCTGGCTTAAGTTGGTGGGTTCATTCACACCCCAACCAGCCAGATGGAGAAATTGTCTAATGTAATGATTGTAGTGTTTCCCTGTGTAGAACTGCACAGATACAGAACAAGAAAATTGAACACTCACCACTGCTAAGCACTGCTCACTACTTCTCAGCTTTTGTTGAGAAGCAAAAGCACTACAATTAAATTTATACATGCTCCCATAACAGAATAATGAGACCCCATCCTAGTAATAAGTGGGTGCAGGTCAGAAAAAAGGAGAGTCCCATTTAAACTACCTCTTTCCATTCCCACATCTGAATCCCCATCTTGGAAGAGAAGATGCCAAGACAGCCCTACATTTAAGAGCTGAATATTTGAAAGTGCTGCTTGCAATATTTTCTTACTTTTATAAGAGACACAGTTCATGTGGTAGCTCACAGCCATTCTATAATTTTCACTAGCAAAAATGGACAGAAGACAGGGCTATAATAAATATATACTGGCTCTACTGATCAGGAGAAGCTTTATCAGTCAGCTGGGGCACATCTGGGAAAAAAAGTCACTCAGGTGCATCTCTAGCATCCCATTCAATTAACATATCATTAAAAATGGTTTGTCCCTGTTCAGCCTGCTGTGTTACCTGATAAGTCAACATAGTTAAAATGTATATTTAAATGCAGAAAACAGTGAAATATTTTCTTTGTGAAGCAGAAAACAAGACCAGTTTACAGGTATTTTACAGCATTAGAAATAATTGTGCTTTGCAGGTTGCTTAGCAGATCACTCACATTGATCTTTTACGGTGTATTTTGAACTTTCATGCACCTTCCAGGAAAATTAAATAATGTCCTTGAGGGAAATATACACAAAATTATGCAAAGCATATTCAAATGGACTTATAAAAATTACATCTAAAAAAATTTCACATTTGCACCTCAAAACCAGGTAACTGGGAACTTACTGTTATAAATTCATGGGAAGCTGATGTATTTCATCACAATTCACAAGAAAATGTGAAAATGCCATTAAAGCATGGCATAAGATTGCCATGCTTTCTGAACTGCAGTGGGTGTGAAGATGCTTCAGCAACAGTGCTGGGTGTTGGGACCAGGCTAAACGAGCTATGGGCCTGATCTTAGCCCTCCTCTAAGTGTAGAAGACTGCAGCAGAAGAGATGGCCTGTACTGGATGAATTACTGTGGATAGTTCACAGAAGTGTTATTTAATAATGCTGTAAATTAGTTAAATCCAGTGACTTGTCTGTTTCTAGTGTGTCGGACAAATGATTCGAGTCTTTTGAAAGGACTTTACCTCTTTGATTTTTCACTTCTGAAAATGCCAGTGGACCAGAGAGCACACCCTCACTTTTCCTACAGCTGAAATACTTCTTCATTTTTTGTGTTTAGCTACTTGCCATAATTCATGCACAACACCAAAACACGTGCCCTATTATAGTGACTTCAATAGATTTTGCGAATGATTCCATTAGGTTTCAAATAATCCCTTAATACTAACATTTAAATATCATGTGTTTTCTTCTCATACACCTTAATATGGTCCTCCCTCCAGTCTTTTTTTCAGGACTGCCATGCAAGCCTTCTGGTGTGCCTCCAGCCATATGTAGCCTGCATGCTGAGTCTTAAGAACTGACTGATGATTCCCATATTTTCTATTTAGGACACTTTTCTAATTTCTCAATCACACGGATTCTAAAAGCATCACAGACCAAACACATTTTAGACAAGCAGGGTGTTGGAGGCCATACCATTCCTATTTTATCATCCATAAAGTCTCTTCTACTTGGTGATCACAACATCTACACATCAGTTTGATGAGTTTTGTCTCATCTCCTATGAATTTCCCATTTTTTTCTGAACTGGGTCAGTGGGAGGGCATATGGTCTTATAATCAAAGACCCTCAGAAATGAGGCAAGTGGTGATATCTTTCCAGCCCATGCATCTTTAAGAGAATTCTTCTGCTTCCTTTGAGCATGTGTGTGTTTGTCTGTCCCTAGAAGCTCTAACCTAACCACCTTTATTCTTAGAACTTTTAGTTCAGATGAAAAGTGAGTTATTAAGTCTTATTTTTTCTGTAGCAATTAGTCAGAAAGGAATGATGATACTGAATTGTATTATTTTCCTTCATGTAAAGACCTGACTTAAAAGACATTTTTGTTTTTAATCAGATTCCTGATAAGTTCCTAAACAACCAAATACATTAACACCTTCACAGGAAAAAATCCTTCGTGTTTGTAATTTGTAGTCAAATTAAGCAGCTTGGTTAATGGTTATCAAAAGTATAATAAAATTCCAGAAACATATTCACTTGCAGCTAATTTCTGTAAGGCATACACCATATACATTTCTAGAAAGCTTGAAGGAATCCAACTACCAGCTCAGAGTATGCCTCACAGTCAGCCTATTCCCCAAAGGGATGCCACAGTTTTAAAAGAGCTTTAAAAAACGTGCTTGTCCCCTGACAGCACTCTGTAGTACTGGTGCCTCTGGTGCTCTGTCAGTAAATGCAGCAGTAACTTATTTGCTTCTTACTGGCTTCTGAGTGAATACATACCCCAGGGAGGGAGCTTTGCAAAGCACAATGATTTTAAAATAGAGCCTGGGCTTTCAGCGAGGGGCAGCCAGTGGTTAAGGCAGCAAGAACATCTTGTTGATGCTGGGGGCTCAGCCTCTTCCAGTCACTTGGGCACTAGCTTTTGCCTTGATATAGACTGAAGAGATGCAGGAAACCTCCTGCAATCCAGGCTATAAGGATGATATCCTTTTAAACATACAAGTTTCCCGATGAGTTGATGCCTGTGCCATTTATGATCTTAATGGTAAATTCTCCCTGGAACAGAGCATATGGGCCTGCAAGGCAGCTGTCCTGCTCGGTAAGATCTAAAGGTGCAAAAGGTGGGAATCCTGCCAGGAGCCTGATCCCTAGCTGCCAGATTGAAAAGTCTTCCCTCTTGGGAGAGGACAGCAGGAGCAGGACAGGAGCACTTCCCAAGGTGGAGGAGGGGTTGGGCATCTGAAGGGAACAGAAAGAGAGAGCTGTGCCAGTCTGGGTGACAGTCTGGCGGTTAGGGACCTTCCTGCAAATGGTGAAAACACCAGCCCAGGAATGGACTTAGGCTTGCCACCACCAAGACAAGTACTAGAACTGCTTCAGGTTATAGAAACAGTCTCTTTCTTAAACATTCCTATACATTTTTTAATAAATAATGTGGCACTGTTCCATTAAGCAGGAATGAGTGTAGCAAAGACATGCTGTTTAAAGCAGTTTTTTGGAGGTACAGAGCATTAAATGGGTGTAGAAAGCCTCTTGCAGCTGCAGTGCTGCTGTACCAGGCTGATTACTCTAGCTAATGGTTTTGTTTGTCTATCTGTCCATTTTTACCAGCTTGAAGAGAAGCTGGTAAAAGAAGAAGAAGAGGGAGATTTCCTCTCATTTTGATTGAGGATGACATTACTGGGGGAGCTAGGAAAATCCTCCTGGGCAAAATTTCCTCACAATTGATACTCTTCTGCAAAAAGTCTCAATTTTGATGGGCTGTCCTTTCCTGAGGAAAATCACTTTGCCAGATAATTCAGAGCTGAAGATGAGAAGGATTAGGAGAAGATAAAGTATTAAGAAATTCTGCAAAGAAAGGAGGTCATATGGTAAAATATTGACTCAATGACATCATTTTCATTGATACTGCCACTAATATAATTCAACTTGATAACACAGATATTACGTACAGAGACATAAACGTTCAAGTAGGGAAAGGCAGAAGTATAACTATTTCATTGATTTTAATTAAATTTTCCTAAGTATTGCAAGGTTGGCATATTTTTAATTTTATTTTCATTAAAGGACATGCTTGGTCTCTCAGAGCCCTAATAAAATCTTGTTTTGACCTCTTTTCTTTCCCTGCTACAACTTAAATTTCTACATAAGAAAAGGACCAAAATATTTAATTTACTACTTCCATATCTTGAAATTTGCACACACCATCCCCTTAATTTAGGCCACTATTCACTGTATCATAATAAGGAACATTCTGTTAAAATATGTCCACCTAGAGCTCAGTAGTCTTTGAATGCTAGATAAAATCATTCTATAAGGCTAATGAAGACAGAAACTCTGCCTGTAACAATATTAAGTTTGTTTTCTCTAGTGATTCGAAGAAGTGAGCAATCTGTCAGTAATTCATTGAGGGAAATTACTTGTCTTGTAGGAATTCCCGCTGACAGTCACTCACTCATAGTGCTGACCCAAACATCTACCCGCTGACAAACAAATTACAGTGTCTTAACTTTGAAAAGGTAACTAGCTGTTTTTAATTTTGATTGGTCTAACCAATTCTCTTTCACATTTACCCAATCCTCATCCTTCATCGTGTTAAAAAAAAAAAGGAAAGAAAAAGGAAAACCCCACGGTTTTTGCATTTCAAAAAATTATTATTGCCTACATCCGAGAGTGTTATGTCAGATAAAACTGTTAAACTGTGTCTAACCAACATTAAGACTGGCAGCCCTGCCAGTGACTGACTGGGTGAGTGAACACATTACTGAGACAGCATTGTAGAAATTAATTTTCTTCAATAAAGTGATTTTTAAGGCTCATATATTTCACAATCTAAACATATGTCACTGTTTCATAAACAAAATAAATGGATTAAAATAATACATTACCAATATGCTGACACATGGAGATATTTTAATTAGAAATACTTAAGCTGCGTGATATTTAACTGCTATATTTGTTGAAGAGGAGCATGCATCATTTAATAAGACATAAGGCAGGTACATCACTTTGCATGATGTGGTACCAGAGTGGGACCAAATCACCTCCAGTGTGAGCTATCACTATCATATCATATTAGCCCCACTGAAAAATTGTGGTAAGGTTACAACATACAGAGGAAACTCTGTAAGAGCAGCAGTCTACTAAAACAACTTTTTCACTGAAATAATAAGTCACCCAGATTCTAGTTCCCGAGAATAATATTTCTTCATAAAGGGCCACATTTAACAACTTAGCTATTTAAAGGCCATATTTACATGACTGTCGCATTACATTGGCCTCTTTCCTGCACATTCTTCTTGACTTACTTTAAGGACCAGCACTAAAATAGCTGAGGAAAGCAAATGTCAACTATGTCCTGAAATTTATATGTGTGAGAGAATTGGAATAAGTAGAAATGTAATATATTGTTTACTGTACCAAGTGCCCTCTGTCCTCTAAAGGTCAAAAGCATTGTAACCTTGGAGTTACAGTTTCTGATTGTTCCCAGGGTTAAATACATTATCAAAATTAATGGTTCAAACCCCTCAACCTTCAGATATATGAGTATTCATGCCTCCATCTGCTGAACTGTTCAACTAAAAATAGCATTCTTTGGCCTTCCCTCTACTAATATTGTGCCCCTGAGGCAGGCTGTGCAATGCTTCAGCAGTACACCGGATCTGCACCCAGCAGCATTAAAAAAAAGGTCATAATATTTGTCTGCAATTAGAAGGGAATACTGAGGAGCAGGATGAGATGAGAGGGCAGAAAAGAAATAGAAAAATATGTGTTTAGTTAATTTTTTTTTTTTAAAACGGATTATAAAAACTTCAGGTTTCAAGAACACAGCTGCAACTATAGTTAAGACTTGCCAAGGTTCATTAGTGTTATAAGCGATAAATTTTGAAGGACAAATTACACAAATAGTTTGGGGAAAGAGTTATGAACTAAAGCTGTTTTGGTTTGCTTTTTTTTCCCAGAGCTCACTTTGTTTAGGAATAACTCCAGCTAGCATCATTGTAGTGCTTCCATTTCTATCAACAGTTTATCAGTCGTGGTTGAGAGAGTTGCGACATTTCCTTATTTACCACATAGACAGCTTTGTAGAAATATGTAAGAATGAAGGCAGATTCTTTTTAAACAATGAGGAGCATATAGTAACATACCTTAAAAGTAAGGATATAGGCGCCACCTCTGCCACCACTATGACTTCCCAGTAACTAAATTACTGCTGCCAGCAACATGGGATCTGGGAAATCCCATTTCATGATCAAGTTCACTCATTTAGCAAGATTGCTGGCCACACATATCTAGCATCAGTTAATATTAGTCCAAACATTTGACAACTGTGGAAAAGATTCAGGGAAACGGGAAAGGAGAGAAGTTCCAGAAAAGGTATGTGTAAAGAGAAGCAAAAGGAAAACTATTGACAGGTTTTACAGCTCACACTGATTAATTAAAGCAACATTCTTTTGTTACACAGATGCATCAGAACTGTTTCATGCACCACTATGCTCACATGCTACAGGTGTATTTGGTAATATATCTGTAAACTAGCAGACGTTTGATTTGACCAGATTCATTCACAGCTGTTTGAAGCTGGAGGGGCAAACAGAAAAAGCTTAGTTTTTCTGATTAGACTTTACTTAAAGAACTGTTCCTCCATCAGCAAAATCCTTCCTCATACCAAGAATCCTAACAAGGCTTGATCCTACCAGGCATATTATTTAAATCTTTGGCTGAGTTGTTGAGGAAACTGGTGAGATGTGACTGAGACAACAATGGAAAGTGTGGGACACAGAGTTTTAAGCCTTTTTTGTCAACAACACCTTCGATGACACCTTCATGAAATCAGTATACAGATTAAAAGAAGCTATCTGATATCCACCCAAAGCCGAGCAAGCCACCAGTTTGGGAACATGGACTGTCATAAATGTGTGATAGTTACTATTTTATTTCAGGATACACAAAGCTGCAACTGAGTATTAATGGTATTTACCATGAGCTGATTAATGTGATGCAAAATCTAAAGAGCAGATGGGTCAAACCAGTCTGTTGCTGAAGGAGAACTTTTTTTTCTATTTTATTTTTTTTAATGTTGCACCTACGAGTGAAACTAGTTACTTGAGGAACTCCTGTATATCATTTCAGTAAAGTCTTTTTTTAACTCATGAAGATACGTAGTTCCCTGGTGAACCCAAATATAGAATTCAGAGAAAGTACATTTTGATAACAATGAGCTAAATAGCTCGAGTAAGATGGGCAAATCATTAATCACAACTTGCCCTCTGGAGAAACATTGCTATCATTACATGACGTACCTGGGAGTAAATGGTTCTCTGTGCTGTTAGGTTCAGAGCTTGCATAGGAGTTGCCCTATCACACAGGAAGATGAGAACACAAATTTGCTACTAGCTCCCACCTGGAGCATGATCATCCCAAAAAAACCCCCATAAGTGGAAAAAAAGGAGGGATTACAAGCTTGAAGCTGACAGAATGTCCACTGCAGCTGCATACAGATTATGGAACATAATTTTGGAACTAATAATAATGGCCTGGCAAATGGAAATATTAGAGCTACTGCAAAGCTCTTTGATTTGACATAGCTTTCTCTCCTCAAGTTCTCCAAACGTGTATATTAGACATACACTCACATGTAGAAACAAAACCAAACCTGCAAGTGAATTAGCTATTTCTCCCACTGGCTGAAAGGAACAGAGATTAGTTTTGTGATCAGTATTTTTAAGCACTTGGGAAATACTCAGATACCATGGCCACAGCATTCATGTAAATAAATAAGTGGGTGGGGTGCATGGAAGAAAGGAAGCAGAACAGAGAAAGAAGGGGGAAGGGAAGCAAAGATGGACAAATTAGCTGAAATTCTACACCTCTAACAGTCTTCATGACGCATCAGGTATAACAACAAATTCCCTCCAACAAACACACCCAAATAAGTAGTCATTTAGGGAACACTTAGAGAACTGACACAAAGAGAATATTAATAGAATATTAATAGTAGGAGTAAATAAAATTTAGTTTCTGTCAATTTGACAATCTGATGAGCAGATATCAACCTAAGGTTAAGTACTCTAGCACTTAAGCTCTTATAACCATGAAACTTTAAAGGTTGTGAAATCCCCTAGAGGTGAAATTCAAACAAAATAGAAACGGGGGTGGGGAAACAAACAACAGTCTTTTACAACAAATATATCAAAATGGAAATTCAGGCCCCTGAAGCCTAAATGTTTCTGAATTTACTAGCACCACTTTCTTGGCTAGTTGTTTTCTCTCTAATTGTTCTCATCAAGTTTAACAACTCAGTTTATCATTTCCACAAATTAATGAAATTGTACTATTGCTGTAGGTTCAGATCAAGTCTAATGTGTAAATATGTGGGTCAAGTTACAAATGGATCCTGTAAAAGGAAAGAATCAAAATGTCTGTCGTTCAGATCCTGTTTCTTTGACAGTTGAACAGTTTTCATGCTTTCCTACCTTACAGCCTTGTGTAGGTACAGTATTTGTTTTAGTGCGTTTCAAAGCAGCAAAAATAGTATCTCTCTATTCACAAAGCTGATTTCTGCAGTATTTTGTCTACTAAAGCTAATGAGACTTTCACTTCAATAAATAGTCAAATACTGACTTTCAAAGGATAGCTGCTTGCTATTTTTCCTTTTGAGAAACTTCCCTTTGGTTTGAAGCCTGCCCAAGGTACAGTCTTCACATTACATTATCATGTCCCAAAAGCATTTTTTGGAGATCTTTGCCTGCAGACTCAGGGTGTTCTGACAAATTTTGATCGTACGTTAGGCCAGACCTAAGCTCAAGAGGTCTTTTTTGCCAGCTCTGGACCATCAATGAACAGCGAATTCTGCTGCCATTCTCACTTATCCTAAGTTAATTTGGCAAGAATATCAGCATAGGGTAAAGACAAGAGGGTTTTTAATTTGCTTTGGTCCCTCTGGAAAACTATATAGTTACAGAAAGGTAAGCAAAGTAGATATTTGGATATTAACATGGCAATATTTTGCTACTCTAGGCACAATTTATTCCTACTTCGCTTCTGAACCTGACTCTAACCTAACTCAAATAGGGGTTTCAAAGGTTTACTTGCAAATAGTTACATGCATCTTTAATGGCCTTTCCTCTCATGTTCACTGTCACTTTCTTTCCACACATTTTAACTCTGAAAGCTTTTGACTGTTTCTTCATTATTTATGACATTGTTGTGTCTTTTCTTGTGAAATTAAAAACTTCTTGCCACAAGAAGCTAGCTAATAATATGGCACATAAATCTTTCTTTCACAACATTTCACTCTGTAAATGCCAAAAATAAATAAATGGCCAAACTAAGGCTCCTAACCATGCTTGGCATCTGACCAGCTTAATGCACAGAAAGGTTGAGATTACCTAAATACAGTAGCTAAAAGAGTTTGCAATTTATTGTATTGTCAACACCACACTGTTTGAAAAAAAAAAAAAAAGAAAAAAGAAGAAAAGGAAAAAACCCACAATAACATTCTTCTGTTTGGATACACTGACTGCTTCAATTAAAGGTAGTACATTGCAGCTACAGGGGAGAGACCACATGAAAATAAAGTACCAAATGATCTTTGAACTTGTCTCTCATCAACTGGTCATATAAATAAAAAAATACCATTAACTGCCAATATAAAACATATAGAACAATGTCTTTCACTCACAGTATCAAGGTTGGCTGCACATTATTGCATTTGCTGTACTGTAAGTACATAAGGTGTTAATCCTCCTGGGCTGTGCTCAAAAATTATTTAACATTCAGACTATTATTTAGCATACAGCTGGTTAGCAGTTTTCCCCTAAAATGTTGGCTTCGATTCCACATTTTTTTGTTCTGGCACATACCTGGAGCTGTAAAGGGCTGAGTCCAGAAGCAGCAGCAGCTGCCATTGTTGATGGAATGAACTGCACAGGGTAGTTATCACCTGTCGGGAGAACAATGCGTGCAGGTTCAGACAATGAGCAGAGAATAGCAACAGACAAGTGCAAACAAGGACCTAGGATTGCCTGTGCTCCACAGCACTCCTTTAAGCCTAAACATCTGCAAAAACAAAAGGCTTCACTGGGCACAGACTTGCCATGCTCCCTTGGAACTTTTTTTGTTAGCAGATAGCTGGTAGGCAAACTGGCAAAACATAAATATGATGCTCGTGATTTTCATTTTCAAAAGTAAATGTTCAAATCAAGCGTGTAAGCCTGGGCACAGAAAGGGCCTTAGAGCCACAGACATACAGATAAGATACTCCAGGAAACCCTAGTGGCTCCCAGAGGAAAAAAAATTTATTTTCACCACGTCTCTTAAACAAAAGAAATTTTTTATCACCCAAGAATTTTCAGTCCAGTTTAATGAAGGATTTGTTATCACTCAAGAATTTTCAGTCCAGTTTAATGAAGGGTGATTTCTTTTTAGTGTCAAGTGGCTTCTGTGAAAGCTACCCAGTTGGCTCAACACAGGTTGAGGTTTCTTGTTTTCCTTTGGGGTTCTTCGTCTTGGGACAACTCTTTAAGGTAGTCATAGAGAAAAAAAACTAAATCACTTCTTAAAATAGCTGGAAATACAATTTTAACTTTCTCTGAGATCTGGGGAACTACTGAAGTTGGTAGATTAGACAGTTGCTCAGTTACATGAAGATTAGGGTACTAATGTTTGAGTGTTCTGTTCACTAGAAATTGAAAATGTGTGCCATCTGCATTTAGGGGACAACAAATACTCGGGACTCTTAGTCGATGTAAGGAGTTAAGGAAGGCTGAAATAATTTAGCAGTGTAATCTGAAATATAAAAATGAATATAGTGATGGATAAGTTACACAGTAAATATGATTTAATGGAATATCACTTTGGCTGAAGCTACTTATTTAAAGTCAGTGTTATGTACAGTCTGTACAGTTATGTACAGTTATGTACAGGCTACATTTTAACAGGCTGCTCCTCTGTACATTTTTGAGACTTACAATAATCAGTCTACTTTACACAAACTCTTCCATGCCGAAAGCAGAATGTAGCAATGAGAGAAAATGCAGAAATTCAATATAGTTTAATTAGGGCATTCCAAAAACTAGATTTTTTTGTGTCAACCCCCTTAAATAAATAACAATAGCTAAAATCTTTGCAGTCACTGGATTCCTCGGAACTCTCCTTTCTTACCACCTGAAGTTCTATTGTATTCAACTCAGTTAAAATGTTCGGTTGCTTCACTTTTTTAATAAATTGTACATGTCTAATCCAAAAGGTCTCTTTGCATCTTATCCATAATACCTCATCAGGCCATTGAGCACAGTATGTGCTTGTACACAGTCCAGTAACAATTGGATTCTGATTGCGTATGGAGCTCTGCTACAATGCATTCGCTAACACTATATTGTACTGGTGTCCTATGGAGTAATGTTCAAAATATCTCCTCTTATTTTCCCCATTCCATGAGGTTGATTTTAGTTTGCAATGGTGTTGGTGGATTTTTTTTCCTTAAAAAAAAAAAAAAAGAAAAAGCAACAAAAACCCCTAGATTATTTTCTAAAAGTGCTAAAACTGCCTCTTTATGGTTAAATAATTCCACTCATGTCTTTGATATTTATATTAAATTATCTGAATAAATAAGATCCTAATCTAAGTTAAATAATGTTTCTTTGAGAAATATCTTATAAGGTTTTTTAAAAAAATCACAAAGATGTTGAATTAATGATGCTTTAAATGGGGGGGAAAATAACCATCGGACTTATCAGCATGGACTGCCTTGCAGAACATTTCGGAGGCATTCTTTCTTTAAATATCATGAATTATTCATTCCTGTTCCACACAGCAATCTCTTCTTTCTCCCTCCCCCTCCACATACACTTTTTAAGTTCAATACCAGTTGCTTTATTTGTACTAAAACATTTTCCATGTCAAACATATTTTAAAAAAAATCAAACTCTAAAAGAATTCCCTGCGGCACTCCTTTTTCACAGCTGTCATGCTCCTATGGTTTGAAATAGCCAGATATTTTATACCCACAAGCACACACGCGCATACACACAGAGTTTTTGGCTTCACAGTTAATTTAATAGTATCTTCACCACACCCTGTAGTGTTCTCTTGCTCACCTGCTGGCTACAGTTCTTTCTTTTATTACAGGAAAAAGAATTTTATAGTTATGCCATCTACTTGTATTAAAATCCAGTACTGTCCCTCTTCCCCCTCATTTTAATGTGTTAAATTATGGCTAAGTGCTGGTATGTTAGCAGCATCTTTGTGCTGAGAAGAAAAATTAATACTTGTTTAGCTCTGGAGTACTTCACTGACACCAAGCAGTAAAAGCAGAGCAAAGGTACTTCTTTCTCCCTTGAGCAAACTGAACATGTAAGGAATGCTCTGCTTTTCGTTTTTAATTATAGAGGTACATATTTCCCCCTCTCATTTTCTCAGTGCAAGAATGGATGAAGAAGCTTCTTCATAGCTGGCAAGAAATCAGTCAATGTATTGTAGCAATTTTTTTCAAATTTGTTTCTCGATTTGGAATGCTTGCGTGAGGATCCATTCTTTTAAATTTGTACAAAAGGTAGCAGAACATGTTCAGACAGGTCTGCCTTAGGTACTGGTGTGTGCTGGTCTTTGATAAACAGGAGTGAGAAGAATGCTGGAAGAAGAAAATCTGATATGTTTTGCAAACTGATCTGTTCAATCTCCTCACTGTGCTGATTTGTCTATTTACATTTGGCTGCTGTTGTTTATATATAAATTGGTGTTTACAAGCCATGGAAAAGTACGCCAGACTTCTGTTTCGTTTGTCAGGTTGAGCAACATTTCCAAATGAATAAAAGCAGTGAGCAATTGTGCTGTGCTGTTCTACATAGAAATAACATAAATGTTTCTTTTTGTCTTGGATGAAGAGATGAAGCTTAGTGGACTTTATTTATAGGAGGTATAGACTTACCTTCCAGATCAAGGCTTTGTGAGCTGTGAGGAAAGAAGGATGTCTGGCTTGTGTGAGACCCAGAGTAGGGGGAAGGTGTTGCTTTATTACCCGTCTTTCCTAAAACACAATTGTAAGACATAAACTGACTCCCCTCATCTGAGTTACAAAGCTCTTGGTTTGACAATGTTTTCCCTATTCTGGGATTGTGACTTAAAATCTGTCGCTTCACACATGGAACTCAAACTGCCACTTGCACACCCTCCATGTGTACTCATAGGATGAGAGGAAATGGAGCTGGAAGAGCTGTAAGAGATCACCCACTCCAGGGCCCTCCCCTTCCAGGCATAATGAACAGACCAAGAAAAGCGCATCTCTTCTCTGGGTGCTGTCAGGATACAGCAAGGATACAGATGTACTGTGTACTCCCACAGTACACCCACACAAAGTATGTATTTTGCTTGTACAGATCAATTAGGATTGAGGAATATGTTAATAGAGGTAACTGGCTAAGGGAACACTGGACCATCTCCCCTGTCCGGTGGTACTACTTCAGTTATGCCTTTTGTTCTGAGCAGGGTTTGCTGCAACTCTGCTTTATCACCATTCACATGTTGCAGCAAAATTGGTTTCCCCCACAATTGTCTGTCTGTGGGTAATGTTTGCAAAATTATGAAATTTGCAAATTTCCATGCAAAATCCCACCTGACGATACTGCCTACTACCACGTCCAGCTTTTACCTCAGCATTTAGGAGTGAGGCACATATGGATTGCTACAACAGATCCTGAGGTTACAGATTTCTTGTTCCAACCAGTAAAACTCAACAGGGAACACGTGACAGGCTTTAACTCATTCCTGGGGAAATTCCATCAGAAACAAGACTCATGCAGCACCTTTGCCATGCAAAGACACACGGCCAACTCAGTACACAGTTGATTTGGTGTGCACTTTCTGTTCTCACCTGCCAAGAGGAACAGCAAAAATAGAGTACTGAGCTATGTATAATCTAAACCACTTTACAGCTTTAGGAAAAACTTCTGAAACACCTATTCCAAATGGAAACTGCAATGCTGGATTACCAGTGAAATCCATCATATCTAAGATTATGTTAGTTATGTGGATTAGCTACCATAATCAAGGAGTTTAATTTGTTTGATGACAAATACCTCACAGTACTGGAATGTTCTGAGGTCCAGTCCAATGACAATAAGTCTGACATTTTTGTTTGTCATGCTTTGTCTACTACTACTTTCATTGATTTCAAAGGATTGATTTGTCCCAGGGCACGTAGAAACAGTATTAGGCCAAAATGTTGGCTCTCTTTCTCACTATTTTTGCCACCAGCCTAGAAAAACAGTCTCCATTTTCACATTGTATTGCAGCATAGCTAAATCTCTGTCAAATTATTTTTGCGTATAAAGCCAAATGACCTAGGTAGGCAGAAAAAGGTTGTTTCTTAGCCATTCTAGTCATGGTCTTTACATAGTTCTTGTATGAAAGATGAAAAAATGCTTTGAAAATAGACTGCAGTATATCACTCAACAAACCTTTTTAAATAGAGTTTTACTCTACTCAATGTCTCTATTTTCAAAAATCTTTTTCAGAGATATTTTCCAGATGTGGTAAAGAAATGATATAACACAAAATATTTGCAGAAGATTATCAAGCAAAAGTGATCACACATTTTCAAGTCATTATGCAGACAGCATAGAGACCAGCCCTCCCACTCTCTGCTTTGAGCAAACCATAGGTCTGTTTGAGCTCAGTTCAATGTACGGTCTGGCTCCTGCCCAGCATTGCTTCATATCTTTACTCCATCATCATCCTACTTCCCTGTTCCCTCTTAGCCACAGAATTTGATGGAAGTAATACTTTAGTCACCTCAAGATGGAGGAGGAAACTGTCTTCCTCTTTATTCCGCTCACTCTCTTCTCCTCTTGTCCCAGGGCACTAATGGGGACATGCTGATCAAAGACACTCCAGCCCACTAAGTTTTCCTGGATGCACGTGGTTGGTTAAATGAAGGGAAATTTGCACTGGGAGAGGAGGTATAATGGTACCCATGTTACCTACCAGTTCCAAGCAGTAAGTATAGTGGTCACAGTCAGAAAGCCAGTGCAGTTGCTTCGCTGTACTCAGAATGCAAAATAATTCTATTAACTGCGTAGCATCTCTGGGCAAGTATTAGCTTCCTAACAGCTGCCACTCTCAGCTTCCCACTGGAATAAGTGGCAACCCCCACAACCAGGTACTCTACGAGGCTCGTCAAATGCCTGCAGGTCAATAGTCACAACAGTCATTTGAGATGCACAGCGCCCTAAAGTTTTAATTAATCCGGTATACAGTATAAATACTGAAATATGTATAAAAAATTAATTAGGTGGTCTATGCAGCTCTGATTTCTCAATTAGTACTTACCATGCCGGAAAATTATATTACATGACTTTGAGATACATAAGGAAGCATGGGACTTTGGGGATTTTTTTTCTAATGTAATTATTACTTGTCATCAGCACTTGCTAACTTTGGCCTGTTTCACCTCCTAGAACTCCAAAACATGGCAGGGGGAGGGTTACAGCGATCTCAGTGTTATAGATTCTGCCAGGTAGTAGGAAACTCTCTCCTGGCTGGCTTTATCATAGCTGTATATCAGCAAGTCCTTAGGGTTTCTGTTCATAAGGATCTTCTGAGCTCAGAAGTTCATGAGCATCCAAGGTATGTACTGGAAGGGTCTCAGTACCTAATAAATTCTCCTCTCTTCTATAGGACCTTCAATTGAGGGAATGAACTAGTGTATTTTGCTAAATAATATAATTTTATTTCTTCTAGGTGTAGAGTTTGTGTGCAGATTTGCAGCAGTACTTGGTAACTGCTATCTTGGCATTGAACTAAACAGCCATGCAATTGGTTCCCACTTAACCCACGAAGATATTTCCACATGGACATGTACACATAATCATACCCCTGCTTGTACACCAAAGCAGGACTCATCTGGGCTGTCCTGTCACACTAACACTGATACGTTGCTTCCACTTCGGAGCTGGCTTATATCTAGCCCATTCTGCAGGCAAAGCAAAGTAAGTGACTGTGCACACAATATTTGACATTCCCTAAATGACACAGTCAGTTTCAAAAGTACTTAGTTCCCACTGCTCCTATTACTGAAATGCCTCTCCCTGCATTTTCTGAATGTCAGGGAAAACTGGCAGGGTCAAAACTCAGTCTTG
Organism: Chiroxiphia lanceolata; assembly: GCF_009829145.1. Classification (NCBI taxonomy): domain Eukaryota; kingdom Metazoa; phylum Chordata; class Aves; order Passeriformes; family Pipridae; genus Chiroxiphia; species Chiroxiphia lanceolata. Next base: position 13,675,713 of record NC_045642.1, read on the forward strand.
CCTACATCAAACTGCAGTAAAATGAAATAGAACCTAGACAGGCAAGCTAAAAGGAAATGGTGAGTGTCTGAAGGGTTAATCCATCTTCTATCTTCCCTCAGAGGTATGAATGAGTTTAAACTGACAGTTCTAGAGGTGAAAGTTTCATTTCTCACAAAAGTAGGAGAGTACAGGTAGTAGCAGTCAAGTTCATAAATATTCCTCAGAAATGACTTTGAAGAACCCTCTCTATGAAAGAGTATAGCTTAATCTCCAGTTTCATTAATTCCTTAACTACTGTGCCGAGAGTGCCAAAAATAGGAATTAATCAATACCAAGTGTAGTTACAGCATTTTTTTTAAATCACGATGTCTCTCTGACAGAAGCTACTGACCTGCCCAGCTACCTTTACCACACATGCTCTAGAATTTAATAAATATATTAAAGATATAAATATTCTCATTTCCTTAAAGCCACTGGGTATAATCAGATAATTGTAACTTCTGCTCTTTGCTGGCATCATCTGCACATAAACCAATAACTTACCAGTAAACAGCTTAGCAGTGTTCCAAGATATCTAGGCCTTTGTTTCTTCCTGCACATTATTCTTCTAACATTTGCCATACATCTCTCTTTCTGCATTCTGGCAAGTTAAAAAAATGTCCTAAAGCTGTATCACCTCCTATTAGAAGGTCAATAGGATCAAATTAGAACAGCTGAAGCCTGATAAAGTCTTAGGATAGGTACTATAAGGAACACTTTAGAATAAGTGAAGAAATTTGGTCATGTGCAGGAAAACATGCTGGTACTCTTCTTCCTAAGTCATTGTTGTACCAAGAAGCCTACAGAGGCAAAATTAACACAACATGATTTAACATAACACCTTTCAGGCAAAACCAACAGCTAAGTCATTAGCAGTCACTCTACAGAAAGCATCTCAGATTAAAACGGGAAAAGCAAGGAAAGCATGTGCTTTCTCTTGTGTGTGAGAAGAAAGATATTAGCCAGGGTGGTGTAGACAATTTCCACAACTGGCGACTCTTTGTAGACAAAATATTCTTCAGTTTGGTCCCCAGCTGTTGTGAGTAGCCATCATCCTGTGCCATCTAGAGCTCTCTGCCTTTCAGAACTCTAGTAACTGCTTTCTGCATCCAGTGCACCAGTTTGTCTAACTGGAAAAGAATTTTGGGGTTTTTTTATAAGTGAAAATAAGATAATATCTGGACAAAGATTCTGGTGTTTTTAAAGAGGAATGTCTCCAGACTAAAAAGACAGAAGGAAGCAGAAAAAAACAAAATACTTGCTGAAATCCTGCTTGGCCTCACTTCATCTAATATTAAGTAAACTTGCTAGAAAGGATTTTAGGTTCAACCTGGCTTTTAATTAGCATGCTGTTTACATCATCTATTATGAGGCTTTACTTTGGATTTGACCCTGTTCCTGTTGCAGTCAACAGCAAAATCACCACTAACATCAGTGGGAATCGGATCAATGCTTTACTTTGTACATTTCATATTTAATGAATAAAAAAGAAACTGGTCTTTATGTTTTGTAGTTATTAGTTATCAGGTTAATATGCTAAAGGCAGCTTGACAGGGAATACTATTAATGAGCAAAATAAGGTTGCTGCTTCTGGACTGAGGTCACTTACAAAGAATGTACAAATGAAAATAAGGTTGACTTTTATTTACTTAACTATCTTCCTACATTGAATTCCTTTGGCAAAGTGTCTTTAAACATTTAAAGCCCTGTTTACAAGGAGGCTCTGAAAGTAGCTTCAAACCATTATATCCCTAATTGAATTCCCCAGGAGTCCTGTAAACTTGGAGGAAAAAAGAAAGAAATCATAACATTTGCTAAATCATCTCAAAACATATTTCACTGCAAGGTTATGTGACCTGTTATGAGTCTGAATAATGACTGGAATTGAGCTACTGAAACCTTTTATTAACCAGATTGAAATCAAACAAAAGGGTGAGAATTTTGGCACAAAAGACAAATATACTGAAGATAACAGGGTTAATTAAAGACATGTAGCTTTTGTATAATAACACAGGGCAGACCAGATGCAAATTGCTAGCTAAGTAGGACAGTATATTTAAAGCAAATGATTTTGTAGGAAATAAAGGTAAGAAAATCATGGTGTTCAATAACCAATAGTCCAACCACCTCCTTCAATCCAGAAGTTTTTTTTCAAGTGGAATTGCAAAAGCTCCACATAATTTCCAACCAGCTATGCCTGCTGTGTATCATCTATATGAGACAGATCACACAAGAAGATACAGTTAATGTCTTAAAATGTGCAACAGCTTCACATCCCTATCAGCTTACCTGGTTTGTAAGTTATTCCTGGAGGGAAGAGAAATCCCTGCTGGGCTGCAGCAGCCGCTGCCAGCGTCCGCTGGTCGTGTGGAAAAATTGGGATCATGAGCGGAGGCATGTGACCCTGAACCTGCTAAACAGAAGAGAGCCTCTGATCAGAAATAGCACAAATTTGTCTTGACAGGTATTTCTCCAGTACTGATAGTGTTCTTGTGTTCACACAGTCCCAAAGAACCTTCGCCTTAATGCAATCCCTGCCAACTTCACATTATCACATCAAAGCCCTCACTAACATTGTTTTCCCTCGGTGTCAAAGGTGTAACAGTCTCAGTGAACTGCATGTTTTCCTTCTTCTTTCTGGTTCTCTATTTTTTTTTTTTTAAATTAAAATTCCCTGTCCTGGCACAAGGCAAAAAGGTACAAAACATACCATAGGTTTTTTTAAAAAGTAGAGTGGTACATATACCTACGAATTTTTCACAAGTTTTCTCATCTTTAGTCACAGACAGCAGAGTGACAAGCATTTAGAAGTAACCTAACACTGCAGTATCTACCAGGATAATTTTAATTCTGAGATCTTACAACATTGTATTGTTCACATATATACCAACGACTCAGATATGTTATTTCCAAACCTCACCACACTACTAAATAGTTTTCTAGTCAACACCTCAACTCTTAAAGTTTAAGGCTCCAACATCTTTATTTGTCTCCCAAATAGACTAACATCCTCTGCCACACACACCTCACAATAACATATAAATTGCTTGTCTATCTGAGCAGTTTTATAGCTGTATGCACTATCATGTAGCTTGGTAATTATAGAGCTGTATTTAAAGACCACTTCAGAAAAAAACCCTACTATATCAAATTTAATTTGACCTTAATGAATGTACCAAAAACCACAAACAAGTCAGAGGAAATTCTTCACCTTATACCGGCTTTTGTATTCAACATACAGAAAATCAGAGATGTGATAGAATCTATGTGTTAATTTCCTAGTTCCTTAATTTGCACTATCTGTGTTTCAGAGACAGTGGATAAGATAACAAGGAGTTTTTATCCATCATGCCTTAACCCCAGAAGTACCCAAGGGTTTGACTGTGATTTTTATGATTAGTAGTTAAGAAAATATATAATGGTTTATATATCAAAGCTAGTGAATGTAGGAAGAAATTTGGGGTTTAGGCAGAAAAGAATTTTTGCCCTCATCCTACCATAAATCGGTGGCATTAAATGCTATTAAAAAGTTAAAGTACACTTCAAGCAATTTTTTTCATTTAATTCCTAAAAAACTTTTTTGGTCAAATCCCATATGTTGACCTATGACATTGTTTAAATAGTGCCAAATTTTCTTGTCATATCCCCATTACTTTCACAACCATTGATGCAGTGCAGAAATGCTACTGTGTGTGTCTGTGAGGGTTAATTTACCAACAACTCTTCTCTTGGGAAAGCCCTAAGATGTAGGTTAATAAAGGTCAAGCAAAAAATAAACACTTTACAGTATTTTTTGAATCCATTCCTCAGGAAAATCAACTTATAATAAAAAGGTCTTTGTGCAATTACTGCTATGGCACTGGGGCGTGAAAGAAACTAGCTTTGCGCAGCTATTTCTCTCATTTTAGCTGAGGTAAGCCTGGTTGTGTGTTTTAGGTTATGAACTAAACTTGGTCAGATTGGAGTTGATCCCCATGTGCCCACAACAGGCATTTACCTCTGACAAAATGGTGCTGGTTTTGCTGTGTGGTGTTCCTACACACTGGCTCTACAGGAGTACACCAAACGAAAACCACAGGCTTTGTCTGACAGAAGAAACTCTATTGGAAGAAATTCAATACAGTACAGCTTACAATCATTTTCAGTAGTTCCTAACTAACATCTAATCAAATGGCACTAAAATCTTAAGAAATATCCCCCACACATGTGGGGATTTCCATGGGGTTGCAAACGTACAAGACACCAACACAATCTCACAAGACACACGAGAGATCAGAGTGAGTGCTATGGTTCGAGTCATGGTGCATACAAACCTATAGTAATACTTCACTCCATTGTGCTTAAAAATAATTCAAAACATATAATAATCAAATCCTACAGTGGTTATTCCCCAATGCAATCCTGTAGATTTGGATCCCCTTGGCTGTTTGCAAACAGATTCTGTTTAAATTCTCAAATAAAAGCAATTTTTTAAGTGGGGAGAATCACTATTTCGTATTCTACCTATCTGCTGTTCTTCCTACTCTGAATCCAGGACCAGGTCTTTAGTCTATATAAATCAATGTAACTTTGACTAAAGGTTGCATTTAGGCTGTAAGTTTGAGTTAACATTTAAGAGAGTTATAGAGCCAGAAAAAACCTATACTGAATAGCAACCATTCCCTCCCATGGGTCTTCCCTCTGTCACATATTAAACACTATTCTTACATAAATATTTGTTTCACCCAGAATTATTATATTCACAGGTGTCCATTTTCAGAATAGGTCAACTGAAAAGCATAAATAAGCATTAAAAATGAAGAGAATGTAAAAGTGTCACCAATCATAGAATTATTAAATATATAAAATGAATGCAAAAAAATCCAATAAAATCTTTAAATTTTGATAATATCTTTTCATGAGAGTTTTATTATGATGATGATGATGATTTTGATTTTACCGAGGGGAGGGAAAAATTGGGAGGAGGCACTGATTGATGTACTTCATAAAATCGGCTACATGCCCAGAAATTTTAATTGCTGAGATGTTCCTCAGGTCTTTGAAAACCAAGACGGTAGCAGATGCCTAAGAAACACTGACTCTGTCTCTTCCCATTCGTAAAAATAACGTATTGTTGGATCGGCACTTTCCCCTATTGTCTCCTCTGTGCTGTCGTTGATGATGCCATTTCTTGCCATCTGCCCCAGAGCTTCATTAAAGATACATGAATGGACTAACTGGGCTGCTATCTTGTGAGGAACAGGTGCTATTGTTTGTCCCCAAAGACTTGCACTAAAGATCTCACTCAGAATACTTGAGAAAGAGCATCTGCAGCAGTCAGTCAGAGAGTAACTTGGCAGAGCCCATACTATGGGCTAATATGCAAACAGAGGCACTCAGGGGGACTCATTTTCTCTTTCATGAAGTTGGGGGGGGGGGGTGATGTGTGGTAAATGTTTGGTTTTGAACAATTCTGCCAGTCTATATTTATAAATAAGCTATACAACCTCTGGATGAAACCTGAATATATTCTTTCCAAAATTTGGTTCTGCTACCTTGAGTAAATTCATCTCTTATATAAAGCTACCTTATAAAATTAATCTTTGTTTCTGTACAACAAGCTCAGGTTTAACTGAGTTAAACAAAAAAATCTGCCAAGATTAGGGAACTCTTAAAAGATGGTGTACCATTCCTTTAATATCCCATCACAACTCTGACGGCCCTTGGGAACTGATTACAGCATTTCCTTGCCTGAGATCTAAGTCAGGAAGCAACTTTAGAGCAAATCAGCCCTGATTAGTTCAAGAAGCAACTTCCAATTTGATTCTCCCTGAAATAATAAAAGCTGGTGGCCTGTTTGATAAGCTGGGCAAATCTGCAGTGCTTTGTCCCACAGTTGTGTTAATGCTAATCTCAGAAGTTGGCTGAACAATCCTCCTTGTTAAAACGTCATTGATGGTTAGTGTTGTGCATGGAAAATATAAGCCAAAGTGATATGTTACACAAAAATAATGCTTTGAAATAAAATGATCTGCCTCTTCTGGATAAGGAGCACAGCACATTTAGTGAGACTGAGGAAGAGTTCTGTCTTTAAAAACCAAAGCTGCCTCTACAATAACGTAACATTGCAACCAGAGAAGTAAAGGCATTCGGAGAAAAGGGTGGCAGCACTGCAAACAAAAGCACAGCTCATACATTTTTGCTTAGCTGCAAGGATCACAGGTTTTGAGAGCAGTAATTCCACCCTATAATGGCAGATGAATTCCTCTTCCTCTAGAAGATCAAACTTTGAAAGTTGCCTCCCTCTGCACAGTTTACTTCAGTAAAGGGCAGAATTAAGTGCCATATTTTTTCAGAGATAGTAAGCACAATCTCTATAATATTTCATCCCTTCTTTAAAGCTTTTTTTTATTACATCCAGACCTAGTCTAAAATAGTGTGACAAGCTAAATATGATCTAATGCCCTAGAATAATCCAACATCGCTACATGAAACCATTGCCCCCATCTTTTTTCACTGAAAAATCTCTGGACCCTGTTCCCAACTTGCAGAAATCCTGAGATTTGTTTTGAATCTAAAAGACTACTCCAATATAAGCTAGTTGAGAAACCAATCTTTGAATTTACTGAATTGAGGGCTTTTTTCTTTAGTATAGGATGAACAGAACCTTTTGTCATTGTGATGTTGCAGTCTCTGTGAGAACCTAAATCATTCACAGGGAGATTTAAACTTTTTATAGTTTAAATTTCAGTTTCTACCTAAGACTTTTTAACTTCTTGAGTATTTGGTACACCCAGACTACAACTTTAACCTAAGCCATCATTGAGTTTAGAATTTCCATAGCAAAATGTGCTTGAAATTTTCTAATCTCTTATTTAGAAACTGTAAAGTAATAGACAAGATTCCCAGGTAACGGTAGTAAATTAAGTAAAAATGTGCATTTTCAGAGTGCTCAAAATATGTCTTTATATGATAGAACATAATAGGTATACCTGGCAGCTGAACAGGTGATATTTTAACTTGATTTATTTTAGAAATCTTAACGGTACTGAAAGCAGTGTTTGTGATCCCAGACTTAGTAGTGCAAGCTTTTAAATATCCTGTATATTATATGTATTTACCTCATCTGCATTTTAAATAGTCTTTATATAATACATGTCATATTACTTTTACATCATCATTATATCATCATTAGATTTTTATTTGTTTCAATAACTAGTGCTGAGCTGTTCCTTGTTCCTTTTTAGAGGAGAATTATAAGAAGTTTTGTACGTTGAATTTTATTTTGATTAAGACATTTTTGGTGAAACTGCAAGAATCCAAACACCATGTTGCATAAAGGAGTAGGGACTTCTTTTATGAAAACTGATTTATGTGAAAGTCAGTGGGACCATGTAAATGTTAAAAAGCTGCTACATGCTAAGATATCTGCAAGTCTGAGTCTAAATCTCCTCCCCAACTTTGCCAATGTTGTAATGAATTCATGCCATTACTGAGCCCTTTTATGGTCCCAAAAATGATCTATTTAGAAAAACTGCAGAAGAATTGTACTGAAAAAAAAATTAAAAAGTATCTTTGATTACAGTTGAACGTGTGGATGTTTTATTTGTGCTGTTCTGATGAAGCAAAATGACTGTAAGGGTATGTTAACTGGCCGGTTTGGCTGTAAAGGATCTGGCTACTTTGTCTGCAAGTGTGGCTGGGCCTTTTGTTCTGGGCTCAGAAATGTAATTAATAAACTCCCCAGGCTTTGAATTCATGGCCATCAATGCACAATATTCTCTAATGTAAAGATAAGATGTGGGAGTGGACCCCAAACACTTAAGTGAGAAATCCCCTCTAGCAAATAATCCCAGGGAAGTTCCTGTGACACTGTGTGAGGAGGAATGGCAGTTGGAGAAAGACTGGGGCTCCAGCAGACCCAAAGTGATCCCTCAGTCACAGTGTCACAGTTAAGACACTGAAAATCATGTCAGTATAGTTCCCACACTGAAAATTATTCAGAGACTACTTTCTGCTCCTGTTACCAATATAGAATCACTAGAGATCTATCTATATAGGGAGGTATATTATGTTCTAATTTATCTGCCATCTAATTATCTACAGTCTAATTGAAAAATATTTCCTCTCAGTGAAAGTACATGAGCCACAAAGAAAATGTCTGCCAATGAGATCCCAGGGGAAGTGTTGGCAAATAAACTGTAAAAAAGATAACATAGACTTGCAAAGTGAGAACATTTCATACTGGAAATACTACAGGAAAAATATGTAGCCCACTACTGAATTTGTAAAGGAATTGTAACTGCTATTTTCTTTTTTTCCCCTATCATTTTTTTCCATTTGTCCAATGCATCACAATGATTTAGAGATTTAAGTCTACTTCAGTGGCCACAACATTAATGTGAAAATTGCAACCATGATCATGGAGCGAAATAGAGCATCCTTATTTTTTTTTTTCCTCACCACTTTGAAACTTTAAAAGAAATAAATTCCATCTACTTGGAAAATAAATAAGGGAACAACAGAAAAATACTGCCAAGAACACTGAAAACAGAATAGTTTTAAACACTAGGTCTCATTTCATTTCTACTAGCTTCTCATTATGTTACCCTGCTTTTATCTAGCTCCTTAACTATCTGGAAATACAGAATTCAACTAAAGATGATCTCATGAAGTTAGGAGTATGATAAATGGTAATTAAATCTATTTAAATTGTCTGTATTTTAAGAAACTCTCACTAGGAGGGATGGAGAACATCTCTGCTATAGAGAAATAAATAAAACATGTTATGCAAAAGTGAATTTATAGTTCATTTGAAATTAGAGATCTACCACCTTTTCAATCCATACAAATGCATAATCTTGTCAATTAAATATTATTGTTAAGGTCTAGTAGTATGTTAAAATCACTTTAAAGTGCAACTAAGGAAAATTCATGTGTGTTTATTACTCCTTAAGGGTCTATTAGTGGGTATTTTATTCAGATTTGTGTTGTAAAATCTGCATAAACTCAGCATATTGTTATCCCCATGTGTGCATTTGTTTGGTTAAAGCATAACAGCAAATCTCTATTACTGCAACTTCTGGAAAAGTCAAGAGAACTAAAACAGTCCTAATTTTAATCAGATACAAACAGTTATCTCTACAGAAGTGAAGAGTTGACTATTATGCAAATTGTCACAGTTAGTGGTCACCAAGCCATCACAGAAGACTGAGCAAGTCAATTATTTCAGATATTTCCAAAGACTAGTGAAGATGTATGTTTCTCATTTGCACCTTGTCTTATTCATGCCAAAATAAGAAAAATATTGCAGCCTAATGATACTTGTTGATATTTTATACATGGAAGCTCCATTACTTCAGCTCAAATCTAAATATAAATTATGTTAGAAATTCCTCATTAGCTTAAGTTTTTTTATGGTGATATCAAAATGTGCAAGATTTTTGGAGTACATTGAAATTTCCTGCTGATGGAAAAATTTAGAGCAAGAGATGCTTTAAAATTTGCACTCAGTACTGGTACTTTCAAGCAGTTTTTCCCTCAAATCCATTCAAGACAGAATTCTTTTTTCTGAATATTAGCCATCACTAGTTATTAACATGAAACTAATTACCTTAATAGAAGGGCTTGCAATGTCTAGTATAAAAAAATCATCTCAGACCACAACACTGATGGTTACTAAACGAAGGATTGTCTCTGACTTTAAAGAGTACCTCCAGCAGAAGTGGGAATGAAAACAGGAACATGTTTCAATGTCTCTGATCAAAAATCCTTTTGCTCTATAGAGGTAAAAAGGGTGCAACAAAAGAACAGAACATATTTAAACAAATACATAATACATCTGAAATGCAGGAGGGCACCAATGAAAACAGGAGTTCTGCCATTTTCTTTGCTATGGGAAGAGTTTTGTCCTGAGCAGTATACTGTTTTTAGAGCTTCCTGTATTTCCACCGATATTCCAAGATTTTTAACTACAACATAACTACATAAGCACTTACAACTTTTACATACTTTACAATTATTAATTAATTCAAGCTCAAAGACACATTCAGAGGACAGTATTACATCTACAGTTTACACTGGAGGACTCTCAAAGAGGCCTGGATTTCTTTCTCAGTCACAGGAGTGACAACACATGGTGAATAGAAAACAATTCCACTGTACTCTGCTGCTTGCAACCTTTATGCCTCACTGCATGGTTGTATCAAAAGCTACCCAAGGTGCAGAGCTATGGCTAATGAGGGACATGCTCTTGTAAAACTTGGTAAAACTTCAGAATGAGGCAAATTTTGAGCAGGTACATGCCACCACTACACAGTTTAGCCCTCCAACACTTGTAAAATGGCAGGATACAAGGGTGAAGATGAGGTACAGGTGTGAAAAAGAGACACCTTTCACATCACACTCACTGCTATGGCTGATTTCTTCTCATATTTATAATAAAGAAGAATAAATTCACAGAGAAGTAGAGACAAGTGTTGCTATTTTTCCTCAAGCATAAATGCATAATATTCAAGAGACTAGGTCAAAGGAGGTATTCACATCCAGTGAGAATATTCTTGCTCCTGTATATTTTTGAAGGATATTTAATGCAGAATAGTAACCTAGATAACTTCCAGAAATCACACGGTGTTTATGGAGTGTCTAGATTGAAACACAAAGGGTTATCAAAGGCAATTATGTGGAGAACTAGTTTAATGCAGAAAACTCCTGTGTCTAGAGATCAAAGTCAAATCAGAATACTGATTACATGTAAAAATTAATTTGTTCCATCTCTTCCTAGGGTTCCTCAGATTTTGACATCATCTGACCATCTTTACTCAGAAAAGGATCCAAAAAACTGATGTGTTCGCACAGTATGACTGAGGTGATTGCCACCACTAGTATACGGTAATTATTGCAAATTTGGGAGCAAGTAACAGAGAGTTTCTAAACTTCCAGTGACATACATGCAGCCTGTGTGCTTCCAACACCAACTGTCTCTGCCTCCAATCAATTTTATTGGCTTCTCAACTTTCTACGGCATTTCTGACTAATGTACAAAAACATTTTGAAAAAACAAAATCATTAAAAAGGTAAAATAAGTCCAAAAATCAGGAAACGTATATTTAAAATGAACATTGGGTATTTCTTATCCAACTTTAGGTGTTAAAATTCCAGCAAGAGCTATACTTCAGATACAAAACCACACTGCTGTGCTGCCTTTTCTGTAGTGGATCCTGATACTCGAATGTCAGTCTTTCCACTTTCTGGCTTTCCCCGATTTGTCAGAACTCCACTGTCACTCAGGGCGCGCTTTCGGCTTGCGAAGAGATCCTTGCCGTGCATCCTATGATCACACTCGGTTTAGAGTGAGCTCCAAGCCGGGGGCATTTCCTTCGGCTGCTCGTGGCAGCCTGCGGGAGTCCACAGCACAAAGCTGTGCCGCAATTCCCGTTCTCCCTGAGCCTCCCGAAGCCGCCGCGAAGGGCTGGCTCCTCTGCAAGCCCAGCACGCTGGATGGAGCTGGTGCGATCAAATGCAGGCTCAGGACTACACAGAGCTACGGGGCAATAACAATGGCCCTTTGTCCAGCTGTGGCCGCTTCCCCCTCTGCAGCCAGGCCTTATCTGCCCAGGAAATGCCTGCTTTAACTGACAGGTAGGAGATTAAATCTACAGCTGCCGAAACACAATCTCCGCTCTGTTAGATAGGCTTTCATTGAAAAGCACTACAAACACATAATTTGTTTATGTTGTACCAGCAATCTTTGACAAAGCAGACTGTCTAGCTGAGACAAATGTGGTTAAACCCATTTATTGTATTATTTCTGCTACACAGAACAAGCTCTTAAAAACGTAGAAACTACACAAGGCACAAAGCTCTAGCTGTCTCAAGAAATCAAGAATAGATGACTTCTTGTTACTCTAGCCCCCTTTATACAGCATAGCATGTTCCCTCCTGGAAAACATCCACTGTGATTTCTTTCTTTTCTTTTTCACTCTCCCCCACCACTCTCCCCCCTTTTTTTAAAAGGGGCTAGTTCAATGATGTTTATGTTTCCACGTTTTAAAGTTTCTTTTGTTTTCCCTAGCATCAATAGCTATAAAATAGCTAAGTCGGTCAAAGGATGCCTTTAGATTTAAGAAACAAGGGGATATTTTTGAGAGTCTACTTCTCAGAGAAAGAATCATTTTCCAGACACACTGTCTGGTCTTCCTGACTTAATGCACGCTCAAACCGAAGTTTTGCCTGACTAATGAATGCTGGACTGACACCCCCCACCCCTTCTCTCTCTGTTTTTTAATCATCAATCACCTATTTCTCAAAACATTACTTCATTTTTGTTACACCTTCTGCCTTATTTTAAAATAATATTGCCGGCTGTTTATTTCAAATGAAAGGCATGGGGAACTGATGAATTAAGTGTTTATAAATCTGAGTTTTCAGATTGAAAACAACCTTTTCCATAGTGCAAAGGCTTTATAAGTAAAGCCTGTCCTTTAGTCCTAGTTTCTTCTGGCCATACATTACTCCTAGTAAACTCTCCTACAAGAACTAAATGAGTACTATATACTGAAGATGAGAAGGGTAATATTTGTCTCTCAGGAGGAGAGGCTCAGAAACTCTTACTCCAGTGGAGTAGGACAGCCTCCTGGGAACAAAGTGTGGCCCATACCATTCTCTTCTTTCGATATTTCAGACTCCATTCTCTATCGATTTGCATATGCAACTCCAATTAATGTTACTGGGAGTTGTGTGCACACAGATGTGCTCAGCGACTGGCATATTAAAACATCCCATCACTATAGTGAAATTTAATATATGAGCTTTCCCAGGGTTATTTCTATAGATCCTCAATAAGGAAGATCTTGTAAACGGTAGAATTGTTGCTCTAATGGTTAATCATAATTAAAAAGAAAAGAAATAGGAAGAGCAGTCAACATCTTAATGTTTTGTCATTCATATTACTTCTAGAACCCTCCTGCCTCTCCTAGGGCATTCTCTCCATACCCTTTTGCAGCATGTTAGTTTCCATATTATTTTATTTAACCTTAATCACAGCATTCATCTCTGGATTTGAGAGGAAGCTGTAACGGAGCTACCATACGAGCTGCCACTCAGAACATTCAGCTTGGCATAAAATTAAAAAAGTATGCAATAAACTGGCTGAATCCATAGGGAATCCCTCAAACAGCATGGATAATGAGGGGAATCCATAACAGACATAAACAAACCCAGAAAGATGTCTGGGGCCAACATCATTATGTAAGATATATGCCCAAGATGTATGGGCATACGTTTGAATGTTCAAACTCAGCCTGTATTAGATTGATTGAATCTCAGCATGGGGTTCAGTTAATAAACAAACCTTGCCTTCGGAAAATATTTGGAGCTGAAATCATGTATTATAGCCAGGCACCTACTACATGTGGCACTAAGATGCCCTTCTACCTTAAAGCTTTGTTAAAACAGGATGGTAAAGGAAATTAGAAATCCGTACTATCATAGGAACAGACACAATTTTCAGGTTAAGTGGCACCACTCTAAAGGCGGTTGTTTCCCACAGACTGTATTTCAGTCTATGCACCAGGGGCATAGGAATAGAATTCACATTAAAAATTAGAGACTGGTTTGAATCTTTGGGCTTTGATTCACACTTCCCATGTTTTTTAAACACGTTACTCATATTCTCATAAAGGATACAACAATAATGCTAGCAAATCTTTTTGGTAATTATTAATTTCACTGTAGAATAGCTTTTTTGCTATGCTTGGCTTGTTAAAAAAATGCATTTTGCTCACCTCAGGGTACACCATTAGCTTGCATATTTGCTCTTTTCCTTTTTTTCCAGGTTTTGTTTAAAAATTCTTCTTAAACCTGTATATTAATCGCTGCTCAGAGGGTGAAAGAATTTGCAGGAGCGGCTGAAGTGCTACTATTTTTCCAAAGTAGGAACTAGTTAGCATTGACACTTTTTACTCATTGGAATATGAATAAAAGAGAGACAGAGACAGGGAAAAAAACATTAAGGATGAGGGCTAACTTAGTGATACAGAGTCCAACACATCAGTCTAACATAATAACATCTTTCAAAACTGTGAACTGCAATGGCATGTCCTAGTGACAGTCAGACCCAGAAAGTGAGTTACTCTTGTCATAATTTTGGTCATTGGGTCAGATAATTAGAAAATAAGAGGAGGAACTCTACAAAAGTGCCCATCCAAATAGAATTCTAAAATCAGAGGAGAAGACAAAAAAATTCTTTCAATAAATCTATTCATTCTTAAGTAGATTGAAGATGGCTTTGTGGAAATTTGTTTACTCACTAGGATGAGATTACTCTTAAAAAGAATACACTATGGAAGTTCGTGTGTACTACATGCCATGATAAAGTCACATAACAAGCAGAAATTTTCCTATTAAACATTTTCTTAAAATGAAAGTGAATGCCTTTTTCTCTCTGCTCACAAAAACATGTTTATGTTTATAGATTTTATATTATAAGATAAAAGCATATTCTAAATATATACATATACATATAGAATATACAGATATGTATATATATGTATCATATCTATTTATATACATATATTGTTTACAAATAATCTTAAATACACATATATATTTAAGATTATTATACATATATATACACACATAGGTGTTCTACATATGTATATGTATATATATATGTAGAACACGCTTTACTCTTATTTTCCAAATCCATCCTTGGGATTTCTGTGTCCTTAGACCCATCTGGCTATACAACTTGCTTGTTGCCCTTCTGGATAGTCACCATTTGAATGGTTTCCTTAGACACACAAAACCTGTGTTTCTGTAACTCTCACTCTGGGAAGACCACCTCTGTCTGAAGATGTACTTTGAGCAGTACACATTTAACAGGTTCACTGCTAAGTGAAGAAGTCAGCAAGACAGCTGGGCTAATCATAGTGTTAGGCAACTCAAGTAATAAAAAGAAGGTCTTTTTGAAATTACTCTATCACTCACATCCTGTACTGCTGAATTTCTTTCTGTTTCTTCTATTTATCAAACAATCTTTTTTCTCCTTCACTTAATCTTTTTGCTCCTCACCCTTAGTCTCCTTGCAAAACTCCTAGCATTCATTCTCATTTGTCTCTTTTAGGGGTTATTTACTGTGTATGCAAGGTAGCTATCCAGCAGTAAGTTCTCCTTTTTATGCCATTCATACCAAGAAAGTAATGCCCAAAACTTGCCAATAAACTTTCATCATAAGGAAGGAGACCATAGTAAAGTATATTTGGCTTTCTTGTCTTTAGGAAGGCCAGTGTCACAAATACAGGAAAAGCTTAGACATAAAAGTAGCACCACATCAAGGAAATGAGGACACCTACAAACATCTGGTTTTTAAGGTAGAAACATGCAGCTAAAACAAATTAAAATTGTGATTTTCTAAAACCCTCCTAGTGCACTTGAGGGTCTCTAGAGTAAACAATGCTTCCCCCCAAACTCTCTGTTTTGTGAGCATGTGCTTTTCTCCACTGTCTTTTCAGGTAAATAAGACTTTTCAGGATGCAATTTTCTATTTCAGTTAGGTACCCTTTTCAAAATATTTTTTAGGTTGTTGGGGTTTGGGTTTTTTGTTTTTGTTCTTTTTTTCTGTTGCTTTGCTCTTTGTGAAATCAGTCTAAATCCAAAATTACAGCAAAAGAAAGTACAAGAAAATAAGATACCAATATAGGATTTCCGAGACATGAGGGCAAATGGACTGAATAGGATTAATGTGAAATGCACAGACCAATTAATCTCCATGTTGATTTTTGAACACACTGGTACTGTATTTTTAAGGGATATGGAGGGGAGAGGTGTGGTAACGTATTTTAAGGAAAACAGAGGAAAATATTTTGCTTACTGTTGGTCAGTAATGTCATGAAATTATTTAATGCTTAGGCCCCCAAATGTCCATCCATGCTGTTTAAAACAGATCAGATATCTCTCTGATATTGTTACTGTCTATCTGCCTTATCTTGTGGCTGAATAGTGTAATACCCACTGCATTTTCAACAGGACATGCATCCCTGATATCACCACCCCACAGCTGGCTGGTGCATGTGGTGCTATACTATTTGCAGCTCTGTTACAAACAGCAGTGCACACCCAAGTCATCTCAGCATTCATATTGCACTTTTTCAGTATAAATCTCGATTCTCACTCCTGGAAGTCTGGCCCATGTTCAAATCACTCATTCGTTTTCCATACTCAGTGTCTGACTGGCTTTTGCTTTTACCAGTCTCTGCTATAACCTCTGTGCTATGCATAGTAAAAATCTTTCCCATCTGAGTTGTCTGCCATGGTTACTGGAAGTCTGCTGTATGTAGCATTCCCAAGAGCAGGAAAGGAAGGTACCTTTACTGCAATTGGATAAATATCACCTTTTCTTTAAAAGGAATGTTTACCCTCACTGAAACCACATATAATGGTGACTGCTAAGCTACTCCCACCTCTGCAATAGAATTCATGTTAATTTGCATTTTCCTCTTTCTTCTGTTGGCATAATAACTGAAGTATATGCTCCTCTTCACTTTTCATCATCTGCATTAAGAAAAAAAAGAGCAGTTCCCTAATATTTCACAAAACTTCACCAGAAAATATAGCGAGGGTAAAAACTATCTGATCACTGCCTACTTATGATGCTTTTTAACTGAGTTTGCATGTTAATTTATTGCATGTTTTGTTTGTAAATGTGCTTCTGAAATAAATGAAGCATTTACAAATATGATTAATCTACAGATTCAGAAGCACGCAATAAAGAAACAAATTACTGAGTGCACTTGTCCTTCTACACAGAAGCTAAAATACAACTTTCAAACATCTAAGACTGCCTAGCTTTATATTTTCTTTCAATAATGGTGTCTCAAATGGAAGTTTTCAGCAATCAATTTTTTTCTGAGTTCCTGGTTCCAGTTTCATTTATACTAGTGTAACTCAGAAGCAACTGCAACATATGTTGTAAACCAACACCAGCATAAACATTGTGTAGATGAGGTCAAAATAAGGCTGTTATTGTATGACTTTTAAAGTGCTCATGTAGATTAATATTCTCACCCTTTAACAGATTTAGATACATTAGCATGAACATAGAAACGCAACAAGTTGAAAATTCAAAGTACATTTACCAGTGTATTTTATGCCACTCACATTTTCAGTCAGACCACCCAGAGCAAAGAAAAGAAAAAGCCACAACAAAAAAAGCCCTCTGCATTGTTTGCAATAATATGGAAGGAAATTGAGTGTATATTCTCTTCTTCCTGTATTTTCCAGCTAGATTAAGCTGTTGTCTTCACAATTGCCTCCCAGCTGCTGTGACTTGTGAAAACAACAGACCCTGCTCTGTTGTCTGCAGAAAGCCTGGATTGTTATGAGTAACTTTATTGCAGGCACATGAGTGTGTTAAGACTTTAAAACACGCTCAAATGTCATGTGCACACCCAGTGACGGGCAAGAATAATTATGAAAAAACAAGAATTCTATGTCTACGAAACAGTGTCAGACAAAATGGGCCATTCATTGTGTTCCTTTGGGAATGCTTGCACTCTCCAGCCAGAAAACAAAAAAGGCACTTTTTTCCTGCCGTAGGCTGAATACTTAGCTTTGCCATCTGAGCCCTAAGAAAACATGGGCCCCCTCTCTAACTACTGGCTGGCCCGCACACAGTAAAAAGTATTAATGTCCCCCTTTTTTCCAGCAGTTCCCTCTGTGTAGGCTGCGGCCAATGTAAAGTCAATGCAAAGACAAAACAGTTTGCCTAACATTAGTAAAAAAAACATAACTCTTGTGCAGTCTGAAAATCCCTCTGACACACAGAGGTTTTATTCTAAGGCATATCCCCTCTATCCTTCGTCAAGTTACCGTAGCTACTGTTAATGCTTTTAGCAGGTAATAACCGCTGCCTGCTGCTTCGCTTCAAGATTTCTGGAAGTCTATAGATGAATCAGGTTGTGTACAATTGTTAAAAATTATTACATAATTGCCAAATTTACTACTGTCCGTCTTCACAGTTGATCCTGCTAATCAGAATCTGCCTGCCCCCGAAAGGATGAGTAGAAAGGGAAACATAACATGGTTTAGTCAACATCAGGTCATTTTGATATCAGGGTTTTTTTCCTCACAGGTGGACTAACTCCAGTCTCATCTGAAGAGTGATAAATTAAAAGCAAATAAAAAGGTTTTTGTGCTATTTCTCACTATAATTTCTATGTCAGACGCCATTTGTGTAACATACGTTTTTAAGCTAAGGAATCACATTTCTCCACATTTTTTTTTTGATCTAACATCTACTCAGCATATTCAATTAAGTGTCTGTACATCTTTAAAAGAGGTGACCATATCAATTCACTATTAAATTGAAGCAATGTTTTACTGAAATAAAAACAACCCACAGTGACTTGAAAAATCATTGTGTGCTACTCATAAAAAGACAAGAACTGTTTGTTATAAATTTGGCCCAGTGTCTAAATATGGATTTGCAGGCTATTAATTAAGACACCTAGCATGGATTTTACCTTGCCACACTAAAAGCAGGCTAAGAAATGAGTAAACAGTGGAACCATAATTCTGGAGGGCTCTAGTGCACCTGAATGTTCATAAGGAGCAACCGAAGGAAAAATGAATTGTACCTCCAACAATTTTCTGGGTTGCTATTTTCTTCACTAAGCCTTCTTACTCTACTTAGATAACATAAGTAGATTATGTCTGCAGCATTAAATGGGTTTTGAAAGGATATAGTGCTTTAACGTTAAATTCTTCCCTTCTTCAGGGCACGAACTGTCCTTTCTTATTTGTACAGTATATAAGCAGCACCTAGCATAATACCACAGTGATTCTGACCAGGGTCTCAACCAACTGTGCAAATATTAGTGCTTGTAATATTATAATAGGAGGTCATTACAGTTAATACTGGGTCATGCCAAGATATCCCGGGGGATGCATCAAAGATGAATGCGCACAGGTAAATTGCCTTCTCCTTTTCTAAAATCTAAAGGAGAAAGGTTTCAGACCACTTCTTGTCACTCCTAATATGAAAGTACAGGCTTACCCTCAAAAATGTATTTAAATCAGAAACTTACAGTACTATGAAAACCATCAGGCCATCCATGAATTTGTTTTAACAATCCAACAACATCACCATTTCTCATTCATCCACTTAGCTTAATTTTCCTACCATCACTTTCATTGCTGAGGTTGTCTCTATTAAGCCATTTTTTGTGCATCATTAACTTTTAACCAGGCATCGATAGCTTTATTGTTTAAATTGCGTATGACTTTATTTAACGTCAGCATTTCTTCTGGCTCCTGACATGAAGTCACATTTTATAACTAATTAAATTGATCCCTGGGAAGCAGAAGCCACTAAACGGAATTATTCGTACCCAAGTGTCAATATATTAAATCAAAGGGCTAATGAGTTGGGTCACTGCTTCTTTTATCTGAAAGCTACTGCAGAATAGGATTCATACCAACCTCTAGTTTCTGCTTTAACAATCAATTTTATTTAAACCAAAGGTAACTAATTAATAAATTTTTATATAGCTGTAAATAATACATTTAAGCCAGTTTTTACCACTTGCACACATGCTAAGGTCACTTTTTTAGGCAGAAAAAAAAATGCTTTGTTGATATAAACTGTCTAAAAACATATTGTTTGAACTCCAATGTGTAAAGAACATTATTTCTAGGTCATAGGAAGCTTCCAAAATGACCTAAAAGGTGTTTTGTAAGTAAAGAGTTTTGAGAACTTTTCAGTTTTCAGCCATTTCTATTATAGGCGTAAATCAAGATGAAAATTTGCCTCTTGGAACTGACAATACCGCCTAACGAAAGTGATTAAGAAATGACTAAATTTGTCATGTCAGCTTTTCCTATAGCTCTTGCAGCTGCTGAGTAATATTTTGGATGCTTTCACTATTTACATCTGGACACTACTTTTAAAATTCATCACCTAATAATTCATACCATTCACAGATTTAGTCATAGTTCAGCTTTCTTTGACAAAAGGTTTGTAGATGGTTCAAGAAAGCTATCTGTACTGAAGTTGTCCTCAACTAATGTGTTTACGTCCAGATTGTTTAAAAATACATTCTGAAAATCTCTCATGCCTCAAAACCACATTTTAACGCCTATTTGTTTTGCTTCAGATCCAATCAACTTCTCTTATTTTATAACCTTCGGAGAGTTCACTTGTATGGAAACAGCAAGTGCACTTCGACACTTACTAATGTTTATAAGCTATTTATAAGCTACAATTATGCTTGAAGTCAAAGGGTACTAAAAAGAGAAAGAAAATTAAACAAAAATGGGTTGGGTGTCATTGCCATGCTTTGCTTGAGCAGGGATACAAGGATGGGTGTAAACACACCTACTTGAAGCAGCCCTCTCAAATCATGACCTCATGCCAACCCCCGTGAGCATGCAAGAGGGCAGAGGGCAGAATGGAGACTCGGATGACACAAATAACTCATCTTTTGATGCAGCTCGCCATACATATAAGGAGATCAGAAGAGAGGGTGAAATAACACTTTCTCTCATTCATTCATCCTCTTCCCCACAGCAAATAGGAGTCCAAAAGAAATGCAAATGAGACACCACCAGCTCCCTAATCTACATCTACGGCTGCACTCCTTAGGCAAAACAAACTGTGAAATTATGAACTGGTTTAAAAGAAATACCTGAGCAACCATTGAAAGCAAGGCTGCGATTGTTCACTTTAAACTAATGGTTATTTTAACACATAATGGTGAATTAAAAATAGGATGGCAGCAACGTCCTTCTAAAACTTGGTTTTGTTGTTTTACCACTAAGATCAAATGCAACACAAGGAACACCACAGATGTTTTTAAAAAATGCATGTTCTTGTACCCACACATCATTTGCTTTTTCAAACAGTAAATTAGGGGTTTTCGGCCAGCACAGTGGTTGCCTTATAAAACAACTTTAAATAGTCACTTTTATCCATTTATAAATGGATATACTTTGGAGGGTCAAGTATGTGCTGTTGTTTCACACCACAAATGTTTTCTTTAGTTTCCAATAGTTAAATGTCATGAGAGCGCTTGACCCCACTACAGAACATCATTCAGTATCTGGGGGAAACCACAAATATGGCTGTACCTGTGGCTGGCATGAGATCATTTAAAAATAAAAGATCATTTCAAAAGTGGATTTTGTAATAGTGAGACATTTGCACCTACAAATGTTTAATAAATATGAACTGTCTTAACATATATTCTGCAGTCTTTATACTTTTCTAATATAATTTTTTTTCAAATATATAAAATATCTGGAACTATAGCAACACTGTCTTGTAGTTAAATTAATGTGATACCATGACTGGTCATTGAATATATGTAGATTGGTTTTTTCCCATTTAAACTGCTCAGGAGAAAAATATCTTTTTAATACCAATGGGGAAGTTCTACACAAGTATTCAAGTCATTTGTAGAAAGGAAGAGTAATGCCTTTAAAGAAAGACTTAAAACACAACAGTCCTACAACTCTGTCAGCCACAGTTTTTGTGCAAAGCACAGAGGGGGTTTTGGGTAAAGTTTCAGAACTGTGTTATAGAATTATACTGTAGCATGAGTTCACTGAAAACAATTTTCCAACATGATGCTGGAGATGCACTGGAAGTAAATGCTTTGAGATAGACAACAGTAGCAAAATCTGTCCATAGTAGTCCCAAAATCATGCTTTAACTGCCCCTACCAGCGTCATTTAAAAATAGTTGAGCACAGTTGAAACGAAAAGAGAAGTTTGATATAGAAAAGGTTCAAATTCCCATCAATTACAATGGCATCAACTGTTGGTAAAACGTGGGTAACTGAGGGGAGGAGGAGAAGAAAGTATTGTTTTCCCAAAGCAATATGGTTCATTGCACGTTACCCAGCTAATGTTGTTCAACCAATATTATAGTTAAATCATATAGAAATCTGTTTTTTCAACTAAGCTACCTAGTAAAGATCCTGATGATATATTTGAGGTTCAATACTGCCCATGAGAAAACAAAACATGGGAATAATGTAAAATCTACCACTAAATATTTAGTATTGGCCAAATAGACTTGCTGGGAAACTTATCTGTCATCACATTCAAAAATTGGTTTAGCTTATGGGTTTGGCGAGTTCGCAAAAAATAGAAAAGAATGTCCCTTACCAGGGATATTTCCAAATTCTTTTACATGGTGTTTCATTCACCAATGATTGCAGAATGATCTAATTAATTTATTTAAACTCTGAAATTTTTTTTTATTTTTAGAAATGAGCAACCTGGAACACATGATCAAGAAAGAAATTTAATTTTTAATTGTTTAAAACAAAATCACTGTTCTCTTCAGTTTTTTTGGGGAAACTGTATAAACATTAGTGCCAAATGGGTATTAGAAAATATTCTAATATCAGTATTAGAAAAAATTATTCAGGGTCCATAAGGGAGTTGGAGATAGACACAAAAAATCCAGTTACCACACCACCAATTGGTTTTTGGGGGGAAAAGTGGGAAGGGAGGGTTTGCAGATGTTAAATGCAAGCACACACATTAATAACCATTAAAATGGAAAAAGAATTGCTCACTAACATGCTAATGCCAATATTTTAAAAGAATTTTTCCCCTAGTTTTTGCCAGTGATTTCACTGTTATGCCATTGCTGTTACTATACTCCAGTGGAAAGTGATTTGTTGATATCCCCTTAGGTCATTCGAAGTTGTATGGAGCCTCCAGCAATTAGCTGCTCAAGTTTCTGTCAGTTTTCTGGTACTAGACTTTCCTTTTCATGCAATTTTTCCCCCTGCTCATTTATATTAGATGCTTGTGGTTCTCTTGCTCTGAGCTATACAGATAACAATTAAGCTGAAATGCTCAAGACCAATATTCTTTGTACTCTAGAGTTAGCACAACAGTTTCTGAAGGCATCTAATATTCTGCATGAAGAAAGGCAGAGAAATGTGGTAAGAAACATGAACTACTTGTGTAAATTTTTATGATTTATCTTGGCAATTTTTTGCTTACAATTTTCTCTAAATGTGAGCTCTCGAATACTGATACAAATATGAATGCCTACATACACAACTAGCCCACATACAAATTTTGAAACTGATGTTACATTCAAAATTGTTGAAGCAAAAGGACAGACTATCTCTTCACTCCTTTGGAATCTGTATTTTAAATTCTGCCTATCTATATATTTGTATGCATCTATTATCTTTTCTCCACAACTTTTATAAAACCAGTATTTTATTATGATTAGTTAAAAACGAACAAACTTTTGGGATCCACACGCTTTTGGTGCAACAAAATGGAGGTTCATATTTTTTAACCTAAACAACTTGGTGCCTCATTCGCAGGTGTACTTTGAGATTATATGTCTAAATTATTTCCACTTCACCTGAAAAGAAGTTCTTGGAATTAATTGCTCCTGCCATAAGCTGTGCCCTGGAAGCTGGTGGAGAAAAAACAGGGTAGTCTGAGAAGTATCAGGACCTTAAAATATGTCAGTAAGATGCCCAAGATATTTTAATAAAATTAAGAAAGCAATAATTGCATTGGATTTCTGTGGCAAGTTGAATATACATCTTTCTAAAATATACATAACACTTATCATGCATGAAATTTATTTTCATCCATTCCCTGAGCAAAAAGGATAATTAAAACTCAGAGCTCAAGGAAACTTGATGATTTCATTTTGCAAGGATTTGTACAACCATTTTATTTTTTTGTTGAATTACTCAAAGTGAAGCAACAGCTAGAGGATTCAAAGTCAGAAATCATGCCAGCCTCACATGAAAATCACTTTCTGGACATTCAATACATTCTAGTTATGTTTGAAGCATGTAAATTAGTCTTGTTAAGGGTGAAATTAAAAGAATTCCAGTAACAGATTAGTATTACTGGTTGAAAAAGTAGTAGTGATAAAATATTTCTCAAGTACTACAGAAAATCGTAGAAAAGAATTGAAGACTTAGACACACTCACTAACAGACACAATTTGGGATTTTGCTAGTGCAAACAGACATGCAAACAATTTTTCCAGGCTACTTTCCAAAAGCCTCTGAGAATACAGCCTTAAGTGAGTATAGTTTTTCATGAAGGATAACAAACTGACAGCCTAGAGCTGGAGAACTTATAGGCAGGTACACAGTAAAAATGCTACAGCTAGGGAAAAAAAAAAGAATCAATGATACTAAAAATTAAAATGAACTGATGATATTTCATCTCTGTGTTTATCTGCCTCTGTAGCACATGGCTTTTGTACTTTGTGTGAATCACAATGAAGCATCAAATCCAGAAGTCAAGAGGCAAGTTTACTATATACTTAAAAAGAATTCACAAAAATTACTCTCTTTCTGTCAACTTCTCCCATTCAAAGGCCTGAATGAACGGGCTTTATAAATATGGGGTACTCATGGAAGCCTGCACAGCCTGCAACCAGATATTTCCTATGTGAATAACTAGACAGGGAATTTTCAAAGGCTCGTAGTAAGCAGTTTCAGCAGCAAATTCTCTCAGCCCTTAGTCACATGTTCCTTAAAAGGAAATCATTAGCAATCTAAAAACTCCCTTTCTTTAGTGTTTTCCAATGTATGCTCAGTGTACTGAGACACACTGTAAGTGATATTAACCTATGCCTGAAACAGCAACCAACAAGTTTATACTCTCCTATAAAACACTATACACTTCCACTGAAGATCTATTATGTACCTAGCATGTTCCCCAGTTCATAATTTCCATGTTATTCAGACCCTACTTAATAGATAATAAAGCCACATTCTAAAACATTTTAAACTGGTCTTCTGAGCCCAGCACTCAGGTTATCTGTGTTCAATTCCCAGCTCCACCCAGGCTTCCTGCGAGACCTTGAGCAACTCACTTAAGTGTCTGAGTTTCTTGCCTGTAAAACAGGATAAATAAAGCTTCCTTTTTATAACCTTCTTTTGAGTCTTATCTAGACAGATTTTGCAATTCTTCAGGGAGAGGAACATCCCTTACTTCTTAGAAGCAATCGTGACTGAAGAGTCTAAGACCACCCATACCTTGACAAAATCTCCAACACATTTGAACAGGATTGACTCTCCTCCAATACCATTCCAATAGCGTCAGTTCAGCTCTATCAGTGACTTGCAATTAATTGTGGTCAATATCTGATATTTCAAGGGGAAAAAAATTAATTCCAGGAAAGAATGGATGGGTTTTTGCTAAGTTTTTAAACAAAAGGATTAAGCGTTTTGAAAGGAATTCAATTGCTAATTTTAGCAGTGATCTTAACTCTCTCTCCCACATTTCCTACCAAGTGCTCAGATTTTTAAGTATATTGAAAAGAATCTCAACCCTCTGCTTTTTATTTCTATGTCCTTTTGCTGGTACCCACTCACTACGTGTAAACAGCAACACTAGAACTACAGACACTGTTAAACTGTATTTTTCATCTTGTTTTTCTGGTGACATGTAGAAACCTTGTGAATTTCTGTCTTTATCATGCTTTATATTGTCGCCAGTTATCCCTGATAAAAAGCACAGTCTGATAGAGTACAGCTGGTCAGAGTTTATGCAGTGCATGTGTATGAAAGCAATAAGATTGTGACTAGATCTGCAGTTTTACCACCCAGGTACCCAGGGTATCTGGTAGAGGTAAACTGCTGGAATTTGAGAATGATTGTATAAACAAGTTGTAGTCATTTTTTTAAATTCAAAAAATAAATGATACAGTAAAGCTATTTTAAAATGAAAGATCATTAACAACATATCTTTTCAGAACATCTCCACTGTACAGAGATTTCAGTTTCTACAGTTTTCTTAGATTTTGATTGTTCTTTTGATTTTTCAAAGCACTTTTAAACAATGAATGAATTAAATAACTGTGCACTATTTCATATAATTTGATATTATTTCATGTGCAGAAGTGGCCCTTCTCATCAGCAAGAAAGAAATGAGAGGACTGTAAAAAAAAGAAAAAAAAACACAACAGAACCAAAGGAAAAATGGCAGAACTAATAGGCAGAGAAAAGACATCCAGCATAGACAGACTTGTCATGCACACACATCTGTTTCCCACCTTTGCACTGTCTCTATACATTGTGTAAATTTCTCACACTATTTTACCTAAAATTTGCCTCCTATTAATTATAAAATTAGTCAGAAGAAACTTATGTTCTTGTAACCATATAAGACTAGAAGTACTCCCCAGTAAAAATTTCTGTCAGCATAAAGGAATGACCTATATAAATACTGTATTTTTATTATTCAGAACTTTCTTCATTTTTCCACTTTTTCCCACCACTCTACTTAATATTTCTGCATGTTTTTTTGCCAAAACAAATTCAATATCTTTGATGGTATGATGTGTGTATAATCCACTTGTGATTTTTCAGTTAAAGAAGCTATCCCAAACTCAAGGGTGTTATAACTTTTTTCTACTGCTATTCCATATTTTCACTTATACCCCTGTGTATTTGCATATGCATTTTAAATACTTCTCTGAAACACCAATAATCCCTCTTTGAAGTACTGAATGGAAACCAAAAGATCAGACATTTTTAGTTCATGACTTTTCTCTCACTACAGGAAGCACTCTGAGATCATAATTTGACAGCAATTTCCCTTGTCTTCCAGTCTTGAGTTGTTTTCCATAGCCTTATTTATTCCAAGTACACAGATTTTCTTTGGAGGTGCTACCTGGTCACAGTTCATAGATCAACTGACAACACTGAGTATCTCCACTCACTGTTTGCTTCTGGAACACAAACTGTTAAAATAACAAGTGAAACGAGAGGTTTCACAAGTTTAAGGGCAAATATAGCCAATGGATTTGTGACTTTCAGGCCTTTGACTTCACTGTCTACTGAAATAAAAGCTTCAGCTGAAGCTTTTCCTGTGATGGGGCTATTAACAAGGACTCTCTCCTATTCTCCCATTCAACAAGTTTTACACAGCAACTATTTGTGTAAAGGTACATGTAAGAAATCCAACCTGTCTGAATGAGGGATGGAAAAAAATCCCTCACCTCAGTCTAGCTGACTACTTTCACAGAGATTGGGGGAACTTAGTTTTCTTCAAAATATTTTTTTTCTACCAAATTCAGCTGAAATCAACCAACAAGCAGAAAAGTCAGTGGCATACTGTCTTTGACACACACAACAGTTGCATAGACCTCATTTCCAGAGGCAATCAGGCTAACAATACAAATCTGGCATTTTTCTTTTCTACTCAAATTGGAAAACTGGCAGCTCTAGAAAGTGAAGCCCCTTTTGCTCTTTTTGCTGCGTACTACAACAAAGTCTCTTCACAGCACTGGCTATAATACCACAGACAACATTTGAAAGAGTAAATTTCACAAGGAAAAAGATCAGAGCTCCTACAATTCTAAACTCCCCTTTGTAGTGCAGCTTGCAGAATGCAACACCTCACTCCTCAGAGTGGAAGGTCTTCCCACCCAAGCATTCTCCCTGCAATCCCTCTCCTTTCGCAGGCACTCGTTCCCATGTTTGCTCTCCTGCCAGCCCTGGTGCCCCCTTTGCTGTGAACCTACTTTACTCACTAAACTGAGAGTAAATCAAATTGTGTAGCTACTGATCTCTGCACTTTCTGCTAAGATGAATGGAGATTTCAGGGACTGTAGGGCTTCCTTTCCCCAGAAAGATGCCTCTGATCTGTAAAGTATCAGTCCAGGAACCACAGAAAAAATAAGATGTAATAAATGAGTGAGTGCTGGGTAAATCAGTAACACACTGTTTAAGTCAGGCCTTGTTTGAACATGAGGGTTAAAAAATCCTGCTGTGCCTCTGTAAGCCTGGGCTCATATGTTTCTTAAACACTCCTGGATTCAGGCTGTATCCAAGCTAAGTTTGGATCTCATGACAGGTGGAGACTGGGCTCTGCTCCACTCCTTTCATATCTAGGTTTTCCTTCCAAGGGAAGCCCAAGGACCTGAGCAGGATGGAGTCCATGGTGGACACCCAAGCATTTCTCTCAAGGGGATAGCAACACCACCAGGCTGTGGGGGACTCTTGCAGTCTAGTCACAGAGATGGGATATAAATCCTGAAACAGGGTTGGGAAGCACATAAACTCAGACAACAAAGAGTCTAGAACACCCTAAGAAAAGAAGCAAGTAAGTGGCTTCCTCTGAGTTGCAATATAGTTTTTAAGATCCTTTTATGATATCATGCCATTTTAAGCATCATGACAAATGAAACAGACAGATCTCCCAGTCATTCCTCAAATACACTACACTTTTCTATTCCTCCTGGCTAGGAAGTTTGCCCAGTTTCCCCAGTACAAGACCATTGAATGCAGGTGAGTCATTATGAGGAGCTGGACTGCTGTGGTTATAAAACTATGTAGCCTTTTTACATTAGAAACAGGATTGATCATAAACCTATCAATGAACACATGGGAAAAAAAGTACAAACTGTCAGGAGAAAATTATGGGCCTGAGATAAAAATTAATAGTGAAGTACTTGACAAAGTGCCAGATTTTGTCCAGGCACAGTTGTACCTCCTTCCTAAAACACACAAAAATAGCTCAGTATATTTTAAGGCAAATTGTTTCTAGCTATGAATTACTGAAAAATAATTTAAAATTTGAGGATTAAATGTGAAAACTGCAGATCTCTCAAACCCTCTTACTATAGAGATACTCTAACGAAATTAAAGCACTTCTCTTGCTGATAAGTTAGATAGAACACTTGCTCCCACAGTACGGAGCAATATGAAAAGAAATAAATGAGGTGAAACTTATTTTAAAAATATAATTTAAGTCCCCAGTACACCTAAACCATAATTATTTCAGTTTATTTCCATAAATTTAATTTAGACTGGACTATTGTCAACAAATTCATAGTATTGCCACCAAAAGTTCAGAAAGCATTAGTTTTGCAAAACCCCACATGCATAAAATGGAAAGCATTTTAACTCTGCCTCAGCAACGTGAACATAACAAAGGGAAGAACCTGAGATCTACAGCAGGTGACAGATTGACTGTTTGTTTAGAGTAAATTCTCCCAGTAAGATCTTTCTTCAAATTGTGCAGCATATTCCAAGTAAATCACTGAAACTCCACACAAAATTCTAACTGGTAAATCAAAACTTCACCTGAAGTTAGGACATTTTAACATCCCTTTCCCAACTACATTATTCAAGTTCTAATACGGAGAGATCTTAGTCTAAAGCCTTTACTTCCAGGACAACCTAAAAGCCTTTATCGGAGCAACTAACTTTCATGAGAATTAATTGAACTCAATACCTTTCAGGCTTTTCCTATATCTCAGATGTGGTTACCTAATTACCTAATGTGTCCAAAAACTCTTCAGCTGGAACTCTGACAGACAGACATGTAGCACTGCTGTTTGAAAGTCCTTTCTTTAGCAAATAAAGGTAAAAAATGCTTTGATTTGGGGGGGTTGTGTTGGTTTTTTTCTTTAAAACTACATGCTATGATAAACACAGGAAACAAACAGGCAGATAGGCTCTCTGAAATTTGCATTCATTATGACCATTTTGTGAAAGTAAGCTGCAAAATAGTAATAAACCTCCCACAAGACAAAGGCAGATGTTGATAAACATAGAAGAATATCTAGGAAGTGTCTAGGGGAAGTGCAACACTGAGTCAAAGCATCAGGTAGCAAGAATGTGAGAGAAAAGTGTTGATTATTCCTTCTTTCTTCAGTAGACTGATACACTACTTTTACATGATTAACATTTCATTCTGGTAATCAGACAATAATGCAGCAAAGGAATAAAAGTTCATTTTCAGATGGTAAAAGTAAGCATTAGTTCATCTTCTTCTTTTCTATTGTAAAAAAAACCTAAGTACTGTGGAGCCACAGCTTTAATACTCTCTGCAGCTCTTCACAAAAGCCTCAGTGAAATCTGTGTCCTGTCATAGCATGACAAGAAGATAATCTGTGTGAGACCTTCCTTTCTGATTAGGAGGTGCTTTCTCTTAATCAGATAGAAAGAAAGTCTCTTGGTAAGAAACCCCTTCTCCCCTAGAAAATGAAAACAAATCTTTAGGGAAAGGCTTAGTCAGAATCTACATGGAATCCAGGTTAAATCATTTTCCTTGGGCCTTATAAATACTAAGTGTCCTTGCATATATGTTGCTCCTTAACTTCAGCCAAAGCAGAGTTTTAATTCAGGCAAGAATTCAACCTGCAATATAGGTCCTTCTATTGACATCTGAATGTTCCTGGATGCTGCAGCTCATCAAGTGTTATATACTTTGTTATCTCTAGGGAGAAAGAAATAAATGGGTGACTCTAAGCCTTGATGGCTGTAAATCTGTTACGAAGATGAAGAAGGCAGATAAAAACCTGTTTATTTGCTCAACTAATTCTATGAGGATACCTACATACATTGCCTAGATTATGTAATGGATATACCGAATGGAAATACTGAAATTAGGAAAAAAAATATTTCTCTAATACTTTTTGAACTACAATTTTTTTATATAGATCTAAGAGACTATAAGCTTCACAAGAATTTCAAAAACAGTTCTTATAACTATAATCAATTTATTTTAAAAATAATAATAATATATTTGTTCTAAGGGGCATTTGAACTGAAAATTTAAAGTCAAGTTATCAAACAAAAATTTCATGGCAAAGAAACCGTGCAAGGGAAAACAAAACATTCCTCCAGTTTACCTTCCTAGACTTGGAAAGATTGAGTCTTGCATCCAAAGTTAAATGGATCCTTAATAAAGAAAGTCAAATTTGGTTGGTTCAATTTTGATTTGAAAATACCTGAATATCAACCTACAACACTGTTTTTAAAACTAAATAAAAATAAAAAAAAAACCACACAACACAAGAAAACACACCACAAAACATATATGAGGGATCCAATTTAAAAAAAAAAATGTCTGTAACATTAGACAGCGAGTAACCTCACAAAGATTTCACAGGGCCTGCGACGAAGACGCGACGCTAGTATTACCTGTACAAACTCTATATAATGTTGGGAGCAGCACTCCATTAGATGCTAAAGTTTCTAAATTTTATCCCTTTCACGTTTAAAGGCTTGTCTCAATGCAAAAAGCAAGCTGCTTTACCGGGGTCACTCTATATTTGCTACCATTGTCTCAGTTTTCACAAACAAATACGCACCGTGTCCTGAGCACAGGCTACGAGCTTAGAGGCCACATGTCCAAAAGTCTTCTCCTGTACCATGTTGAAGCCTGTTCAGCCCATGAGCTCACAGAGAAATGGGAGAACACTTCTTTCCACCTGTTTGGGTTCTGATTTTAAGAGGATCAGGACGTTCTGACCGAGAAGTATCAAATGGGCTACCTGTTTCACAAGGAAGTTTCCTGTTTGTTTCAGAATAGGAAATAAGCCTGAAACCATGTAGTATTTCTTAACAAAGTGGTTTGCTAGTGGTGACCACATCATTTTCAAACCTGTTGCACTGGAGAGGTTCATCTTTCTTTCACGGGTAACAACAGAGTTTGCTAACACTGTCCAAAGAAAATAACTGTGTTTTCCACATTTTAAAAAAAAAAATGACATCACTCTGTCCACCAATTGGCCTATTCTCCACAGAAAATACCAACTGCCAGTACACAGGAGGGACCAAGGGACACTGGAAAAATGGAGTAAAAGACCTGCTTCTTGTATAGAGTAGCACCACTAGACTACTTGAAATGCACCATAAAAGTCTTCTGGGTCCAGACACAAATTTATATACGTAGTGAGAGATTTATAAAAAGCATACCACACTAGACATTTTATCAAGCAAATATTAATATGCTTTATATATGCTGAACCATTTATCTGGACAATATTAATTATCATATTTACGTAAAAGCAGTAAGCACTAAGGACAAAACTCCTACTACCATATGCGAGACAAGGAAAGACTGAAAAATAAGATGAAGACATTGGAAAAGCAATTTTGCTACACATTTTGAAAGAAAGTCTTTCCAAGAGCTTAAAGAGATGGTGATTTTCATAGCAGACTCTAAATAAAATGAGTGCATTATTTTTTTTTATTTATTATTATTTTTTGGTCAGCAGGACCAAAAAAAATTTAAAGGGGCTATTTCATAAAGAGAAATAACACCTTTGTAATTTTAATGTATGTTTATGTAAAACAAAAGTGGCAGTACCACATTAATAAACTCTGTTTAAAAAACAAAGTTGGGGTATTTTAAGTTTAAAAAAAATAAAAATTAAAAAAAAAAAAATCTGTTGCTGAACTACAGTGAGTAATTAGCCCCTTAGCATCCCTTTTCTCCAGGAATGCTTCCTCCTGAGCTGGCTCTTTTAAATAGCTCCAGCCCTAGCTGCCTTTGTTGAGCTTGGAAATTGTGCACATATGAGAGAAATTAAGCCCTCATTTAACAGGGACACATGCCTGTCAAGTCCAGAGGAACAAAGGCTGGTCCCTGGGGGCTACTCAGCTCCCTGAGGCTGCCACTCATTCTGTTAGCAATGCTTACCCTTTACAGATTGTGTATAAAACCCAATAAATCATTTCGTCTGCTCTGGTTAATATACACATGAGCTCGAGACTTTCTCCAAAGTATTTTTTTCTTTTGCTTGCAACTCCATTCCTTTATTAAGAAATGACCTGTTTGCCAGAGTGTAGCCAGGTCTTTACCTTTATGTAATAACATTAATGTCTGTGAAGTAAACCTGAAACATTTACTGTCAGAAATAAAGACATTTGATGCCACATCTATTTCACACAGGAAATGTTTTATTACTCTTTAATGGTCAATAATCATCAGTGTCTATTGTATAAATTACTAGTAATTCTGCTCCTCCTAAAGTTACATCTAAAATGTATGCATATTTCAACTGATAGCAAAACAAATAAAATTACATGTTTATAGCCTCGCCTAGGAAGAGAGTCTTTTCTCAGTTAAAACAAACAAAAAAGGAATGTAGTATAAAAAAATATTATTTTACTTTTTGTTCTTTACAAAGTGTAAAGAACACATCTATGTTGTCCTGGATAAAACAAAAGGACTCTGATGATTAAAAAAAAATTAATTGCACAAAGTGATAACTGAAGTAAACACATACAAGACAAAAATATTGATATACAATATATCAGCTACCTCCAAGCACTCTATGGTGGATGGTCACACTTATCCCCAAATAGAAATGCACACACAGAGCAGAAGAATATTTTACAGTGAATAAAAAAATAAAAGCAAAATGAAATGCTGTCATTTCCACGTGAGCTCTTTTTGTATTTAAAAAGAGGACCTAATTCTGTACTTCTAGTGTTAGACTGACATAAGAGGAGAGAACAACACTAGCTGAGGAAATGGCACCCTGCACTGCATTCAATGAAGCAAAACTGTCACTAAGTTGAGCGTGAGTTTTTCCTTATACTTGAGTGTAGGATTAAGCCAATACAGACAAGTTAGTGGTGTAGAATAAAAACAAATTGAAGTGCAGAATTGTATCTTCTATCCCTGAAATGGTGAAAGCCATATTTCAATGCCTTTTTTTTTTTACTTTGTCCACTCCACAACTTTTAACTAACACATTGAAAGCATGACATTTCTCAAGCAACAATATTAAGCTTTGTATTTAAAACCACAAAATAAAGAGGGCTGACTGTTCTGACAGCTTTAATCCTGATGATACTCGGAGACTCAAGTAAAAAGAAACTGGTACAGCATGGAGTTTTCCCTGCTCAGCAGGCAGAGAAAAAGCAGTTCTGGATTTCATAAGTAAAACCAGATATAGTCAATGGTTATATGCTAAAGCCTTGCAATTAATGGAAAACATCAACAGTCCAATGAACTTGCATATCAGTGGGGTCTTTGAGAAGGCCTTTTCTCCCATCTTGTTAAAAACTCATCAACTATACAACAGTCATGGCTTTTATTTTTGTGTGTGTGTGTGTAAAGAATCATGCATGCTCCACCGCTGTCAAAGGGGAATATGTGTAAGATATCAAGACTCCAGGACCCATTTTATACGTTAAAAAAAACCCTGTGCATGTTGTTATTGATATTCCTCACTGCAAATTTACGCCATTATAGCAATGAAAAGCACCAGATAGGATTATGACCTCAACATGAGGCGCTTTACAAATGTGAAGAGGTGGCCCATTTGTCCTGAAAGATCTGATGGCAAGAAAAAACTGGTTTTTACTATGTATTAAAATCAAGATATTAACAAATAATTACCATATAAAAACAGAACTTCTGTAAAGAAAATATGATACTATTATACCATGCCTCTGCAACCCTAAAAGTGACAGAAATACAATAAATAACCTATTTTTTAGTAATAAAAATTGTACAATGTAATGTACATATCTCCCAACTTCATAGGGAGCTACAAGCTCCACCTCCACCATATATATAAAATACATTTCTGAATGAATAACTGAACAGAAATAAAAAAGGAAAGTGTGTCTACTATGCAGTCACAGTACCAGTCAGAAATGATTCAGTAAGGATAAGTAAATGAAAAGTAAGCCATTTTCAGCAAAAATAAGTATGTCATAAAAGTAGTTGTCATTCTGGAAAGAGTCTGGTGAAACCTGATTTGTGTAAGGATAGGGTTCAAATTAAAAACCCTAACCCAAAAGTCACAAAACAAAGTAAAGACTTTCATTTGAGCAGAATTTGTTTCGTATCTCAATGCCCATATCAGATTTACTTGGTTAACACAAGACCTGTTTCTAGAGGAGGCCACAAGCAAGCATTACCCAGGCTGGATTTTTCCCCTTGAGCAAAAGTGATCAGAAACTGAGCCACTTCATCCACCTACTCCTCACACATCAAAATGCAAAACGTTACCGTGAAAACAAGGGAGAATATGTAAAGGTGTTATATGCTATGTATGCCACTGACATAATACTTTAATAGGATATGCTGTAATTTCCTGCAATTAATATCTTAGCAGAGCTATAAAGGCTTTTTTCCAAAATTATACCATTGCATTTACAACACTAAAATTAACGTTGTGTCAACCTTTCCATTATAAGCCCCCTTTTTCAGAGGTTTATAACTTGGCTGTAAAAATATATTCTAACCTAAAATGTGGCATGCAAGATCTCTGTTTAAAAACAGCCATTTTGGTTAAATAAAAAACATTATTTAATGTCTGTTTCAAGTAAGTCTCTTGAATGCCTTACAAACTGTGCAAGGGACTGCCAAGAAATGTAGGAATTCTTTGAAAATAAAATTATTTTCTCTCCACAATAAGCCACTGTTCAAAGGATGTTTCACAGACATGGAATTTGCTCTGCATCAGTAAGGGAAATTCATGGATTTGGGAAACTACAGAATTCATTGAGCATAGCCTCTCCACTTGCCTCTTTCTGTATGACCATGGTTGTACTTCTGGTCAGCAGTTTGGCCACATGAGAGACTCGAGCCAGCTAAAATGGTTTTCATTTGATGCCGAGCAGTCAGTGAGAGGAACGAACAAATATTTCTCTGGCTGAAGTGGATTCACTCAAGCTAAAAGCTCCAACAGAGTAAATTAAGGCAAGTGATAAATGGACAGAAAATCATGATAAAAAATACAATCAAGATTTTATAGAACCACCCTACGAATTCTGAAACCAAAGATTTTAGGTCCATCAAATTTCATGTAAGAACTGGATCGAGTCACTTTGGAAATGTAACTAAGGTGCTTAAATTAGGAACCTTGTTGTCTAATCAACAGAAGGTAATTCACAGCACCTGGACTGCTTTATATATGGAGCCAAAAGTCCTAATTCAGTCACCCAAATTAGATATCTAAAATTAGATGCCCCCAAATATCTATATGCATTTTATTCTGCCTCAAAAGAGTGTTGTGAGGATAATACACTTCAGCTTATGAGACACTCAGATATGCAGTTACAGAGGAGATGAGTATCCTGAAAATATATCACCAATAAAATTCAATGAGATGGAAAAGGCAAAACTAGAAATGTGATAGTAGCATTCTTCATACAAATCACTCGTTGTCAGAGCAAAAACAAGTGCCATACCCCCTCTTCTGAGAAAGGTTTATTTCTATATTTATATTATATACATGGCTTTGTCAAATACGGAATCTCAGACTATGCTTAGGCTATTAGATATATATTGCACTATTTTGTTACCTGTAGCAAATACCACGTTATTCATTTTTCTACCTAATCTAGATTTTAAACTAACTATATGTTCCTCCAACTGGTTAATCTCTCTTTTACAAAATAAAAATGACTAATACATTACTTTAAAATAAAGTTCCCTAACTCAGAAGTGCCCTTCCATGTTGTGGGGTGGTGATGTGTCTCAAGATGGATTTCACACTTCACCATCAACTGTGAATTTCTTTGCTTTTATTATTTAGTGTTACAACTTTAATGTTTTCTTATACTGTCATTTTGGGTGGGTAAAAAAGATGAATTTGGCATTTCATAATGCACCATTGTATACTGTTTACATCATTTATTTTCTTTTTACTGAATGATTACAAATTTCAATTTAAAGTTAATAACATTTTGTGGGAGTTACTGCATGTGAATTAAGCGTGGTGATGTCAGTGTATCCCTCTGGAATTTAAAAGATATTTCACTGTGTTATATCATGTGCCGCACAGTATATCAATTTTTATTTCCCATCCCTCAAGTATGGAATGCACACTGTGTAACTTCTAGATTCTCAATATAGACATAATTTACCCAAGCTGTGCAAATGCCCAGCACACTGAAGATGATATATACAAGACTTATATAAAAGACTAGTTCTTTCAAGGAAGCAAAAGCCTTGCATACAACACAAGCCATTATATTATCTAATTATTTGGGAAGAGGGGTTTCTGATGTTAGAGACAAAAGGAAAGAGTGTGTAAACTGCAGTCATAAACCAGTTTATCCTTACTTTAACAACAACTTTAAGATTAGATAGATGAATCCCAGGCAAGGCCATTTACCTTCCTCGAGAATTATGCTTTGACATTTTTGTGAGTGTCTGGATTAGCTGGTTGCATAAGACAGCAAATATTAAAAATATTCATTCACTTTACTTTTACTTACATGCCATCAAGTGTATACCAAATGTTAAACAACATCTAGTTTGCTCATTTGCTGGATTGCACATACTACTACTTTCTTTATGTGAATTCATAATTCCTGAATGCATTCAGAGAGCAATGCACTTACTTATTCCTTGCTGTCATGACATTAAATATATTAAAAATAAGATTTTACGCTCAAATTGCTTCAGTAATATGCTTACATTCTGGAACATTCCCACAATTACAACTGAAAAACACTTTGATTTCTTAGGCCGGGATTTAGTCCATCTGATAAATTTAAGTTTTTACTGTGAGATTTCAGAAAGTACTTTACAATTTATTTTTAAATGCTTTTGGCCTTTTTATGTGGGGCTGTACTTCATCATTTTCCTCCAAATACCTGCTTCTGCAGACAAAAATTTTGACCTCTGATATCATCGCATTCCAGTCCTGCCTGTATATCTGAATATCTTCATAAATCAAGTAATTTCAATACTAATTTTTGGTAACTATTTTCTTTATTCAGTATATCCTGATGAGTGTGTCAAATATTGGGGGAGAGGGTATAAAAAACCCCAAAACTGATTGTTTTCCTTCTTGGTCATCACATGGTTGTCAATCACAAAAGTCATCACTGAAGAAGTAACTAATTAGAAATGAAAGGCAAATATCTCAGGCAGTTTCTGTCAGTCCTGGGATACGTTTCAATGTAACACTGATGTAAGACATGAAAAAGAGCTGGCATGCCCAAAGGGTTGCCTGTTTTTTCCACATACATCTGTCTAATAAAACAAATTACATTCCCTAAAATCCATGCTGCATTTGTATCTTTGATATTCCAACCACAATACTAATATCCTAAGTCCTTCCTTGCATGAGGTGCTCAGTTCTGAAAAGGCCACTTATATGAGTAACACTTAGTATACAAGTCACCAAATACTAGCTGCGCAAGTATTTCTCAAGCAAATAAGACTTCACAGGATCTGTCCTGTTGGATAGGCTGCCAGTTGGCACAATTTCCACTACCAGTTTTCCATTTTAGTTTGTGCACATGCCACTTAGGAAGGAAACTGGTTTTCTGTGCTGTGGAGAATAGTGCACTACATTATTCTAAATATTGCAAAGAGTGCCTCATGAAGACTGACAGAGAGGGTGATGTGGATCTGTGCTACCAGAGGAACAGCACCAGAGAGGTTCAGAGCATAATCTCTGCCAAACTCTTTGGGAGCCAGACCGGGGTGTCTGGCTCAGCCAGCACTGAGGCTGCCATGGCACGTCACTCCACATGCCGCTGGAACGGGTCGACCACCAGCCGAGGGTGACCCCTGGGCAGCAGTAGGGGTGGGCAGCAAGTATTTGCTTGACCCTCTGCTGGTATTCAGGAGCTGGTTATAACCTGCCTCTAAATTAAAAGGGCTCAAATCTGAGGCCCCTCTGTAAGCAAAGGGTGCAGTACAAGTGTTTGGGCTCAATAGAATCAATGAGATGTTAGCCCCTGGCTTTGGCACAGGCACAGCTGAGAACAAGCCCTTAAGCCACTGGCGAGAACACAGCACAGCACTCCCTGAGCAAATGAAGCAGCAGGACATGAACTGGGAATGCCTGTGTCTTCATTTCCAATTTTAAAGCACACGTGGGTGAGGGAAAATGGGCGGACAGCTACTATCATTTTCTGCACCAACATGAGCCTAAGAAACAATGACACTTACTTTGGTTTAACTAATTTCCACACATCAGATCATGTTCAGCACCCATGTGCCAAAGTCCTATTCTTCAAGTCTGTTGAAATACCACTTTTTGAAACATGTGTGCTAACATTTGGCCAACACCACCACAAGATCATTTTATTAACTTGTAGCTCATTTCATAGACTGCTGCTCATGTTGCTAACATATGCTATTCTACCATTTACTGCTCTATAATTAGAGAAGTCATATGAAAGAGATACACAAGGCTTAATTTTTGCATTAAATGCAATTTGTTTAGACTTGGGTAGATGAAATAAGAAAGAAGAAAAAATGCCAAATGGCGAATTAGAAAACTACAAGGCAGTTAATTTAACTCTTAAAAGGTCACCGTAAAATTTTTTAAAAACCCAACCGCCCCTCATGACTGCATACAGTTTTGAAGTAAGAGCCAAATCCAGAGCTACACTCTGTTTTGCCAGGATAAAACTTGTTTCCAGGGACAGAGGGCCTCAGGGGCAGAGCAGCTACTAGGATCCTTGCAAATGGGGGACCAAGGTGCAAGATCAGAAGCTTACAAGTAGCACAGGAGCGTGAACCTTTTGCACAGTGTAAGGTAAGGATCCCACATCACTTCTCTTTCCATGCAGCTGACAGATAAAATGCCAAGCCAACCAGCCACAAAGACATCCTTTACTGGGAAAAGCTGACCTATCATAGATCTTTTACTTGAGTAATTATCACAAAAGGACTTTAGAACTCATGAATAAGCCAGTATGTAATAATAAATAAAATATGAATCATTTGACTTTGATATTTAGCATATTTGTCTTTTCTCCACTGGATCAGCTTCAATTTACACCAAGCAAGTTATGAGCTGGACAGAAGCTGTGATACCACAACTACAGCAGAGCCCCATGAATTTGAATCAGTGATTCAGCAGCCAGCTACAAGTTACAGGCACATAACAGCATTTCTGTCGTCCGTGTGCACACGACTGCATTGCAGAAGCAAGTCAGACACTTATTATTTTTAATACTGAGCTGCTTAAAAAAACAGTAAAAATATATTCCAATGATGGCTGGGAATCAGTTCCCAACCAAAGCGGAGTTTAAGGGAAATGCATCCTTTCTACCGTAAATTAATAAACTGCAGCTATAGTTTATTAAGCCACCACAATATTTTACATTTTCTACTGCCATAATCTTGACTGCTTATAAATTACAGTACTTTTACCTATTCTTTAATCCAGAAACATCATTATTAAAATGTTTGATGGAGGCTGCAGTGCATCTATCATTACTTGTAAAAGTTAATTAGATTAGATAAAAGAAATAATTAGATTTGCATTTTTATCCTGGTTTTAAACTTCCAAAGAAGATCACAACAGTGTGCCTGTGGGCAATTAAAAACAGCATACAGCAGTGAAATATAAAGGCAAAAAAGGTCTGTTTTTCCTGGCTAATTCATGATTGAAGATACAATTACAAAATATTTTAAGGGTTTGCTGAAGCTGGGGGCTATTCCTAGACTTCTAAGCTTTGTTTATAAGTCTCTCTCTCTTTCAAGGGAGTATCTGATCTGCGTACCCTGCCAATAGAAGTATCAAATTGCTTTCAATGGCTTTATTTGGTCCTGTGCAGAGCTTGCTGGAAGGGGATCAGTTTCATGATCAATAACAAGGAAAAAAAAAAAATAAACTAAAAAAGGTAGGGGAGAATATTCCCTAGTGCTGGAACAGTAGCATCACCACTGCTTTTGCTTGTCAACGCTAAATAGAGTTTACAAAGAAAGACAACCTCAGAGAGCGTAACTGAACTGACAATAACTAGATTCCAGCTTGTGCATTTTCAGCAAGCTCTCTGCAAGAAGCTTTAACCTGTCTCCAAAAGGCAATAAATGAAAGGTTCAGCTCTTAAAACTGGAGGTCAGTTACATACTTAATGATGAAGCATATCTTTAAATCTATTTCTACTATTATTATCCTAGCAAAAAATTAATTAACCAGGTCAGGGAGGCTATGAAGGCTAATGTGGAATGTAATTATTCCTGATCTTTAGACATGTACTTCACATAAAGAGATAGTCCTTATTCAGCTCACCAGGTACCTCAATTGTCAGTAGTTAATCATAGATAAGAAGAGAGACTCATTGGCTCAGTCTCTTAAGTTTTACTTATGATTCAAATGATTCCTATTCAACGACAGTTTAAATAGTTGTAATTTTATGTTACTAATCTTTTGTCTGTTTACTATCACAGTAATCACATTCACTCTACTTGACTGAAACAGAAAATGTAAGAACATTTATATGAAAGTAGAACAGCATGAATGTATAGATTAAAACTAGAAAAAATTACTATTAGGAATAATTTCTAGTGGCTGAATTAAAACAGAATACTTATGAGTACAGAGAAAACCAGTTTCACTATGCAAAGAAAATTGTACTGATTCAAATAGAAAACGAAATGCTTTGCAATGGCATTGAGTATAGTACAGAGGAATCAGGTATGGACAAAAGCAGCTTGGATCATTTGCCAAAGTAGTACTCATCACCAGATTTTGCAGAAAAGCTCAACAACCACTGTCCCTTTTAAAGATTTCAGCCACAATCTAGGACTTGCCCTAATGAAACCTGCGCGCCAGAGGAGGGAAGCCCTCAAAGTTTCATCCCTTAACTCCACACACATCCCCATTCCCAGAGGGAAATCCTGGAGCAACACATTCCAAGAAACAGTAGGATCCACCTCCCTTGCTCAGACGGGCATGGCAGGGCTCAGAGGAAGTCCCCAAGCCTCATTCTCTAAGGACTGAATTCTGATAATGAGGCACAGGGATTTCAGGCCCTCAAGAAATTTTTGGAACTATCCAAGAAATCCAAGGCTTCCCTTCCTCCAACGCAGCCATCATGTACCACCAAATTCCTCCTTTAACCAGTTTTTTCACTTATTCCTAGAGATTATTGCTTTCATTGCACAGGCTAAGAAGTGTTCTTGAAATAGTCTTATTTTGTCCCCTCTACTTTAGGAATGCATATTTTTTATTTAAAAAAAAAGTTCTTTTAAAAAAATCTTAATCAACCTGGAGACTTATCTGTAAGGTCTCACTTGCCCCACAAGTTGCTTCTCAGCTTTAATTTGCACTGAAAGCAACGATTTCTCTGCACAGCTCTGCTCTGCGGAATGAAGAACTTAATTTGGCACACTAGATTTCCTCCCATCTCTGTGGACTCCTCTGTAGAAGAGTGTTTATGAACATTATGGACATTTGAGCTAAAAAGTAATAATACACTGCATTTATTTGAAAATTTTCATTTAAGATTCTCAAAACATTACACTCGAATTGAGGAAAAGGAAACAATTTGCAAAATTTCAGATAATCAGATACAGGACTGAGAACAAGTCCAGATTCTCACTCCCTTTAGCCAACAGCCAAAACTGCTTTCCCCAACACATACATCCTGAAAGAAACATTAGCTTCATTTAGAAAACACGAGATGATTATGCAGAACATTTAATGACCTCTGTACTCTTAAATACCTAGGTTGTTCTCAGATACTAAGCCTAGCTACTGCCCTCTTTGCTCATAGATTGTTGACAAAGTTTTGGATGTATAACAAGTCTGGAGTAAAGTGCTCCAGTAAATGGTCTTAAAACCGAAATAAAACAAAACAAAAAAATCCTCCACCGATTAAAAGAATTAAGGTGTTAAAATTATTAAATAAATAGATAATATACGCCACAATATAAATAATAAATACCAAATAATGAAAATTCTGAGTAAATTAAACCAGTAGTTGCCCAGGAAATCATGTGTTTTACTTAATATGGATTATTTTAACTTTTACATGTGGTTGACAAAAATCTTCTAAGTTCCATCTAAAGTAATTTCTAATTGTTTAAATGGTCAAATGAACTGGATACACTTATTCACAAAGACTACTGTTTAAGAATGAACATTGTACCTCAGAAGATGACAGTGATACACTGTGTTCTCATGATGAAAACACTGCATCAGCAATGCCCCTCTCCTGCATTCTGGAGAACATACTGTTCTTGCTTCAAGTAGCTGTGCCATGAATAGGCCCATGCCCAGATGGAACTGGCACCTGTGTTACTCATATTTTGTAATCTCTTCAAAACAGGAGTGTCAGGGAACAACACTATTGTTTTCCCAAGCACAGAAAGTACAGATAAGAACCCACATCAGTCTATGAAGGCAATCACTTTTTCTTGAAATAAGTTGCTTCAAGAGTGTCTTTAAACAAACCTTCTAAATAAAATGAAGTTACTGGGGAGAGTTACAAATTCTACCAAGCCCAAACTCAAAACTAAGAATATAAAAATATAATATAAATTTTGTTTCCCCCTCAAGACACAGAGCGTATGATTCACCTCATCTCTACACTAAAGGCATCAGCATGAGTATCCTTCATAGTTAATAGAGAGAAACAGCCATTTTAGGGAACAATTTATCTGGTATATTTTAAATATCTACTATAGGACAAGACAAATTGCATCCTAAAACCTTTCACTTTGCTTCTCTTTGCTCACTATGAGCACAATCTGGATGATTAATTGAGACAGAGTTTGTACTGCAGTTACTTGTCCTTGATATGATGAATGCCACCCAGAGTCACCAGTGTGACTTCAGAATTGTTATTGAGGCTTCTTGGGAAGATGGTGGAAGGGGACCTGGGAAAACCAGCACAGCACTGCTTCTCTCACCTGCCTTCTGGTCAGAGAAGTACCTCCATGCCAGCTATAGCCCTTAAGGAACTACACAATCTCAAACTGCAGCACTCATAACCACTTCTACAGCAGCAAACTTATGTTGCAGAGGCAACTTAGCAACTAACTTCTCTCTCAAGCAGCTTCTAGTTACCAAATCTGCCACAAAACTAAGAAAGAACAAATAAACAAAGCAGAACCACCTGGCTAGCAAATGGGCTATGTAAGCTGGTGTTTAGCCTAGAAGAAAATCTCCTAAGAAACTTTCTTTTAGTGATTTCCCTGTAAGACCAAAGTATGTTTGAGATGGAATCTGCCCAACATGTCTAGTGCTTCACAGTAGACCCTACAGCGTTCCTCGGGCAATGAGATGCCCACTACCAATCTGGCTACGCAGCTGGGAGCAGAAATGGTCCCCACTGCCTCAAATACACTGATTAGACTCATGTAACTATAAAGATTATTGACAAATAAAGAGGCCAAACTACTGAGAGGCTATGGCATAAGAATACCTTATACTGGCAGGAAATTTGAAACAAATACAGGGAAGGATCACCAAGAAATAATTTTGCTCACACGAACAGAATAAACATTGAAACAGTTCTTCACATATACATCTAGGAAAGGATGGGAAGGAAAACTT
The DNA here is from genome assembly GCF_009829145.1 of Chiroxiphia lanceolata. NCBI lineage: Eukaryota > Metazoa > Chordata > Aves > Passeriformes > Pipridae > Chiroxiphia > Chiroxiphia lanceolata. Next base: position 13,719,739 of record NC_045642.1, read on the forward strand.
GTGGAGGCTTCAGCACTGTGTAAGAGGAAAGTTGGAAGTGAATGAGAAAATGAACACATAAACTATTCTAAAATAAACTTGCAACCTATTCTAAGACTGCATTTCCCTGGAGACAGTGGAAGGGTAAAGCTACTGGAAAGTATTGACTGAACTGAAACATAAAGTACCCTTGAACTTTTTACTACAGAGCACATACTTTCCAGTAAAATACACCTACATTCTCCAAACAAAAACAAAAATTACCTGATCATTATTCCTCTTTCTGGGTCCTAATTTTTAAAGGAATTTTAAAAATTAGAAATTTCTCATGCAAATAACTCTTCTGTTTTGTAGACTCAGCTAGGTTTCAGTCTCAGCTTTTATGCCAAGTAAATATTTTTTTCACATTATTCTTTGTTTTCTGAAGCCAGATTTGCAAATAACACATAGAGAAGATGTTGTATTTTTTCCTTGTATTCTTATGTCTCTTCCACCCTTGATGTACACCTAATATAAACACTAAGTCTTCTAATAGGCAAAAACAATAAAGGTACTTTAAAATTCAATTGTCTGTCTCATATGAGGTATTAACACATTTATTTTTGCTAAATAAACTCCTTAAAAGTGTAACTGAAACTGCATTACAACATTTTCAAAAGCTTTTACAAGCATTCCTTTGGGATGAGGGAAAGAAAAAATTCAGTTTTAGCATCTAGTGACATAGCAATCAGATAATTGAGGAAAAAAAATGGATAGCCCAAGCTTATAAGAAATGATTGGCAGCACAATCATCTGTCAGACCAAACTGAAATATTTAAATCACTGAACAGGTCCATGGAAATGCTTTCCAAGTAGGAAGCCGATAAGGTAATATAGTCACATGTCAACAATGCTTCTACATCCATGTCACTACCTACCCACATATATCTGCACAAAATAAAACCAGGTTCTGAGTACAAGTACAGATAATTAAATATCTCCAGAACATTTCCAGACCCAAGAGGGTGCAATTACTCCAAAGGTACGTGGAAGACATGGACCTGTGGGTCTTTGTACATAAGCAGACTGGTCCAAGGACTTAGTACTGTCCTAATGTCTCAATTTTGCCTTTGTAGAACAAGGAATTCCATAAACAACAGTTGAGATTCTGCTTCTGCTTCACACAATACCAAGTCAAACTGATTGCAGATTTCAGAATTATGACCAGATGATGAGATTTAAAAATAGTTCATAACTTTCAGAAGAAAACTCTGCCTATTAAAGATCTTTGCACCAAAAAGATGTTTGACAATAATTTTCTAAGACACGAAGAGCTCCCATAAAGAGCATCTTTACTGAGGTTTGTTAATAAAGCATGTTGCTGCTTTATTTTAGACCCTTCCCTCTCCATAAATGGAACTTAAGTATAATCAGAAGAGAACAATAAAATACACTGACCTGAATTTGCTGCTGCAGTAGATTGATTTTGTGCTGCTGTTGCAGAAGTTGCTGCTGTTGTCTTGCAATCTATTAGAAATAAAATTTCCATAAAATTAAAACAGCAATATTGAAACTTCAATACTATCGAGCGAAAAACATCATATTTGTTATTCTTTAATATATTTTATTAAGCATATTAATTTTACTTAGATGAGGGATATTTTAGAGATAAATTTAAATTCAACATAAAAATCTAGTTAGCCAGTAAGAAATATGTATTTTAAGCACTGAGACCTTAATTCTGCAAAGCACAGAAAAACAGGTTTATTTATGTGCCTGTGAATAATTTCCTCACTATTCAACAAAGCATATAAGCCTGTGGTGATCTTTGACTATGATGCATTACTGTTAGCTACAATGGGAATGAAACACATGCTTAAAATTAAGTGCTTTTCTGAATAGGGATGGGATTACGCAGGTGCTTAAGGTTAAACATACATTTTCCTGCTTTGCTGAACTGAAGCCTTAGCTAGTATTTATAAATGTTTCACTATTCAGCACAAGCTCCTAGGGTAAGCTTCTCCAACTTCATTCACTATGAGCAGCACATTACTTCACTTGTAAATCTCCAAAATCATCCTTGGAACTGCTTAGGGAAGCAGAGCCTTATTCTGTGTAAAAGCAGTACCTGGTGCTCAGTAACTCATCCTCAACATAATCCTATGAAATGTGTAGATATTCTTACCCTCATTTGGTAGATTGCCCCCTGTTCAGGGCGGGGAACACTAAGAGACTGGTGACAGAGAATTTGCCACAGAGACCACTTCTACCTCCCTGATTCCCAGAAATCATCCAGAATGATCATGCTAGAGCAGAAGGGAAATAGGATCCTGCCCTCAGACCACAGAGCTGCTCCCTGCAGTGGGTGATGCGTATGGCAGACACAAGGGAGGAGCCACAGGGAGCTGGGGGAACAACTGGAACTTCTGCTTTAGAAGGTTAACTGTGCAGCAGACTGAAATCAGGACAAGATTTGTGTTTCCTGGAAATCCCAGCCTCAGCAATTCTGCTACCTTCCTTTCTTGAGTATAATTTCCCCTCCTATAAATATTTATCTAGAGCAGAGGAATCATATAAAACACTAAGAAGTTGGTGACAAAAGTCATTTGGTCACTCAAATACACTGGTTTGGTTTTTGCAAAAACTCTCCCTATCTCCTTCTCCGATATCTTCTGAGCACACTTACTCTGTTATAAACAGAGAAAGCTAAGTAAAATGTTTTTATGATAAAAAAATTACAGAAATGCAGCAAAGTTGGTTTGGAAATAAACAATCACATAGTTTTAGTGAAAACTGTTCGGATTAACTCATAAGGAATTTGCAGTCACATATTAACAGCTTGTAATTGTGCACACAGAGAGACCAAGGCTGTCATTTCCTTAATCTCTCACTCTATCACCTGGAAATAGCTGTAATTTTTTTCACTTATATTCACTTTAGCTGTATTTTTTTTTTCAGTTAAAAATCACTTTTGTATAAGAAACCGACACAAAATTCATACATATTTTAAGTCTTTCACATGGCCTCAAGGAGACAAATTAAGGTCTGCATGATTCTGGGGCTGGATCACGGCAAAGTGCTGCACAAAAAGTCAAGCAACTCTCAAAGGCCACTACACTGATGCTTATAACAGGGCTTAAACTCCTTTTAGAAGCCTGGTGTTCAAATATTTCTGGATGAACCTCCCAGTCAAGCAAATAATATATGGCGAGTGATGACTGAAGGAGCGGACTCTCATGTGCAAGTGAGAAAGGTAATTCAAACAGAGCTAGCAGTCCATGGCCCTGGGTAGCCCAGGGGCAGGTCCTTGGACCTCAGGTATATGTCATCAGTACCCTGGTCAGCAGTAGAGCCTATGCTTGGTAAAACAACTCTAATTGTAACAGTGCTATATAGAATATTTAAAATGTGTATGAGAGCTGGAGTTACTATTTTTAATCAGTAACACACCAATTGTGTGATTCCATCTTAGAAGTGTAGCGTTTGTAACTAAAGATAAGGTGTCAGATTTATGTCCACATTGCCCCTGCTGCTAAAATCTCAGAGAAGGTAAAAGGTTATCACAATGTGCAGCTTCAGAAAAGAGTTACTTGCCATTTCACACTGAAATCAGACAGAGCATGGAGCTACATCACAGGCCATTGCCTCTCAGTGCTGTGTTGCTTTTTCACAGGTACACAGTACCCTATGTCCAGAATCGTCTGGAACTGCTGGCAACCTGGCTGCAGCTTAACATGGTAAGCTACAGCCAAGGTAAGGAGGAGATATTTGTTTGCATGTGCAAAGGCACTGATCTGCTGGAGTTCTGACTGCTTGGGAACAGCTTTTTGTACCTGCATGTACAAAAAGTACCATTTGAATGGGCATTTCCTGATGAAAACAAGAAATATGCCACAAAGCATCTAATCTCAGTGGTACCTCTAAGATGGAGCAGTGCTGTGACAGAAAATGCACCCAGGACCCCGCGACGCAATTACCATAGCATCGGCTTGATGTATAGGCTTGACACAGTAAAGTAGGGTACACAAGCACCATGTGGCTCAAATTCTGAATTTTATTTGCCTATCGGTTGAGCTACATGCTCGCTTCATTGAGCATGACAACCTAGTTTTAAGTGTCATTTAATTTTCATTTTGAAATATAATTACAAAGTGTTCACTGTAAGATATCACTCGTCTGCAAATGTGTCAAGATTAATTTGTGCTAGCTTATTCACAAGTGTCAATAGTTAATTACTGTGTCATCTCTAGATGGCTAAATGACATTCTAACTTCTGATTTTTTACAGTGTTCCTTTATGTTATTTTCCATTAGGGGATGAGTCCATATTCCTACATGTGGGCAAATACCCAAGCACATAAAACACCAGACGTCACAACTCATTAAAATCAACAGAGCATATATTGCTGTATATATCCTATAAAATATATTTAACTGAAAAGATAATTCTAGTAATAATGTCAGATTCCTAAAAACCACACATTAATTTGGATCAATCTGATCTAATGCCTAGGGGACTAGTGTGTGGGATCACTGTTGTTGCACTTTCGTTCAATGAGAAAAGGACAGCTCTTTGGACAACTGCATTTTTAAAACAAACAGGCAAAAAACAAAAAGAAAAAAGACAAAAACAAAAACCAAACCCTTCACAACCTGAACAAACAAATCAAACCTTACTTGTAGAAAATATTTGAAGGTTTGAGGATGTTTAAGGTTTTTTGTTTAATTATTGTCTTGTCAAAATGAGAAAGAGTTAAATAATGGTTGTAGTCTGGTTTATTTGTAATTCTCAAAATTGCATCAGTGCAAGAAATAAGAACTGTGAAATCTAACAAATGAATCTGTTTTCTAGGAAAGAAATTATTTTAATATCCCCCTCCACCCCCGCTTTTTTTTTCCTCGGGATCCTATATATTTCCTCTTTCTGGGAAAAAAAAAACGTAACTTCTGAGAATATTTAAGCTCTTTTACCAAAAAAATATGAAAGGAAACACCAAGCAGAAGAGTGTTTTTGATAAGCGTTGTGCAGGAAGCATTTTCACAGGTTTCTTCCTTGGAGCCTCACCTGTTCTTGCTGTTGGCGAGCAAGGTCCATTTGCTGCCGTTGTTTTTCAATTTGTGAGGCTGCCAGCTTTTTCTGTTCATCATGGGCAGCCAGGAGCTGCTCCCGTAAGCTGATCAGCTGGGTGATCATAGTAGAGAGCTGTCGCTCTTTTTCTGCCAGGCTTTCTGGTGTACCTAAATGTGCAAGGAAGATATACTGTAAATATGAGACAGACAATAGTTACAAAGCAATATTTATTAAAATAAATAAATAAATAAATAAATGGCTGATTCACCAACATTATTATTTCAAACAGCAGCCTGAATATATATTCTACTAATAAATCTCAAAAGAATCTAACACATAGCTTTGCAGAGCTCTAAGCAGGGGAGGATGCAACAGAAATTAGAGCAGAAAAGACATAGAGCATTTCATTTTTTTCCTGACAACAGTAATTAATGATACAGTTTGTACAAATCCCTATATCTTTTCCATCTAAACCTGTCTACTGTGATAAATACATTCAGTGTTTATTAGACATAATTTTCCTTCACTTTATTTTTTTTTTTGTTTTTACCCCAAGTATGTACAAATTGTAAAAACATAATTTAAAAGATGCTGTTTGGTGGGAGAAGCAGTTTAATTGTTTATTGATCATTTCTCTAAAACACCCATATATCTGGTAGGTCATTTAGGTAAATGTAAGCCTTGGTTGTGGAACGTGTATTAAGAATGAGCTTTACTTGTCCCCAAGAGAAATGGCTAACCTGAGAAAATGGCTTAAAAATTTTCATTTAACTTTCAAAGTTTACTCTACAGAGAGCACTTAATTAATATGAAACTACGGTACATTTATTCTTTGCACTAATGATGCTTAATGGTCTGTTTATGGGTAAATTGCATGGGTCTCATAAGTAGAGAGTACAGGGTCCTTTTGCAAGTCAATCTGAAAATATCACATCTTATGTATAAACTTATTACTCTGTCAGAAATAGCAATGTCAATTCCTGTATTTGAGCTATACACTGCATTTTCTTGTGTGAGCACCTCAGACCCACAGTTGTCTATAAGAGGTAATATAATTACAGTAAGACAGCAGTTCAGGAATATTGGAAGAGGATCTGAAAGAGTTTTACGGCTGGAAGTGGGATAAATAAAGGAATTTTATGTTATACAGGAGAACTGAGAGTTGGAGAAGAAAACCAAATCAAAAACTACTCAGGTCTGTAATCTGCCACAATTATATGAGAAGTGGCACAAAAGAGAGGATATTTGCAAACTTCCTTTCCTCAATTCACAATGGAGGACTGTGATAAAAAAGTCACAGGACTTTTGAAGAGTAAGAAAATGTGTGAGGAACAAGACCTGGGAGAGAGTGGAGAAACTGTCACCAAAATTATGACTCCACCTTCTTCCCAGAAGGAAGATGGATATCTTCTACGGAAGAGAAGAAAGAGGTTGACAGGTTTCCTAAGGAGAGGAAAGACAAAACAGACTTCTGCCAAGCAGGTGACAAACCCAAGATTCTCTACTACTTACACTGTGCTATGATGGGACCAGTATGATTCTTACTGAGAATTTCACTTGCAAAAGCAGCATACAAGAAAACCTCTGGCTATAATTGCTTTATGAGGAAAAAAAAGAAACTGCATGGCTGAAGCATACTCACAGAAACAAGGGGTACCTGGTTTTTCTGTACATTTACTAATTGCATTTAACAACAAGAAGTCCTGAAAATATTCAATTTCTGATCCATTATTAATTATCTTAGTTTTGAGGGTTTCCAGCAACCTGATGTTTCAGTACCCTGTAATGCCTAATCTTCATTCAGTATGCATTTAACACAGGTCTCCAGAAGAGGAAAAATGTATAACTTCTGTTCTGGTAGAAATTTTAGAAAGGGTTGGTGATTTCCTTGCAAGAAGTATGATGGATGCATGAAGTTGAAGCTGAAGGACACTCTACTATTCAGACAAACTCATTGCAAAACCTTAGCGTGATGTGCACAATTGAAGCAATAAAAGCGTTCTGTGCAAAAAGCTCTTTCAAAAAAAACCCAACAACAAAAGATTTTTGAAAGCAAGCTTGGGCAGGTATGTGGCCAGGAAAATGCCTGCACTTAAGGTACTGCCTTGCCAGGATCCATTATCATGTACTGAGCTCCATGCTGCTGACATCTATTCTGCAACTTCAATAAAAACTTACCTTAACCCTCCTAAACTGTGTTATTCAGTCTTCAAGATTTTTCACGACGGTCCAAAGGTTATTTAGGTGGGTTTGAATGTGCTATTGTATACTGAAATTCATTTTCATGGCTAAAAAACTGTTCTGCCATAGAAAAACTCCCTTGCTCATTGTGACTAGAAGAGATCAACCACTCCACCTATTTTAGAAAGCCAATGGGAAGCAACCTGCTGCCTCAAATGATACTTATTGCCCTCCACTGCCACCTGAGAAACGACAGCTTGAGACTTTCACATCTGTCAAGCAGCTTTGGCATTGTAATGCAGGCCCCTGAGCTTACAGTCATAAAATATTTTACACACCCAAAGCAGATATTAATCTCCCACTCCATTTCCATATTATTCTGTACAGCTTGTACTTGCTTCATAACATGAGTAGAAAGCCACCACAAAGAGTGTCTGCTAAGGCTACAAAATACAGTTGTTCTGTTATCATTACTTAGAACCGTTTGATAGAGTTACCACAAATGCATAGGGTCGTTTATTTTTTTCTTTCTTTCTCTGATTTTTTTTTTTTTTTTTTTTACAATAGCAGGCAGAAGTAACTCTTCTTATTCAGGAATTCATAGTAATTGTTTTTCTTTCCTTTTTCCCCTCAGAGAAACACATCTGAAATAAATGACCCCATTTAAAGTACTCTGCTCTTTAATTTGTACTGTGCTATGTAATCCAACAACAAAATAGAACTGATGACCACAAAATGTACACTGTGCTCCTGGAAAATAACGAGACCTCCATGAAGCTTCAAGACACTTAACCCAGCACTGCTCAAGACAAGAACAAGCATAAGATGAGAATGTTCTTGCATGAACAGTTGGGGGGGAGGTATAATTTAATTTTAGAGTGGAAAATCCCAACCATTATTTTACAGTTTAAATACCAATAAAAACCAACTTGCTTAGAATGCAGACCAGATTGAGCTGATCTGGCTGGGCCAAGAGAGGTCATCAGTAGCTGTGTGCCATCATCATCTGTTTTGCATCCACTTACTTCAGCAAGCAGTGAGATTCCCAAACTCATTACCAGTAAATAAACTTCTGCTAAAATATCTTTCTGACTAAAAATATCTATAAATAAAATAAAAATACAGCTATCTGTAAAATATATTTGCCATAAAAACAGATAAAACAAAAAGCTTAGTAAAAAATAAACAGTAAATATGCCACCTTCCATAAAATATTATATACCACAGCTCTCTCTCTGTTCTAATCCTATTCTCTTACTCCAAAGACAGCAGTGCATTTTTTCCATGGGGTCTTCCTTATCCCCAAAACACATCTGTCTTGAGTTTCTCTCAGATTTGTCAGGTGGATCAGTGCTCCCCAGGGCCTGCTCCATCTGAAGTATTTTAATTTGACTAAACACCTGATTTATTTTATCTCTCCGATGAGAAAGGCAGTTTGTCTTAATAGAGCCTGTCAGCCTACAGTCCCATTCACAGCAATTTACAGGCAGCCAGGGATGCTGGAAAAGAAGAGTGCTGTGATTCTGTATTTTATCCTTCTCCAGAAAGCACCTAAAAGCAGCTATTCACTGCTACTGCATGTGGCATTTTAGAACTGAATTAGCTTTTTATTCAAGTAACTACACTTGTTGTGAATAGCTTATCTGTAAAATTGCTACATTCACTACTGATTTTATTAACCTTTGGCTCTGTCACAAAATGGTCTTCAGTTAGGAAAGACCTTTAAAATTGACACATTTTTCTTAGGGGCCTTTATTTCAGTGACTTCAGATCTACTGAATTTGATCCATTGACTCCCTTTACCAGCAGTATTTAAAAATTTGAGTGTTGGTGTGAAGCTGATAGTGTTTAAGGGCTTCATTTTAAAATGAAAATGTGACAGTCTGATCAAAAGTTCAGAAAAAAATTGTTATCATTTTTGATAGTTTTTTGTGATAATAATCATTAGCTGAAAAATAACTTGGTTGTAGTAATATTTTTTTTTCCTTGTGTGCTTACTGTTTTACCCTTTATTTTGGATTTCAGCACAAATTGAGATAAAATGGTCAGATTGAAGAGAGCTATGGCATCAAAGAGAACTTTTGAGAAATTCTGGTCATAGGTCAATCTAACCAGGAGTGAGAAAATAAAAAGTAGCTATAAATCTGCTGAAAAAGAGAAAAGAGTTCAACTTGTGGTCTAAAATTACATTTAGAAAGAATTCTGCTTCTGGCAAAACCCTACCTTTTAAAACTAATTAGAATACTACATGATTTCTGGTACAAAAAGTAATAAAAAGAGCATCATATATCTTAAAATGCAGATTGAGGTTAAAGATTTTTATTAAATGCATTGTATCTACCCAGGTTTCTTTAAGCATTGTAAGAAAAAAAAAGTTAAAAATCTAGTAATCTCTAGATATAGATATATAACTATAGTTTCTCTATCAGACACTGGTTTACCACCTTACAACACTCCTATTACTTCTTACTACATATTCAGTCTATATACAAATGTAGCTGCCTGTCAACAAACGCTGGAGGCTTTTCAATGTTAAATTTTGTGCTGTCCTTGTGGCAAGCTGTCATGAGAGAGAGGCAGAGTAACAGAGTAATAACTGCTGGTAAGAGAAAAAAGAAGCAGAAATAACAAAAAATAGACTTCTAGGTTTACATAGTATAATTTAGACTGATCTCTTTGACACTCAGGAAAAGAAAACTAGATAAAACCACATATTCTATCAAATGAATAAAGGACAAAATACTGCAGTCATAAATAAGCCAAATATTTTATAAGCATGAACCATAACTTGCCGAAGTAGGATTCTTAGATGTGACATGAAATTACTGTGGGTTCTTGAATGTGCTTGCCTTAGTTTCCCAACATGTACACAATGTAAAACACTACCAATCAGAGGTTTTTATGCCTGGTTAGTTAATGTTTCTGAAGTGCTTTGCGATCCTTGCATGGAATCTCTACACAGCTGCAAAGTATTATTGGTTCTCTTGAATTCTGTGATTAGTGTAAAGCACGACAAATATCATCCTTGTTTATGCACTGCATCTAAACTAACTTTTGCTCCATACACTTACAGGAAATACAAATTAATAAATCACAAATGATTACTCCTGTTATGTTTCTAGAACAAACACATAGTGTGACTTTTATGAAATCAGGAGACAGCAATGCAAGAAAGAAGCATGGACTTTGCCAGAAACTAAGAAGGGCTTTAAATCACATAACTGCAGTTCCAAAGTATCGTCATCCAAAGCAATTCAACCAACAATCAAAAATGATTTTGAATCAAGTTAAGCAATTTCAGCTTTTTTTTTTTTTTTTTTAAGAAAAAAAAGGCCTTTATGACTCAATTTCTCTGTTAGGTTGAAGGCAGTTTTTATTATTTTATGGACATTGTTTGAAAAGAAAGCAAAAACACAATGCTGGACATAAAAGAAAGTGTATTTGATCTTAGCTGCCCAGAGATAACCTGGTTAAACCATTCTGTCTAACACGGCAGTCTGCAGCACACATCAGATGGGCTGTGATGTCTCTACTTCACAGGCTCTGTCCAGCATTTAGCATTTACCCTTTTTTGATTGGGTCACCTTTTAAATGCCACAAAAGAGGGCAGCAAAAGTCAACAAAAATAAACAGGAAAAACAGAAGAAAGTAACAATCTAATGGAAGGGCTTCGGAGATAAAAGTCACTTTGTGAGGGCTGCCTGACTAAGGAGCCCCCTTGCCATTGCAACAGCATCTAATTTGAGTTCTAACTCCAGCAGCAGTTTAAAAAGCTTCCACTCTAAAGGGCCCCAAGTGTATCATAAAGATAAAGCATTTCAGTAGAAAACAGCCACAAAGACCTCTATTATCTTATCAGTCTTTGGTTACAACAGCTGAACCAATATGACTAAGTTCTGAATGACTTTTTTTCCCCCTTTCTTTTTATAACACTAGAATACTGGAATTTCTTTATTTCATGATCAGTTAGCAATTGTTGATGTTCCCATATGCTACTGTCCCGTTCTTAGTCAATAAAAAGTTTTATAAATGCTTCCATTGTGCTTTGTAGCATCCCAGTGCAGAAGGCAGAACAGCAAACATGTCCAGCATGCAAACCACACCAGATAGCTTCTCTTGGGAAGGTGTGAGATCCCTCCCCTCCCTTATGTCTCAAAATGACTCTACGTTTTAAGCTTTGAGCACAGAAATTTTATTATCACACATCCATAAACAGTAATGGGAATTAAGATTAAGAACTACTAAAAATGTTCTGGGGAGAAAAATCTGTTTGTCAGATTTTGAAAAACAAAAAACACGTTAAAGTAGCTATGTTTATGAGAAGGATGAAAATGTTTTACTGATAATCCACAGGTTTTATCCTAGTTTCACATGTACTAAACCTGAGATGTTGAAACAGCTTCTTAAGTGGGAGCAATGTGAAACTCATATGAATTACAAAACAGCAGACTTTTAATACAATCCTATACTTATTGTAGTCCAGACTGTCCTTCTTAGATTGGCTGGAAAATTGCAGGTAGCTGAGTGAATATGAAATCAACTCAGTGAGGCCATCCTAACCCTTCATTTTCCCATGTCACTGTGCCCACATACAGGTGAAGGAGAGGGCAGGGACCCACAGCAGCAGGGCTTGTTGTCCTCCATCCCCACAGCCACCTCCTTGGCCCTGTGCAAGCTGAGCTGCTGGCAGGTTTCACAGCAAACATCAGGGTCCTGCACCCATCACCCTTTAGTTTGGATCATACCAAGTCTTTCATCCAGTCCACACACACACTTCTTGCCTAACCAGGGGAGGCCCTACACGTTCAGAAGAGCGATGCACATCCAGATCTCTTCCTGACATTGAGCTGGAACAGAGTCAGGAGTCCCTGGGCATAATTGCCTTCACAGGCACCTCTGAATGTTCATGTTCAACTGAACCCTATTCAACCACTTAAAGTGTCATGATCTGTTGGGTTTTTCCCTTCTCAAAAGAATTTGAAGGATTTATCCTTCCTTCAGACTTCACAAATCACAGAACCGTTTACTCTGCATTAAGAAGTAAGTCACAAGAATGTCTATAGCAATCAAAGTAAGACAATACACTCTAAAGAAAAATACTGAAGTGACTGGATCAACAGAAACTGTTCACAAGTTACTCCCAAGCAGCTCCACAACTGTCAAAACAAGCTGCTAGGCAAAGGTTTGGATTGAGAAGTGCCTGGTCAGCTCATGGAGCAGCACAGTGAAACTTTGCACCATTTTTAGCGATGTGGTGAATCTACAGTTGAGTTCTAAAATGTAATCCACGCCAGGAATGTAGGAAAGAATGTGATGTTAGCCAGAGCTTCAACCTCCCCCTCCTCCAAATCAGTGCCCAGCAAAAAGCAGAATTCCAACAAATCTCTTGGACTCCTTACTTTCTTTCACACACGTGAAAATAAGAACACTGTCTGACAGAAGCCTTGGAGGACTTTGATTATGCTTAGAGATTTAGTTGCTATCTCATATATACAATTCTATTTTACTATTGTATTCTATTTTAAAAAAATTAATTAAAAAATAGATAAAAAACGCTTCAGCTCATTTCTTAGAATTACTGTCGAATCCAGAAGAACTTGTAACTTTACATTCTAGATAATACTAGAAGTACATATTAAGTGTTAATTCATACACGTGCACATGGAAGAAAGATGACAGCGTTTTGAATAAATTATTTGTAGGGGTTTTCAGCAGCAAGTAGAGTGAGAATGCTTTAGTTCTTTCAGTGGGTTTCGAAATTTGTCATATATACTCAATACAAGCTGTTTAGACTATGTAGGAAAATAGTGATATTGCTGGATATAAACAGAGAAAGACGTATTATACATTTCAACTAAAAACTCACAGTCAAAATATTCTTGCTGCATTAGAATATAATCATATAGCAGAGGCCACAGGCTAAGAGTTATCTGTACAGTGTTACAAATACTAAAATATGAGATAAAGAGAAAAATGAGTAGTTTTGTTTTGTTAACTGAGAATACTGTTCCCAGGGCACAGCACATCAAAATAAAATTAACACGGTAGTGTTATATGGAGAGCAAAATTCATGTTATTAACATTATTATTGATTCTAATGCTCAATTCCCATGCTTTAAAGTAAAAAAAAATTACAAGTGAGAAAAAAGGTGGTCCATATATTTAAGGTACTCGTTCAGGACTTGAGAGCTGACAAAATATCCTGACCTACAGTTACAGTTTTTCCCATTTAAATACAGATGACAATACTTCCCTAGGTCATGGAGCAGGATAGAGAGGAGGTGGTTATGCTGAGGACAGCAGCAGTAAAGATTCCAAAATGTGTTTGTGGGCCATACAACAGACAGAAACAGTATATTAAAATAAAAATAAATCCAAAGGATAGAAAAAGTATTAAAAATAAAAAGAAATTATAAACAAAAAAATCCTGAACAAACAAGAAAACAAACAAATGAACAAACAAAACAAGGCAAAAAAAAGATCTAGCCATCACATAATTATACAGCAGTTCCTCTGCTGTAAAAAAAGCACACTGAGATGCCAGGAACTGTGCTAATAAGGGTAGCAGAAATACTTAAATGTCACAGTAGGAATAAAGTTTCAGGATCAGAACCTTCTCTCTGCAAAACAAACATCCCTGCATAGATGATGTTTATCAGCTTTTTTTGTGGACATTAATTCTGTGAATTAAAAAGAACAAGATTGGTTTCATTTTCCCTATCAGAGAACGCACATTAAACACAAACAACAATAGCAGGTCAATATTATGTCTTCCTCAAGGAGATGAGGAAGTCATAAACAGGGTTTGAAAGTTAAATCCTTAAAGTTTTCTCATTTGCAAGGGCTGTAAAACTAATTTCAGTCCAATAGTCCTGCAATGATTTAAGTTGTCTTAAATCAGAAGTCTCATAACAAAATGGAGATATCCAAAGTTTTTCCTTCTGATAATGGGACACAAATATTAATATCAGAAAAATCGAGTCCTTCAGCAATGATGAGCTTCACTGTTTATTGCTTCTTTATTACACTGGAATTAACAAATCAGCAAGTCTAATTCTCTCTTCACATTGTTTACACATACACGTAGATCAAAGACTTCTATTGAAATATCCTGTATTTACAATGGCATGAGCACTGATCTCCATGTTCCTGTGAATAGTAGGTGAAGCCAGTTTTTCACCTTCCCTATTATTTTATCTCTGAACCTGATCCAAAACACATGAATTCTCTCATCATCTTTGGCTGAATTTTGTAGTTGTCAGAGGACCAATAGCAGACACTTTGAATAGAAATCCAAAAAAACTCATCTCACTTTCTAGAAAACTATCATACTAGATAGGCAGAAATGTTAGTAAAGAAGTCTATATATATGTATATTCTGTAGCATCATCCCAGTTTTAGATCTGAGTCTGCTTTGTCCTGACAGCATCATTTACATAAAAAACCTGGGTACTTAGTATTAGATCTTTTAAATGCACTTTCTTAATAAACTCTTTCCATGAGCTGTTTATAGCTTCATGTGAATCTATAGATGTAAAACTGAAACTGAAGTGCTTACACAGAGAAATACTGCCCAACCTTTCACATCAGCTTCAGAGGAATCCTACACAATGACATTTTGTCCGAAACATTATTTTGTTTTCTAGATAATTCTTTAAAATTTTATTTTTTGCTTCTGATTTCTAAAATTTGCTGAATTAAGTTCTTTTGCATTAGTAGTTTTACTATACCTTAATTAAATTAAACAATGTTTTAGATGTTTGAATTGAATAAAAAATCCCTAACTTTCATTTCCAGAAAAGAAGAAAAAATATTTTAGTTCTAAGTGAATTTTTGCACCTCTGCCTTGATGTGGAGCAATGGATAGTCTGCTATATGAATGCTAACCCATCTCTAATATTCATATAAAACAGTGCAGTAAAAGGTATAAGTAAGATACTCTTTGTAACATCCTCTTTAAGCCGTGAAATGAGATTTTCTTTTGCTTCTATACAAGCATAGGTAGTGTCTTCTTTGGAATTACAATGTTGAGAATCACAATTGATAACAGCCTGGAATAAGTAGGATCTTATTAACTAGCACGAAAAGATTGGGAGTCTGCCGAAGAAAAAAATGTAATTGGAGAATTCAGGACTGATTTTGAAATTGCTCCATTTCATTGACTGTTCTTTCATAACAGCACACAGCTGAATAAAAGTAATTTTGTTTCCATATTCAATTTTAACTTAACAAGTGATTTCTGGGTGCCATTAATCTTATTTTTTCATTTTGTAAACATGATAGAATTCCAAGTATCTATACAATTTTTCATTCTTTTAAAACTAGTATTTCTTCCCGTGCAAGTGCAAAAAAAGCACTCGTTTGGAAGGAAGAGCTCTCCAATTAAAACTTGTTATCTTCAATCACAGGGATGAAGTGAAAGTCTGTTCTATCTAATCTTATTCTGAAAAGGGAATTGTATATGTATGTGCATAAAAGTGACTTGAAGGAAGTTGAGTTTAGAGGAAGTTAGTTTTATATCTCATTTGATTAGTATAGTTCATATGAAGCAGATGACACTAATTTCCCTACTTAACAGGAGTCATAGCTACTTGTGATTTCTTTAGCTGATTATTTGTCTTTCATTGAAAGTTCATGATGTCAAAGAAGCTTTTGTTTGGTTTTTTTTCAGCCTACTCCATTGTCTAAAATACGGATTAATAATGAAAGGAGAAAAAGAATTATACATTTTAATTAAGTTATACATTCTAAAAGCCAAGTTACAGAAAAGGAGGGTTTAAAACTCTTTTTCTGCAGGGTCTTATATTGAGCTGACCACCTGTGTGCCAGGAAGGTCTGCACTAACAAGGATAGGAATGAATTCTTTTCTCTGTGTGCAAGAAGGGAAGAGATCCTTTCCACTGGTGCCACTGCAGCTTTCTTATTAAAAGGCTGATGGATTTACATGTTAGGATTCAATTATTTGAGTTCATCTGCCTTAAAGCCAACATTGAGGATCCCAAACCAAAACACTCCAGGAATCTTGCCTCTTTTCCTCTACTGAAAATTGTAACCCAAATGCATTACTTCAACTGGATCCAGAATGCACAGTATACACAGGAGAGGAGATGTGCCCCTGTGAAATGTACTCTGACTTCTGATGTCTTGCAGTTACTTTTTATATCTTGTTAAATAAGTTACTTCCATGAGTTTTTAGTTAGTAATTATTAGCTACACCACTCAGAAATGTCTAAATATAAATATGAGTATTAGTACTGCAAGATTTATATACTTTAAATATAAATTTTAATTTTGATCTTAATTACATGTTCATCTTTCATGTCTTACAAATACAAACAAGTATATCAATGAAAAACTTATATTTGCCTCTGAAGATTTTTATTGCCTCTGGTGATAAGTAATGAAGAAGCAAAGTTTATTGCAAAACAAGGACATTAGCATAGCCTGTCTATCATAGAAGCTGCAAAGAAGAAACTTCCTACCTCATCTGAGAAGAGACAATTTAGTCAAAAGCCTTTGATATGTATGGAAAAGCAACAACATTTTATACATTTAGAATGTGCCCACAGAAGTCAGTTGAAGGATTTACACTTATTTCAGAGGGCTTTGAAACAGGTCCATTGATATGTTCATTAATAATGGCATTAGGTGGTCAAAATTGGCAGCTTCAGGCTTGTAAATCTGAATATTATTTTAAATTTAGTTCCTAATCAAAGCGTTATAAATTGAAAGTGCTACTTATCTGCTGCCCACAACCTACCAATCTGTGACACCAATTCAGCAGAGTGTATTAATGCTACAAATATGAATTATCTTATGCCTTTTGAAATAACCACCACCTCACTGTATGGGTATGAGAAACACAAAACAAACAAGAAAACTATGCTGGTTTTCCCTCAAGGTTTGTTTTATAAATAAATAATTAATTGGAAAAAACATGCATTCCAGAACAAATTAGAATTCTATGACCAGCTTGCTGTGCTCCCTTAAATATGCTACAAAATTATCAGACAAGTTTTCTGACTGCAGAAAAACCTCCTAAATCACATTAACCAGAGCACAAAGGCGGTGGCCTACATTTGCAGACTGAGGTTCCACACATATTCTAAGATTATTCTGGTACAATTATGCTCTAACCACAAGCATGAGTGTGTTTAGCCAGATGGTTCTCAGAAGCAACTGAAAGTACAGTTAGAAATTTTCTTAATTCAATTTATTTGTATACCTAGTTGATCACAAACCAAAACATTTAACACAGCCCTTCACTACAGAGTCTTTGGTAATTAAGTTCTTCACAGTCCTAAACCAGAGTGGTATCATGTTATTTGGTTGTGCTTTCATAGGTATTCTACTATTCAAACAGGATCATTCAGAAAGAAAACATCAACACTGTCTGTTCAAAAGACTTAATATAATCCAATATTCAAAGGCCTGAATTTAGCAAACTTTAAGCATAGTGTTATGATGGTTCACAAGAAACCTTGAAGCACTGGGAGTGTGTAGGAAACACCAAGAGGTTTTGAATTCTGCTATAACAGCATTCTAATTCAATATATTATAAATAGACCGGGGATATATTTAAGAAATCAGTATCCTTTAAATGTTTCTCTTTCCTTAAGACAGTAGAACACTGTCCAGGTTGCATTTTTATTACTTTTTTCTACAGCAACCACAATTTTGGCATTATTTTTCTTTCATAACAAGACTCGAGAACTAAAAACACAAAGGAAGAAAAAGCAGGAGCAGGGAAAACATATTTCTATGGAGACAATTCTCAATTGGTGTTAAAAGTTAATCATCTTCCTTTTAGGTGTCCCATTAAAAAAATAAAAGAGTTATATCTGGAAAAACATACCTGTTGCAACTCAATGCAAAAATTTCTGATATGTTTCTCAGAAGCCTCTTCAGTGTAACTGTGATGCTGAGATAATATTAACTTACATGAAGGCTAATTGTGACTGCAACAAAATTTTTAACTTAATCAATGTATTTTGTGGTTATTTCCTCTCTATGAATTTTAAATAAACATCAATATTTCAATCTGCCTGTATCTGCAAAGAGCTCATGTATTTTTACAAGGGGTTTCTCAGATTTAGGTGTCTCTGGGCCAGGTTTTTAAAAAGATTCGGTATCCTTACTGTTGCAGATATACCTATGGCCATGTTTTCAAAAACATGTGAAGCATCTAGCACCCATTGACTCAGATAACATCTTACACTGTTTTAAAAAATGAGATAGATGTGTCTGAATCATATAACAACACCTTAAAAGTTTTCAATTAATCTGACCCCGAGACAGTTCTTCATATAATGGACATTAGAGCCATGGAATGCCTTCCTAAAAGATGCTTCTGGCTCTAAGTCTTATGTAGGTTCAAGGGCAGACTGGACAAGTATTTGGAACAAGGAAGAGCCATCTATTTGACTGACTCAAGATACACAAACCCCATCAGGGTCTGGAAATCCCTGGAACTGTAAAGACAGGTGGAGATAATATTAGTGTGAAAGTATATGTTTTTCCTGTTCTTCCTCATTCCTGTGTGTCCATTTGTGATTCCTCCTGAGGTCAAATGGGTGTTTGACTGTTTTCTCTCCTTTATGCCAAAGATCTCCTTCCCGTTTTCGCTCTGAGTACTTTTGCAGGAACTTATGGCCTTTCAGATAATTTGATGATTTTTTTTTAATTAAGATTTGTTTCCCCACTATGGAAATTCATACCTATGGGTCAACCAACTGTCTTTCCTTAACATAGAAGTAGTTTCATTCCCTTTTCTGATGTGCAACACTAGCAAGTGAACATAACCTGGATCTGTGTGACAGTGTATACACCTTAGGCTTAGGGCTGACATGTTTCAGTCAAAACCTAAAGTTGGTCACTTTGAGTTTCCCACAGGTAACAAACTTAGAACAAAAAAGTTTTGAACTGCATACTTACAGTAACTTCTAAAGGATAACCATCAATACATTTTGCTATCACAATAATTTCAGGGTATCAAAATAAAGAGAAATGTAAAGATAAATAGAAATATTGTTGACAGACTGTTGTTGGACATGAGATATTTAGATATCACTTTCTAGAACTCAGTAGCACTTTTGTAACTTCTAACTGGCATGGACTGCATTCACTTAAAAATTTTCAAATTCCTCCTAGGAGCTCTTCCATTATCGGCTGGATATCCCATAGCAAAGAAGAGATTTTTCTGCTCTTGTGTACCTCCATTTCTGCATCTTGTGTTCTGCATTTAGGGGACCTCAGCACCTCGCAGTAAAGCTAAGCTTGCAGTTTCAACTCTATCATGAACTCTACATATACAGACAGAAGTCTGTATAAGATAACCAGCTTATATAAGAGAATGGATGAATGTAAAGAGAATGCATTAAAATGCATTTATATGGCAACACTCACACACACTCTTTCACATTTCTTTCCTTATGTAAAAAAAAATGTGTTTTTACTAAGTCAGGAACTCAGTATTGCTTTAGGTATTAATTCAGTTTATATAGTTTAGGAGGAGTGACTTTCTCAGTTGCTTAACCAATTTTA
The DNA here is from genome assembly GCF_009829145.1 of Chiroxiphia lanceolata. Lineage (NCBI taxonomy): Eukaryota > Metazoa > Chordata > Aves > Passeriformes > Pipridae > Chiroxiphia > Chiroxiphia lanceolata. Next base: position 13,739,491 of record NC_045642.1, read on the forward strand.
CAAGTCTGCACCTGCTATGACATGGCTAACAGTGACAAAAAAGAGCACTTCTGGTAAAGCCTGAATAGGTAGAGATGACAAAAACACTACCTAGTTTACCAATTAACTTTCTGCTTCTCACACTATCTTTTAACCATTTCCTAGCTTCTAGCAGTCAGTCAAGACCATTAAACAAATATCATACATCATTAATTCTTGAACTACAGAAAAATGAACTCTTTCAGAATTCCAGTGAAAAAGAATGTTAGTTTTGTTGTAAAAAAAATAAAATTACACAACTCAGAGGTTGTTAATAACTATCACAGAAACTGAGTCTATAAATGTTATAATTTTGAACAGGAGCCGAAGTCTTAGCTCTGGCAGTGGTGATGCCAGCTGGTCTTTAGGATCTGACTGTGATAAGAGCTCTCTTTTTACAGATCATAGAATGGGTTGGGTTGGAAGGAACCTTAAAGACCCTCTAGTTCCAACCCCTCTGCCATGGGCAGGGACACCTTCCACTAGACCAGGTTGCTCAGAGCCAGAGCCAGTCATGCTGCAATTGTTGGGAGTGAGCCTACTGGTAGAACACTTTTGTCCTTCATGAAGACTTCATTAAAACAAGTTGAACAACATTCATTTACGTTACATAGATCTTCAGTTTTCCTTCACTTACAAACTTGAACTTTATATTAATTCTATGTGTTTAATGCATTCAAACATTTTACACAGACATAGCTGTCATAATGTAAATTTCTTATAGCAGAGTCCCCTGATGAGCCATTAACACCTGTATTTTGTCAAAGGTGATTTGCTGCTGATCACCATAGACCTTTTCAGCTGTTGTAACAATAATTCAGAAAAGAGTTTTCTTGGTGTTTTTCAGCTCAGTACACATGGAAGGGAACAAGAAGAGGAACAGTGAAAGCGTCTCACCTATCTATTAATTTAACTAAACTTTAGCTATGTGTGGAGAGTATGCTTTTTTCCATGTCAGCAGAGGGAGAATTCTCACTGTGGCCAGCTCTTAGCACAAAGTGTTGATATCTGTCTGATGTGGGATATGCTATCTGAGAGTATGCAGAGAGGCCTGAAGCGCCTTTGTCAATCACCGTTATCTTGAAAAGTGGTAGACCACACCCTGATAGGATTAAGTATTTTTTTTAGAAAAATCCTTATGCTTAAGAAGTGGGCACCTTATCTTTGGCTGAAGTCTGATCGACCCAAAATTATACTATAGAACCTTGGAACGTGAAGAAAACAACAAAATAGATAAGAGGGTTAATTAAGTTATTAATACATCCTGAAATAGGAATCCTCTATTCACTACAGCCCCTAAAAGAACTTCCACAGTCATCCTGTGACTGTTACAGAATCTCAACAATATGTAGGCAAATGGGTCCTGTCACCAGAGGAAAGCAGCAAAGGTAAAACCTTCTTTCAGTTTCAAGTCAAAAGGAAATCTCTGATTCTTAAGGAATCTGAAAAAAAACCAAACCACAGAACAGCGATGCCCATTTCATTCTCTTTACCTTCCTTAGTAGACCTGTTTGTATTCTTTTGATGTTGCCAATCAAGACTTGAAGTCCACAAGTTTTCCCACATTTAGAAAAACTTAATTGCACAAACCTAATAAAATATCTGTACACAGTACACTGACTTCTTCAATCCTGCAACTTGAGTACACCACCTGCATATTAACAGCTCTCTCTTCCAAAGAGAACTATATTGTCTACTAAACAGTTACATCAAAGATCAAATCCCATAATTAAATTTCAAAGTACAGTGAACCTTAACTATAAATAATTTTCTGATCTCAGGGGTTAGAACTGGGATCTTATGTCAACAGAACACATTAGGGGCATATATCAATCTACAGTATTTCCAAGTCAAAACAAATGCAAAAGATCTATCTTCACACATAGTAGTATGTTTAAAAATGTCGGAAATGTCAACCACTTACATACTTTCATATTATCCCTAATTAATACAAATTGCATTTAATTTCACATTTAGTAAAACATATTGCTGCCCAAAATAAGGACTATAATTTTTATCAGCAATTATTATTACTGATGTATCAACACAATTATTTAAATTCAATGTATATAGAGGCAGAATCCATGCAAGCATTTACAGTTTTTGTTCCCTCTGTGCTTCTTCCCTAATTTTTGTGGCTTGGAGCCACTCCAGATGCTGTCTCTGACTTCGTGGTTTTGTATTTGAGATCCCATCTCCTGATTCATAGCATTCCTTGATGACAAACAGATTCAGATATGAAAACAAACAGTTACCTGTACATAATCTGTGCCTGACAGTTGTACTTCTAAGTTTTCCATTCATGGTGAACCTACTGTTTCAGACTTCACTCATTTCTTAGGTCTCTGAGTCACTGTGTTTACTGAGCTATTCAATAACTGGTGGCATATGTGATCTCCACACTGTAAGCTGCACTTCAGATTCAGAGGATTTTCCTTTAGTCCCTCCCCTTTCGTAAACTAAATTATTTTAAAAAGAACAGGGGGTTTTGTATTTCTAAACTGATATGCCTCCTAATTGAATGCAGAACACTTGCAAACTATTTTCCATTAGAGGCTCAATTTTTTTCTGATTTTAATGCACAGTATAATACCTTCATTGGTCAATTAAAATTGTTTGACTAGAAGTAAACCCTGTTATTATATGCTTTTTCAATGTTTTTTTTCTTGTGTAATGTGGGGTGAATTATGTAAAACATACCAAACAGGATACTCTACAAGCTGCTACTTGTATGCTGCAAACAATCACAGTTTCACTGATAGACTGGGACTTAGCATCTTAAAATTCCTGTGGAAATCAAGTGCATTTTAAGTATTGGGTTTGATTATTTAATCAGACAACTTGCATTTTGCCCTGGCTAATTTGGAAGGCTGATAATATTTTACTCATAAAGTAATTGTGCACCTGTTGTGATGGAAACCTGCTCAAACAAATCTTAATAGATATGAGGATTCGTTCCCAACATGTGTGTTAGCCTGTCATTACTGCTATCTATGGGGCAACAAATTTTAAGCAGCTATCGAACAGGTCTCAGGTTAATCTTGAATAACTCTTAAAGAACATTTATGACAATATGTCTAATACTAAACTTTGTGGATTTATATCAATACAGACTAAGGTAAATATTAGCATATGTGGGTCACACTAACAGTAATTTAAAGAAAAAAGGGTAAGAAAGATATGTTCATAATAATAGGTTTTCAGTGTTGAGAGCTGCCTGCGTATAAATCTATTCATTTTATTATCACAGAAGGTAATACCTATGATGAAATCATAGGATCAGGGCAGGCTATGTCTTTAGTAGATTTCTATTTCCTCTCTTCAGACAAATTTCTATGGAAACTGTTTCAATGCATCTCTCTCAATTTTCTTTACAATTCATATATTCATATTAATTGATGGGACTCATTTTTATAACGTTTTTGAAAAATTTCTCTATTGGAAAATCATGCTAGAACAAAAAAAAAATTGTAGAGAGTGGAAAAGAGATACATTATTTACTTTAATCCAACATAAATATTTGAGGGAGAGACAGAAGGGACATAGTGCATTGAGACCAATTCACTCACCATGTAAGGGGGCAGTATCATGAATGACCTGATCGGAGCAAGGGGATCGTGATTAGCCTGAAATCACTTTAATGTTGGCAGGAGGAGGTGAAAACAAGGAAAACGAGCCCAGTTTGGCTAGATCTGCCCCCAGGCAGAAAACTGTCAGATGTCATTGGTCAGATCTGAAGTGAGGTGACACAATAAAACAAATCAAGATATCTTGAAAAAAACACTGATAGTTAACCTCTTCTGAGAGGTCAATTTGTTTAGAGGGGACAAGGACAACCTTCCTTGTATTTCATCTTCTATTCCTCATTGAGCTTGGGTTTTTGAGGCACTAGCTGTGTCAGGTTACACATTATGTTCCTGCTGCTCTCAGTTGCACGTGAGTTTACTAAACGTGCTCCTGCTTCATTTTTTCTCAGTCCTAATGGTACGTCCCTCGAGTTTTACAGATGACATTTCTGACTTGCCTCTGGGTCCACAGTTTGTCAAGTCCCCAGTAAGGTATTTTTACCTATTTCTTAAAAAAGAAAAAAAAACCCAAAACATTGGTATCTTTGATATCATCAGGATAACCTCATTACCATGCAATATCCACACATCAAGATCTCACTTCAAGACAGGACTTTCTATTCAGAAAGGGAGTTTAAAATCAACTGAAGTGAAAAGGATTGCCACAAAGGTTCTCATTAATCAGTGCCAAAGTTTGATGCTGTTCAGAATAGCAATATTTTGTGCAAGAGGTTTCTTACAAAATGAACTGCAGAGAATGTGGAGGATAGTGGCCAAAGCGCAGAACAGTTTTCACATAAGGGATAAATAAATACATTTTTACTTTTCCACCCAGAGAAGAGACAACTGAGTGTAGTGTAACAGAGAAGATGAACAGGGAACAGCCAGTCCCTATTCACTGTAATACAAGATCTAGGGGACACCTACAAGGTGCTAGTTCAAATATACAGCATATTGCTAACTGCTGAGCTTATCCCCACAGACTTCACAGCTGTCTGTTAAAGGGTTCAAAAGTGATCGGACACGTTCATAGATTATAATTCTAACAAGGGTCATTAAACCCAAATGTACCACCTCTGAATCAAGAAGGCAATTAATCATATTCTGTGGGAAATTGGAAGAGTATACTGAAGAAATATTACTGTATGTTTGTCCTTTGCTTACACCCTTCCTCAGGTTGCTCAGTATCCACAGAGAGAGAATGCTGCAGGACAGTATGTTCTTTATATTTGACACTTACAGTTTTCCTTAATATGAAATACCTGTAACAAAAGACTGATAAAGTATATATAGAGGTCTCCCCAGAATCCAAATTGATCAGAAAATTTCAGTCTTTTCATTACTATGCCTATATGTATTTTTCTAGATAAATGCTGACATTCATCAATTTGTTAGAATTTGACTTTATATATCTACAGCAACAAAAAGCCAAAAGCACTGCAGTGTGATGAAACATGAGAAATGGAGCTTCCACTCTTAACAGTGCAAACTCCTACATATGCATTTGCTTTTTAGTAAGAAGTTGTATATTTGTGTTCAGTAGGAGTTTTATTTTGCTAAAGGTAAGAAGCTTCGTTGGTGACTAAGGTGGGATTTGAGTCAAAAGGAAACTTGCCACTGACATCCACTATCTGAAGAGAAGGGGGTAAGTTCCAGGTAGTGACACAACACAGAAACCTTTCTACTACAGTTAAAGACTCTGTATTTATTAAACAAAACAATAACTGATATAATGAATATATACATATATATACACTAACAAAACAACCTACCAACAGAAGAAAATGGTGTATTTTTGAAGAAAAAGTGAAGAAAACCTACTTCTAATTTTTAGTTTATAAGCAACCCTTTTTCTGCTAAAATAAATTAGAAGGCATCTGAAAATAAACACATTTTAATACCATACATTTTCTTGTCACTATTTGTAAAAATGAAGAATGGATCAAATTCCAGAAGGCAGTCTGTACTAATGTGCCAAATAAATATATTGCAGTATATTAACATCATTATCCATCTTATTCCTTTTTCTCATGAACAGTTGATATTATTTCTTACTACACTATTTGGGACACAGTTCCACAGAACCCAGCATATAAGCGAGCTCTCATACTGATTTCAGTGTAGTACAGAGTTCATACTTTTAGCCCTGAATTGTTAGGCTTAGAAATATACACTAATAGGGTAAAAAATGTATAGATATATGTGGTTGCAGTAAGTATAAAATTCATTATGTGCCTGGAAATAAATGGTGTGCATCCTGGTTATTATTTTTTATAAAATATACTCAACAATGTAGAGAGCTTGATTTATGTGAAAGGTTGATTACAATGTAATTTATAGTTGTGGAGTTTTAAGAACTAAAAATGGTAATAGTCATTAACTTTTAACATTAGAAGCAGGCATAATCATGATAGGTGCCACTGAAATACAACCCTCTGACTAAAAGACTAGAGCAACAAAAAATGTTTGGGGTTTTTTTGACATGATAAATACAGCTCCTATCCTTCTGAGACTTACATGTACATAATTTAAATAACAGCACTATGTACAGTGAGCAGTCCCACTCCCTTCCACAGAACTATCCTCTGTCTGTACAGTTTGGAAGTATGTCTTTTTAAATCCAGAATCTGAAGAACCATATTTCAAATCAAAGAGAGTTAAGAAGACATAAGACAGTACAGTTTAATCTATTTCACACTGGTGATTAGTCAAACTAATTGTGTTGGTACCTTGATCATAACAAATATGTACAATGGGGCTCGGTAAGCTTAACCAAAATATTTTTATTTTGGAATCCATTACGTTCTTCAAGAAAATCAGGGTAAAGTGCATGCAAACATTAACTGTTGAAAGTGCTTATGAAATATTTAGTCATTCAAATTTAGAAGGTCAAGTTAGACCTGGAACTTTTGTGCCATGTTACACAAAGTGCTAATGACTGGAGTAATGGCAAAACAAAAGCATCGCTCTGATTTGGAGAGCTACAACACAAAGCTAAACATATCACTTCATTGGATCGTGGCAATAAATTCATTATGAGAAACCTTTATAGCCTGTGGTATATTTCTAATCAGGACCAATTTCTTAAGGATTTGGGTGTAGGGGTTCTGGGTTGTGCTATTTTGTTGGATGTTTTCATTGGTTTCACTAATTGGAACCAGTTGATCCTTTTTCCTGTGTATTGATTTTTTAAATCCGAGCAGTTAACAATGATTCTAATGTATCATAACATTTTAGACCTTAATCATATAGTGGGGCTTCTGCTTGTAGCTTTTGTTTGAGTTTTAATTAAGAAGACCTTGTGTCTCAAAGCCTGAGCTGGGTTTTTAATTGCTAGTATGTATATCACACAGACTTCAAAAGAAATAAAATACGTTTATAACTGAGAGCACAAAGGAGAGCTTTGAAATGTCTATAGCCATACAAAGTGACATAATTAAAAACCTCTGAGTGTCTCTGTGATATAAGACTTATATATATTTATTTATACATATTTATGAGGCAGACTGCTATATACCCTTGGACTTCATGAGAAAGAATTTTCAGCAATTACACTGAAAAATAATTACTGCAAATTCAGACTATAGTGTTGATCAGGGCAACAGAGAAACAGGTTTTATTTTCCTCAAAATGGCCTTCACTTGGTTTGATATAGGGCATCAAGAAACACCTGAAAGCTTATCTGTGAAGACAAATTTTATAAAATAGAAGGAAAAAATAACATTTTAAAATTTTTCATAAACCATGCTTAAAAAACAAATGAATTCACTTGTAAAAAAGGAAGACATAAACTTTCTCAAGGATTCATTCATGCACAACTCTCTCCAAGACTATTCCAGAAATGGATAGTGTTAAATTACTAGATTCAAACATTTGTGCCTCACTGTCCTCTTCCAGTCATTAATACACACCAAAAAAATGCTCCTAGAAAGCACCTCTTTGAGTCTCCTCTGTTTCCTCATATGAGGGACAAATATCCTTTCCAAAACTGTTTATAGTATACCTTAGAAAGAGACTATCAAGTGGGTGAAGTTTCTTCACTTTGCTAAATTCAACATTTCCTAGGAAACAGGAATGCTGCCTCCCACCTACCCAAATATTTTGAGTCCATTAAATGTGCACAAGTCACACAAAACAGGAGATTTAGGCTCTTATTGGTAAAGTAGCAAATATAAAAGGAGAAGGAATAAGCACAGGATTCCACATAATGGAAACAGCCTTCTGTATTGGATAAAGCTATGGACACCAATCACTCACCTCCCCAAAATAGAGTATACTGTACAAAGACAGCATGTGACATTCAAGTCACAATGCCTATAAATACAGATAGTTCCAGTTGTAAACACCACCAATGGAAGCCAGAGGACTAACCTGCAACACAGTAGCTGGTGACCCAGGAGTCACTCTTCTCTAAGGCTGCTAGACCAATTCTGACCCTTTCACGATAACATCATTGCTTGAGTTACTTAAAGACTGACCTTTCTTATTTGATCTTCAAAGACTCTGCGTGCTGAGAAAGACCATTGCGGGCTATTTCAGTAGGACAACTGCCTGATGCATGCAAGACTATGCTATTCCAGAGATTTATATTTGGAACAGAAACAGAAAACTTAAAACAGACTCTGTGTAGTGATAAATGATGCTACTCTGCCTAGCTGTGGCTGCTGAAGAAAAACCAGATAACTAAGCAACAGAAATACATGCAGTGAGGGAGGGTGAGGACAGAACTCTGTGCACCCAAGTATCTGAAAATACAGAAAAGAGTCCTGCATCACTTTGTTTATTCAAATACATAATAACAACAATTAAAACAAAAAGTATTTCCTGATCCTAGTTTGTATAAAAAAAAGACCCAATACTGCAAAAGCTGGACGTAAGCCTAACAAATTGCTTGTAAACCTTAAATAAATCTATTTGCATGTGCACTCTGGCAAATAGCATATAATCAAATTATTTGTATAGGCAGCTCTGGTTGTTTTTTCTTTCCAGGTGAGTAGGGCATTTAACTCAGCTCAACTGCTTCATAGATCTTTGAAAATTTGACCTATGAGTTTCATTTATAAACATATCAAATGAACAAGCAGACTTATTTAACCACTGGAATTTGGCTACAAAGCATTCTGCCAAATGCTCCTCAGAGTTTCATGAAACCTCCCTGAAGTCAATGGCTTGTTTGGCTGGAATTCAAGGAAGAATCTGGACCATTATCAATAACTGAAATCCTAATAAAGAAACTCAGAAAAAGCAGTTTTACAAGTGAAGCACACTATGCAAAAGTAATTGTGAACAGGAACAATCCCACACTGAGAAAAAACGAATTATTCACTGTTTGTTACTTTTGTATTGGCTTCTATTGTTTGAATTAATAGATATAGTTTATAATTATGTCTTGATTAACACTATTGTGTTCTAAATATAGAAGGTAAAGCAAGAAAATACCATTTTTATTTGTTTCTCTCAACCAATTATCTTTTCTTCTCGTCTGTGTGCTTCCCAAACATGAATAGAAACACTTTGTGTCAGTGGTACTTTTTTTTTCTGCTTTCATCCTTTTTTCTGGCACTGATTCTTAGTGAGCTGCCTTCCCACAACCAAGATGCCAGTCTTTCACTGAAGGGGGAGAGCTGTAGTTGTGCAGGCACAGAGGAAGAATATGTGCTCAGGTTATCCTTAGTGAGAACAACGCCTTCTCTCTAAAATAAACAACTCCCAGTAACAGTCAGTGCAAAGAGCAGTTCCTCACAGGACCACACCTTGCTTTCTTATAATCAAGATTTTTTTTCCCCTAATGAATTCAGCCATTTATTTTTACTACATCGCTTCATGTCTTTAAGTTAGGCTCTCAGTAACACGAGCAGAAAGTCTGCAGAAAAGCCATAAATATCAGCCAATTAAATAAAATTATTTAGAATCTAACGGAAATTAAGGAAAAATATATCTGACCTCCTAGAGACAACAGATTTTCAAATGTAGTTTTTTCAGACCTCCTTATGTCCTACCAGTTACACAGCTGAAAATTCAATCAGCATTATGAAAATGAACTTCATGATTTCAAAATCTACCACTTTGAACAATGAAAGAATTTATTTTAAAGTATGCTTCTTTGGTGAATTCAAAATTCTCTCTGGTTCCCTTACTTCATTTTGTTTCCTTCATGTAATCTGGTTTTCATGCTGCCATGTACTTGATTGTTGGTTTTTTTGGGTTTCCTTCTTTCTGAGATGATTTTTAAGGTACACAAATGCTGATATGAGCTAATACCCAAGTATTAGGTAAATAGCAATTCCATCAGCTGGAGGTAACCAACCTGAGGACAACAGTTAGGCCATGAATTTGGGAACCCAAAGGGAATGAGTCCAACTTCAGACCTGCCACTACTCCTGCTATGTAACTCTGCATCTAGTTTTCTTCTCATACAAAATGACACCAATGTCTTTGTCAAGAGTTTTGAAGTGTAAAGCACAACACAAGAGCAACCATCCTTTACGTTCCATGTTGGTGCTATTTTGCAAAAAGTTTACATGCAGTTGCAGCAGCAAAGATTCATTATTGCACCTTGCTGGAAGCCAGCTAATAGCATAGATGAATACTGCAGGCATTGTGACCACTTAAGGACAGGTTACACAGGAAAAGAGCTGTGGAAACTAACTGAATGACTGTCAACCCATAAATCTGGTGAGCCTAATCTGATTATCCTTTTTATACAGCTAATAAGCTATTCCCTACCCAGAAAGGGTAGTTGAATGAGCTGAAAATTCTTCCAAATCTGAGTAAGAATGCTTAGTAGGTAGATGAGAAAAGGGTTAGAAACAAGAACTCTACCCATTCACTCGGCAGAGATTACATATGCTAAGAAAAGAGGGGGAGCAACATAAATCCAGAAAAAACAAAGTGTTTTTTTTTCAATAAATGAAAGCTCATTAAAAAGCTTTTTGTGCCATATAAAAGAATAAAGAACATTATTCTGCATTGTTAGAGATCCCACCTCTTTGAAATTTGATTCGCTAATAGCATTCAAGTAGTTTCTATTTAAAGACTAAGTAGCTATATTTTGCAATTAATGGACAATAATAATTGAACAAGCATTCAATGTTTTTCACACTATTAAGAGACAATATGGCTTTAAATAGAATGTGATTTCAAGACATAATTTTGGGGGATTTTATTACAGCCAATTTTAACATGTTCCTGTAAAATTGTATACTATGTTTCTGTTCTTGATATTACCATAGGATTTCTTACTGGCCTAACATACATGCACTGTCATAATTCTACCAAAAAAATCAGGAGAATCCAACAGATTTTTGCTCCTGAAGGAACTAGTTACAACTTACTTATTAAAAAGGGCCAATCTTTTGTCTATTTGTATAATTAAAAAAAAAAATTTAATTGTACTATCTTAAAAATTGTACTATCTTAAATTTCCCTGGTGGAAACTTGAAACCCTAAGAATCAATTTTCATCAAATAGAATCTTTTTTTAACAGTAAAGATTTATTAATATTATGAGCATAATTCTTTGTCTCCACACCTTAGTTGCAACTTAATAAAATTATGCAAATGAAGAGAAATGAATCTTGGGTACTTTGTGTATTCCTCAAACATGCCTTATGTTCCCTTCTTACAGCACAAAAACCCCACCTTTTAAATTTGTTGTTTAATCAACAACACCGAATTTCTTCTCCCTAAGAAAATGCATGGAAAAATTGATGGCTAGGGAAAAACACTTCAAGTTTTCTACCTAATACTTAATTGTCAAGAGAATTCCACTTTTCCTAGCTTGGTAGGTTCAACAAATTGTGAAAATATTGGAACTTATTGTCCATATATACAATAAAATTTGCACTAGTTTCAGTAGGTCCCAAATTTCATCCAGAGCTGCTCTTTCTCTGCAGAAATGGAATTAATATAAACAAACACTTTTTTTTTTGCCAGTTTTGAATGAAATATATAGAGCAGTAATCACACAACTATCCCCTTTTATAATCTGAAAGCAGTTTCTACATATAATTTACGCAACTGGGAAGAAGCAGTACCAAGTACTCATAACTCCACGTTTCTTCCTCTTCCTCTGCTCAGAGATATATAGCTCATGTCAATGAACTAATGTAACTAACCTGGTGTTTGTGATAACATCCTTGATACTGCCTATAACTGATTATGACATACTCTATTTTTTTGGCAGACTCATCCATCATTTCGAAGATAAACATTAAAAATCAGAGTGAGTTGCCTAAAAAGAGGAAGGCACCCTCTAGTTATGATAGCTATTTCTATTATTTTTTTCTGAATTTTCAAAAATCTTCAATCCCCTTTTTAAAATATATGCAAACATTTAAAATTTGATCTAGTCAGATACCTTTAATTTCACCAAGGAGATCGCTTGTGTTTAATTTTTCCATCTTCTCCTTCCAGTCTTTAGAAAGTAGCTTTTCCATACAGGATGAATCTATTTAAAAAAAAAAAAAGAAAGAAAGAAACAGAATTATCAAATATATCCTCACATATCAGGAAAACAGGTGCCACCTTCATTTTAAAACTGTTCTTCCTGTACCAGTTGAATGATAGTTTAGAAGGGAAATGAACTTGCAGCCAAACAGAGTTCTTATTTAACTGCATTTTAAATCTGAAGTAATTCCCCTGAGGTTAATGGAGTTACTATGGATTTAACAAGGGTCTAATTGAAAGAAAAACCTAGTTGAGGATTTATGCATGCTAACTGCCAATTTACATGCATAGATTGCCAATGTATATATGAATTCTGTCTTTTTCATTTGAGAATGATTGTACACTTGAAATTATACATGAAGATTTAGTAGCTTTTTTTGGAAATTTGGCACACAGTGACATCTGAAACCCATTTTTATACCCATGTCAATGCAAAAGTTATTCATGTAATGTCTCCATGGAATTCATAAAAGCACTCTACATATTCGATGTTCACAGTATCAGGAATTTTCTCAGTACACTATAAACAACATGCAATGATTAGAAGATAGGCTTTCGTAATACGAAGTTCAGAATATATTTCAAGTTATTACCCCAATCTGGGAGGCCTTCTGTAGGCAAAACTGTCACTGAAGTCATTACACTTTGGAGAAAGTAGAAGAGGCCTTAGTAAGTTTTCTATGATCAGACTCCAATTCCACTACAAAATTTGATACTGAGGATAACAGACTTCAATAAATTCTAACGTTTTTTTCAGTTCCTAAATTAAACTAACTGGCTCTGAAACCTAAATCATACATAACATTGCAGAGAGCTTACAGAAGGTGACTTTTAATATGGGAATTCTTATGAAGGGAGCCTACAAGCCTACAAATTCTCCTGAAGGGAGCCTATAAGAAAGATGGAGAGAGACTATTTACAAGAGCATATAGTGACAGGACAAGGGGTAATGGCTTCAAACACAGAGTAGGTTTAGATTTGAATTAGGAAAAAATTCTTTCCTGTGAGGGTGGTGAGGCACTGGAACAGGTTGCCCAGAGAAGTTGTGGGTGCCCCACCCCTCGGAGTGTTCAAGGTCAGGTTGGATGAAAGGCAAAGCTATCTGGTCTAGTGGAAGGTGTCTCTGCCCATGTCAGGGGGACTGGAACTTTAAGGTCCCTTCCAAACCAGGCCAGTCTATGATTCTGTGGTTGATGTTGTCTAACAGATTTTTATGACTTTAGGAACCACAATTCAGATTTATTAACAATTACCAAGCAAACTTTACAAACAATTGAACACTTATTTTTCCTTCCCAGTTAACAATAACAGAATTTCTGTTGAACTTTGTGCATTTACTTTCATCTGTAGACAGACTCATCAACAATGTTTATGTTAAACTCCTTGGAAACCCTTAGGCTCAGTTTTGCAAGATATCAAAAACGTTATCTGAACGTTCCCAAAGCAAATCTTTGCAGAAAGCCTTCATTATAAGACTACACATCACTCTGGGTGGTGTTGAGCACATCACTCCTTAATGCATACACTGGGAATAGCCACACACCTTCACTTGCTAGAAACTCTCACAGCAAGGTGCCACTTGTGTTAGGAGAAGAACAATTCATACAGGGCTTTCTAAATAACTAATAAGATTCCAAATTTTGATAATTTTAGTCCTGATCCCACTCCTGTCACTTAGGAATTAACATTAGGTTGTACAAGAAGGAAGAATTCAGTCTAACTTGTCTTCTGCTAAATTACTGGCAGATTAAGGTCAAATCGTGGCTCAAATTCCCATGTCAGCAGTCTCAGCAGAAGCACTCACACAAGCGAAAGCAAAAGCAAAAGCAAAAAAGCCCAGATTTAAGAACGGCAACACAGATCATTTCATTACAACGGGTAACAGCTTGTTCCACCTCAGAGGATTCCAAAAATACTCAGAGGGAGGAGAAGCATTCGAACAGGTCACAAAAGGAGGAGTTAAAGCTTTAGGGAGAAGTTTAGAGAAAAAAAGAGGTCATACGGCCAATCATATTTTAGGGTGCAAGTCATTTCAGCCTAAAAATTCACATTAGCATCGCTCATTTGAAATAAACAAACAAATAAAAAACCCCAAACAAAACAAAAACCAGCTGAAAACAAACCAAACTGTAACTACCAAAAGATCAAAGATCAGGTTTTAATTGCAACACATTTTCACTGTGCAAGCCTCCATGGAAAGACAACGCAGCTCATAAATATTTTTGAAGTAATATTTCAGCCGAAAAGCTAATTTATTTACTAATTATATCTTTCTGTGAAAGAGACAAAATTAAGGAGCTGTAAGTTGCAATAGGCAGTGTTAAAATACTTGTTATATAATAACAATTTACTTTTAACAATAACAGGCACTTATTACTTTTATGAGTTCTGGCCTGATAATAGGAGAATCAAGAAATAACCATCAATTACCAATAGAACATTGTAATTTGTCCTTTTTTGTGATATCATGACTAGTTTAAAAAGACGTTTCTATGTTTCTCCCCTGCCAAAATTTCAGACCCCTCGTCCCTGAAAAAAAAAGATCTTTAGAGTTTTATTTTGATGTTTGCTATAAATTATGTATTCTACTGCTTTTACCTAAGATATTGTCCTCAATTCACACAAAGAAAAAACATTTCATTTTAAAAAAAGAAAAAAACAAGAGGTGACTAGCATATTACAGTAGTTGAGAAAATACTTTCCTCAAAAGCACTTGTTTTATTTCTTCTCTTATCGTTCTTAAGAACACGTATGTAGTATTCTTATATTATGTAAGGAAAAAAAATACATTTCTGCAGACAGACTGAGAAAGAACTAGAATGAAAAACAGGTCTATTTGTGTGCCTTCTTTTTGATATAATCACATTTCAAGTTTGAATTTTTATCTCTATAAATGACTGAAAAATTCCTTAAGAATGAGTTCTTTTAACACCCTTATCTTATTCAAATTCTATGTTCTAGATCTGACCACATAATTTATAGCTACTGTATTTTGTTTTTGAGAAGATTACAAAATGATTACACAATGATCCTTTTAATAAACTTTTTCATAACATTGTAAAAATAGCTCTCTTGAAATCCTGTAAATTTTCAATTAGCATGTTTATTCTGCATAATTTTTTAGAATTTAAAATAATGATATGTGTCAAAGCTCTCTGGAGGTCTTCCACATTAGACACAAAACCAAATATAAAGGCTTATACTTGAAAGGCATGTCTCCCTTCAAGTTCAGTGTTCTGTGTTCACAAACACATTTTGAAAAGGATTGTGAATCAGAAAGGGATTTTTCTTATTTCTGTACTGAAAATTAATTTTTACAGACATATAAGATCTACAAAGATATCTTCTGACATCAGTAAAATGTCTTCATCCATATTGATTCATTTTCTGATTTGATTCAATATAGAAACAAAACATCGACTTGGAATCCAGCACTGAACATTGAAGAAAGAAGCCCAAATTCACATCTGCACTGCATCACTCTCCCTGCACTGAGGCTCTGCTTCAGCACTATTCCAAAACCTTGTGGATCCTGACATTTTCAAAATTCAGGGGTATTCTTGCTAAAGACAATTATAAAGAAGCAATGAAAGAAATTAGCATTTATACATTTTTAGCTCTTCTCACTGACTTTATAAACCACAGTTATGCTTATGCCACAAAATAGCATATTTTCTACTGGCACATGTAAGATCAAACTCACGAAGTTGCGCTGGAGCAATTTATTTTATGAAAAACACGCAGCTTCTCATCCTTTATATTCTCTTGTGAACTAGGAAAAAAATCCCTTTCAAGGACAGCAAACAGGTTAAGTATAATTATGACGACTAAATTAAATCGTGGAGTATTATTTAATATCACGGTTTGTTACATACTTAGTTAGCAATTTTAATTGTAAACTAAAGGAGTTTAAAGTACTGTGAGAATCTTGTTAGACATGACAGTTTTGAAAAGGTGAAGAGAAGAGGATGTTAAAAGATATATAATCGGGGGGGAAAAAAAAGCCAAGGGAAAAAAACCTAGGTGTTAGCTGAAAAGGATCTCTTCACAATGACAAAGCATCGATGAAAAGAATTAACATTTGTCCGTTGGGTAATCAATCAGTCATGGAATGGATGGAATCCAGCTCTTTGTTGCACGACCGGTGATGAAGAACGAGCGTGTTAGCTATCACAGCCAAGCTCTCAAGTTCTTCTGACTGAATGAAAGTCATCTTGTTTGAATCAAGAGTAGCTTTTGCCTCTTGTCTCATCCTTATTCTCCCCTTTTTTTCAGGTTTTTTTTGTGGGTTTTTTTTTTTCTTTTAATTTCACTTTTACAGTCATCAACAAGTTACCAACCCCAGCTATATCTTACATGAATACTGTATGACCTTACAGTGGTCTGCACCTATCCTCATTGATCTGGGGGGGTTGTTCCTTTTTTTTCTTTTTAATTCACTGAAGTAGCCTCCTATTACTTTCTTTGAAATACAGATACAAAAAAAAAAAGACGTTCATGCCATGTGTGAGTTTTTGTTTTTTATGGTAAAGTCATACATAAAAGAAAACCTAAATGTGAGAGTGCAGCAGCAAAACTTCAAAGCACTGACTGTCAGACATTATTATTTCAAATCAGCTTTGACTTTTTGAGACTTAATAAAACACTATAGTACAGACTGGCATATTTATAACATCTATACCAGTGATCAACTGAACTGTCTTATTCTTTCTACTGTGCAGTGCCTTGTTATTTCTTTTATAATAAGCTTCCCTCAAAACATGTTTAACAATACTGTAAACTGATAATTATTAATGATATGAGTTCTAAAACATGACTTGTTTTGCATACAATTCTTTTTGAATGCATACATTACTTTGTGACAGAAGACAAAAGCACATTGATTTATTAATAATGATTGCAAATGCATGGCAAGTTCATAAGCAATAGAGAAATATAATTCAATCAAAGGTATAGAGTTATAGGTGACATATTTCTCCATGCATCTGAACTGTTACATCTCAAAGAAAGAGGCACTGGAAAAGACAGGGTAGAGGATTTAGAAGAGAAATCAGGCATGCTGCAAGAGAAATTGCTCTAAAGCATGATCAGATCCTCAGCAGGAGGAAGATACAGTTCTTTTCTGCAGTTTAGAAGAACGATAGTACAGACCTAGAGGCATCTTTGTCTCTATTTCAGGACTATAGTCTGTAGTTATATCCCATTATAATTCAGTAGATATTGTTAAACATAAAAAGATCTCATTTTTGCAGGGTTTGGGACTACCTAACACTATGCAAAGTTCCTTCATCTCTAATGTTCTATACTCCCAAATCTACTCTCATTACATTTATTTGCCTTCAGCTCCAGGGGAGACAAAAAGTGTCCTTTGGATCAGCTTTTGTCAAATAAGTTCAAATGTCTCATTCAAGTCTATATAAGAAAAACAGCACAAGTGGAATTAGCCTGTCAGCATCTATGAAACATTTGTTAGAGAAAAAGTATTGTGTGGGTTTGGTTTTTTTTCTTTGAAACAATGTTAAATGAGAGTATGAACTTGTGACAGACATTGGCCTACCACACTGGATTCCTTCCACAGAAGAGCTGCTTTTTTCCCCCCAAACCAACTAAACTGCAAATAAACATTTAAGTGACTACCATTTCTTGGCCTGCTTCATGTTGTACCTTTGTATATCTCACCACATGCTCCACGTGCAAACGGGGTTTTTTTTCAAGTGAGTGAAGCTGAGTACATGACATCTAAAATAATAACACATCATGGATCTGAAAGAGGCATACTTGTTTCAATATTCTTCATGGGATACTAAATCCTCTCCAGAGTAGGAAAATCAAAATTAAATCAGTACTTTACAAATATTTCTGAGTAAAAGTCAAGCAGAATTTAGATTTACTCTAGACAACGTTTGTTACTTACAATTAAACTGAAACACCAGGTCCATCAGTGCTATTATTAGATCCATTCCTAAAAATTGTGAATTATTCTGAAAACTAAGTATATTTTTAAAAATCTAGTGTTTTAATAAACTTGTGCTGGGACTTTTGATTAACTGATCCATCTCTGAGTACATGACAACAGCTTGCTTATGCATCTCTTGTGAGTTCACTGCCAATCAGATTTCCTTGAGATAAAGAACCACCTAGTACAGAACTAGATCATAAAAATATTTCCCAATTTTCATGCTTCATACTGTGTATTTTAGAATGATATGCAAACTCTAACATTTCAGTATCAAAGGGAAAGGCAAAAGGTTAATTTAATTCACTTTGAAAGAACACAATTTTATAATCTTCTAACAATCCAAAATTAAATTAAGGACTTTATGTTTTCATTCACTATTTGAAAAATAAAATATAATTTAATCGTGACTATTAGAAACTTAACTGCTGGATGGTACTATCTATCCTGTTTTATTCCAAGGATGTAAAGTTTGTTACTAAAATAGATTTTTTTTGTTGCCATAGTTACTTTTTTTCTTCTTTCAAACACAAATTATCCTTTTCTGTTTCAATAAACTTTAAATAAAAGAAAAGGAGACAGCAACAATACAAAACTAATCAAAAATCAGCCTGAAGGCTTAACACCCATAGTTGCAATGTATTGCCACTGTCTCTTGTTCATGAGCAGCTTGGCTCCAATCTTGCTGTCAGTGGAGCGGCAGGTCAGGGGAATCTCATCTCATCCTTCTCAATTTCCATACTATTCTCATACTGTAATTAACTGTCATGGTCTATCAGAAAATTAAAATATAAGGCATTTCAACATGTTGTTAGCCAGTGAACTTATCTCTCTGGCCAACTTTTCAAGAATTTCTTGATTTAATAAACTTTCAGAAAACCAGTTCTTGAAAAAACAAAAATGCAATCACAACTCAAAAATGAGCAAAGTGACATTTAGAACAGGAAGACAAGCTAATCCCTTTTGCTTTATTTATTGCAAAATACAAATAAAATCAAATCACTCCTAAATTCTATATCTTGCTTAGGATGTTAAGGAGACAAATAATCCTGGCCAGTCACTTACTCCCTCCTCTCATATTGACTCTTTCCTACCCAGGCAGTATTGTAAGAGAAAAAAAAAAAAAGGGGAAAAAAATAAACACTGCAAACAAGCAAAAACAAACAAACAAGTAAAAAAGGTAAACAATCAAAAAAGGCAAACAATCATATGCAAAAGGCAGTCAGCTCACAGTAGATGTTTTCTTGCAAGAGCAATGATGGAAATGCAACTGAGATCTGACTACCTAACATACAGTTTTGTTTAGGACAGGGAACCAAGCAGATCTGCCAATTGCTGTACATTTTTTCACAGTGACAAGATTTCCACAATATGATAAAATTAGAACTGTAAGAGCTTGGAGAGCTCTCTTAACTTTTAATTAAAACTCTCCAAGCTCACTAAAAATAATTAGGCATTAAAATGTTCTGGTTTTCCTCTGAATTCATTTGCACTACTTGAATGGTCTAGATCTTGCATGAAACAACAGACATTCTAAACAGAAACACTGGAATAAAACCGGGGGTAATTTTCAGACCTGTTTTCTGTGATGTGGCTACTGGGAAAAACTGTAGAGTCTGAGCCTGTACCAATTCTGCCTAAAATGGCTTGCTTGAACAGGAATTCTCTAGTGCAAAGAGCAGAATTCTGCTCAGTGCAAAACTCTAGATAAAAAGGAGTTTGACTTTCATGGAAAGAATAACCCAAGATACAGCTCTGACCTTTATTTTTATTTATTTATTAAAAAGCAGGACCTTTAACCTTGCAAATGTTTTTGTTCTCTTAAAATAACTCATACAATGCTATATGCCACACTATTTTTAGAAAAGCAACAAGAGAAAGCATGCTTTTCCCATACAGCAGGGCACTGATATAAACATCAACACAGATGCTCTGTGAGAGAGAGCTGGACTTCTCAAGCACTTGATCATTAAGGAATGCACCAACTGTTTTAGATAATCTCGTGCCAGCTCAAATTCTGCTCCACACTCCCCTTTGGGAGTGGCAAATCTTGTCCTGCTCCTAATTTTTCATTTTACTCACTCCTCCATTCTTTTTTTTCTATTTTCCCCCTGGAACAGAGGGGAAAAAAGCATTGTGTGCCAAGCAATGCAAGACTAGAATCACTTCCCCAAACAGAGCAAAACTTTTAGACAATTAACCCTCCCCTCTTCTTTCAGATAAATTACTAAGTATAAAATGCAATCTGTTTCCTTTGTTTACTCAATATGAACAATTTGTAAATGACTCAAGGATAAAATTCAGAAAATGTTGTGCTAAATTAGAACCATTATAAACATGCTAATGACTGCTCAACTAAAACATGCAGGATCAGTGTGAAGAAATATATTTAGTTCCTGTGAAATAGAGTTGTATTGCCTCAGAACTATTTGGTCACTTAATTGTATATGATTACTTCAGGAAAATGTTAATTTCATGAACACTGCACTAGACAATACACTATGTATGTCAAAAGGAGCTTTCTCAAGTGTCAGTGTAATTGCTTGGATGCAATGTTTTGGCATATTAGTAGGAGAGAAATATCTTTTAAGTCTATCAAAATTACATGTACGTTTCATTCCTCCACTTAAAATTTCCCTTCCATGATAAACTATATTTTAGATTGGCTGTATTCATTGAAAGCATTGCCTTATTTGCATTACAATTATAGTATACAGTATGTTATATGAATACACGTATCCCCTAAGTATGTGTACCTCTATTTACTTCCCAAGCAAACATAGAATATTGGCAAGAGAAAACATCAGGCTTAACACAACAGCAATCAGGGATAGACAGGAAAAGGGGAGCACAACTTGCTTGTAATCACTCGCTAAAAGATTATATAAACTGATATAAAAAAGGAGAACTACAGATTTATTTTCCTGTTTCTCACTATGCACACACTAGCAAAGTAACTAAACCTATAGGATTTGCAATATTTGTTGCTTTGCAAAAGGAGAAAGTTGTGCTAATGGAAGCAGAGGTCAATCTTCATTATTTTCTTTGCCTCCACATCTTCACATTTTTCTATATTGACCAGCTCCAGAAGATCTTTTTTTCATACCTCAGAGTAGAAAAGAATGACTGAGCCAATAACTTAGCTAGAACTCACCAGCATAGCTCCATCATAGCCTACTTAGTCTTAAAGAGATTTGAAATTTCTCCCAATATTTGGCCTAATTACTCTTTCTCATAATCTCATATGTCTGTACCTCATTATAGTCCTTTTATAACCCTAAACAATTGGCTCTCATCTTTTGAATCCACTCTTCTCAAACACTTCCAAACTGAAGTGACATTCTTCTTCTTATTCCTCAAACAAACTATTGAGAATTTAATCTTTAAATCTTTCTTTGTTAAACTTCTCTGGAAAAATCATGTATCATATGGCCTTTGGACATGGAGTGTCTTTCTTTTAAAAATTAATTTCCCTAGTAGCTCAAGAAATTGCAGATGGCATGTCCACCTCTGCTCAACTGTGTTCTAAACCCAGTCACTGAATTCATTTTATTAAAGACACGGGGGCAGATTTTCTTTCTCTTAACATTGCACAACTCTCCCAGATTCTTATACCAAGCTGAAAAAAGCAGAGAATCCCATCTCAACTTAAGAAATTGTCTGGACACAAATAGATATTTGTGTTATTGAGTCTTCTCCTATCAAGTGCAATGCCAATTAATTATTGCATCTTTTAACAAGGTAGAAATTCTGTAAAATTATTATGAAAAGATCAGTCAAAGCTTTGAGGAGTAAAATCATCTTAAACAAAAGGTAATACAAAACCACAATACTGTGGAGGCTTCTTCACACCAGGCTAGTTTCAGGGAGTTGAGGGAATGGGAGTGAGGGGACTTCCTGAAAAGGAAGAAAAAATCAGTTTCTATTAAACTGATTAATGTTCCTTGCAAAATTTGTGACACCAGATGATTTAGGAACAAAACATGAATGATTCAAAAGACATCTATTTTGTTCCCCAAATCATGTTCAACTCATTACCCTAATAATGCAGTAATAAACATCTGTTTAAAGATTTGAAGGCTTCTTAATATTGTGTATAAAAATCTTAACTCAGCTCTTACATAAAATATTCTGAAATTAAAACAATTGTATAACAAAAAGAATTTTTCATGAGAAATCCTTAAGCATTTTTGAATGTAAAAGTGTAATACAAAGAAAGCAAAATAATATGCTCTTGATTTGAAATGACTTCAAACGAGGATGCAAAGGAATGAAAACAATAGCTAGAATCTCCTCTCTATTACCATTTCTGAAGGTCTCTATGGCACATGATGCAGTCTCTTCCAGGACACTACAATACACTGACAAAATCAGTTCTGTAGCCCCTTTTTTATTAATAAAATTTTGACTTAAACAATCATATTCTATATAAATAAAAATACAGATCAAGTAAGACTTTCCTGAGCTAATTCCAACAAACAGAGCTTTAAAAAGTTTACAAACCTCACAAGCCATAGATTCACAGAATTATTTAGGTTGGAAAAGAACTCTAAGATCATGGCGTCCAACCATTAACATAATACTGCCATGGGTATATATTTCAGGAATAATAGATGGCTTCTTACAAATCTTTGCAAAGATTTAAGAAAAGAAGGAACTAATATCTTCAAGAACAATATTCTAGCATTTTCACTTCCCTATATACATGGAGCAGAAAATTAGTCATCATTTTTTTCATATAAAAGAACATTATTAATTTTGTAAAGTCAATGAATGGAAAGATATGGAAATCTTAGAATTACAGTTACCCAGGAAATTCTAATTCAGCCCCCGTGTACTTTATGATATATTCTCTACATTTTATTTTTTTAATTAAAACAAAAAAGTGTGCCAAATTTTTGTATGGGATTCTTGCTATATTCAGTACATGGGATAATCACAGACAAAGGCATAAACTGGAACTGCAGAGCAAATGAGGCTGTTGCCCATGCAGTCATTGTCTATATTTCATTGCAAAAGTTCAAAGAAACTAAATGAATGAGGGAGGGAACTGCAGAGGAGAAATGATGGGTCGCAGTTTCATTTTCTGGGAGCTCAATTTAAAAAAACTTGGGGTTTTATTTGAGGAACTGCTGAACATTCACAGCTGCAGCTGTGTCAATGTAAAGTCAATGTAAAGATTGAGGCTATAATATATATAACTATATATAAACTGCTGCACAAAGTTAGGTCCCCCGGAAAAGAGTCAGGGCCTAAACACCTCAAGCTGAACAACCAAGAAATCAATGATGTTTTTAAAGTCAAACTCTTAGTCCCACACCTGTGAAGCTGGCATACTGACTACACTTTTTTCCCCTCTTGACGAAAGTTTGGAGAAGATAATTTATTTGTAGCACATTTACAGAGTATGCTGAAAATAACACTAGCCAATTTTGTAATATCCATGTCTTCAGAGCAGAGCTCAAATGACAAGCAATTAATAGGCCTTAAGGCTTCAAACTGACCAGTGAGGACATAACAAGCTACTGGATAGTTTCACATTCGTGGAGGATCATCCTGTCAGTGAACTGGATGAATCAAAAATCTTTCTTGAGGAAAAAGTATTGCTTAATCATGTAAGAAAATCATCTACATTGACACAGAAATTGTTTTAATTTTAGTATATTTTAGGTTCTGTTGAGTAACTGAAGAAAACTTTCACCAGTTGGGAAGACATGGGGCAAAATGAAAAGTGTTAAATCTGTGCTTATATACACAGGTATATAAGCAGACTTCTATAAATTAGATTTAGTGGCCAGATTTGGAAACAATGGCAATTTGAAGGGTATTGATCTTGCCTAATTAAAGACAGAGTGAACAGGAAATATTTCCTGCGCACTGCACTTCACCAACCAAAAGCACTAGTGATAACAGAAGAGTGCATGTTGCACCCTGTCCCAGTGCAGCAAAACAGAATAAGCCCCTTTTGCTCTCCTGACAGAACAGAGCTTGACATCCCCCAGGTACAGGCTGACAGACCTGTGTAGGTTCCCCTGTTTGCTTGTAGCAAGTGCTGTCACACTGCTGTGCACTAATGGACCCTGTGTTTCACAGTAGAAAATAATTTTTGCCACCAAAATTGGTGGAAAAATGAATCACCATAAGCATCTTCCCAAAATATGTAACACAGTAATACAATAAATATCAGATCCAAGGACATGAAGGTCATTTGTAAACTTCTGAGAGATTTAATAATACTTAATCTGTTACCCAAAATGTTAAAACATATTCAGTACAATTAAATTTTCATAGCTACATAGAAGGGTAACGACAGTAAGTTCACACTATTTGTTTCAAGTTATTCTTTATTTCCAATTCTGCTACTAAACAACCTTTCTTTTCCAGAATCCTCCTCACCACAAGCAAGAAATAGGCCATGGAGCTCAATTATGCCACAACCTTCACTGCAAGTAGTATTTCAGATAACAAAGATAATTTACACAATTTCTGTGTTAAACATTTAGCCTTCTTGCTTTTTTTTTATTTAATCCAAACTCTGTAGTTATAACAGTTTAAATTTATGAGGTGAATTTTAGCTGCATAACTCCCCAGAAAATGTAACCATGCATGAAATTTTACACAGCTATTTTGAAATTGTAGCTTAATGTTGGTTTATGGTATATTTTTTACATCAGTGAAAAAGAATCTAACACAGACTTATTTTTTTAGATGTTGGGGTTTTTTCATATTTAGGACCAAGAGAAAATTCCATGTTATCAGAATAAAAGATTACTCAATTATAAGTTCTCATTTATGATCCTAGAAGTATTCATTCCAAAGAAAAGGACAGGTAAGAAATATCTTTTTTTGAATACTAAATGACATAGTACATTGATAAATTATTATCTTCACAGAATCACAGAATATTCTGAGTTGGAAGGGACCCATGAAGATCATCAAAGTCCAACTCCTGGCTCTGCACAGGACAATCCCAAGAATCACACCATGTGCCTGAGAGCATTGTTCAAATGGTTCTGGAACTCTGCCAGGCTTGGTGCTGTGACCATTTCCCTGGGGAGCCTGTTCCAGTGCCCAACCACCCTCTGGGTGAAGAACTATTTCTTACTATCCAATCTAAACCTTCCCTGACAGAATTTCAGGCCCTTCCCTCAGGTTCTGTCACTGGTCACCACAGAGAAGAGACCAGTGCCTGCCCCTCCTCTTGCCCTCACACAGAAGTTGTAGACTGCTGTGAGATCTAATATTGCCTTATTAATTTAAATATAATACCAAATTCAGCGCATGAATAACAGGAAAAGGTTTGTTTCCTTTTGCATTCAATAATCACAGACTAATGTACTTCATGCACTGGTACTCAAGGAAAAACAAAATTCACAACAGCAACCATATATTTCTTAGTCGTTATAATTATTCTTTTAAACTCTATACTTATACTTCCTTTTAGAGTTTCTTCAGCAAGGGCACTGCATGATTTCTAAGGTTAGATCCTTTATATACAAAGGATGTATGTATGGACTTCATACAGAAAAAGTAGTGTGGTCACAACTGTTTGAATGTGCAATGCAAAGGCTCGTTACTATCAAGCCAAAAGCAGAAGTTTGGGCTGCTGCCAGGTTCTCCACGTGCTCACAGTTTGGTCCACCGAATTTGTGTTTACATACATTAAAACTGACATCAATCTCTTACCCTTTGGTTGCATTTTCATTGTCTTTACTCCACATGAAAATTATCTTACTACATTTTTTTATCTTGACATTATCCACAAAACTTACTGTATTTAGACAACTGTACAATCTTTTTTGTCAGCTAATCACCTCTTTAATCTCTGGGCTGCAAAGCTGCCTGAACCCTGCTCCCATATTTGCCCTTACACTATTAATATAATCATGAGCACTAGGAAAGCAGAATC
Source organism: Chiroxiphia lanceolata (assembly GCF_009829145.1). Classification (NCBI taxonomy): domain Eukaryota; kingdom Metazoa; phylum Chordata; class Aves; order Passeriformes; family Pipridae; genus Chiroxiphia; species Chiroxiphia lanceolata. Next base: position 13,765,387 of record NC_045642.1, read on the forward strand.
TCAAACATCGCAAGTTACACGTCTCTGGTTCCTTAAGCTTTTTTTAAACACTTATTTATGGGCAAGGTATAATTTACACCACCTTATGTATGGCTGGGCAGGTGGCACACTGTGACTGCTGCTCCTTACATCAATATGCTAACGTCAATGTCAGCAGTGCCCACTTTTCCTCACCAATCAGATTTTCACCTGTTCTCTCTTATTACAAGATTTGACTGAGAGCTCTCTGTGGCAAGGATTGTTGTTTGCTTTTACTACTGCTACATGTACAGCACCTAATGTACTTTCTGAGAGAGGCCCCTGCAAAAAATTACAATAGAACATCTTAATTACTTCTATTAAACTCAGAGACTCCTCAGAACTCAGAGGCCATGAAAAAAAAACTAGAGTTTTTTAATCACAGAATGTTCTGATTTGGAAGGGATCCAAAAGGATCATCGAGTCCAGCTCTTCTTCTCTCAAGATTGAAACCACAACCTTGGTGTTATTAGCACCTTTCTCTAACCAGCTGAGCTAATCTCAGGAGTTTGGGTCCTTTTTCCTTTCAAAGCTGTGCATATCATAAACTTACTATCTGAACTGAAACAACTGCTCAGCCTAAGCAAGAGGTCCATGAACACTGAACCTCTGCCTGCACAAAGAGGTGAAGGCAGTATGCACAGGCATAGTTTTCCCAAGGCAAAGTGGACACTGCAGGTCCCAGAGCTGCTGGTACAGTCCAGGAATGCTGAAAGTCATAGGGAATTTTTTTCAATTCTACAGTGATATTTCTCAAGATTCTCAAGTTCAGAAAGTTTCCAGTTCTAGGTATGTAAGAAGAAATGTGACAAAATCATGCATGTAGGAACAACAATTCCTTTCTGTGAACTATCCCACATCCAGATATTTTCAGGAATTGTCCTAAAGCCTTTTAGCTGACGGGAAGTGAACTGTTTCCTTCTTCAGCAAAATCTAACTCCCTAATAAGTGTACTAGCCTATACCATGGTGTAAATGTGAACTTTGATACAAAGACAATAACATCTCCTTTCTTTTGAAAACTATTATCTGGACCTACTCAATACCTAAGACTACAGAAAATATGTTTAAGAATTTAAATTGCAGCATTCCATTACTTTTTGCAGTTACTTACAAAAATAATATTAAAATTTCCCCTTCATTTTGATTACTTTTTTTTTTTTACTCTTTTTACACTAGTGAAATAATATGGATACTGACAGAGACACAGGCCCCAATAGTAGAAACCTTATGCTTGTTAAACAGTCGAATAGAGCATAAGAACAAATATTGACAACAAGTGTATAAAGAAAACCATGATAATAATTTGCTGCAAAGCCATGCAGGAAACACCATGTTGGATCGGGCTGCTCAACAACTCCTCTCTAACAATGGCAACTTTTGCAAAGACTAAATTAAAAATTTTAATATCATGAACATGTTTCACCTATACTCAAGACTGCTCTTTTTCCTTTGAAGAAGTTTCCACACCTTTGTACCACAGACAAGGACCAGCAGTCCTCCCAAAGGGTAGAGTTTGGCCAAACAGAAAACCACAAAAAAATACTTTTAAACAACTAATTTTTTCATCCAAAAATATATGTTTGCTACATGGGCAGATAAACATACTCTTATCTTTGCTCAATTCTTTATTTTTTAAACACAACTTTTACAACCTCCTGTTCCTTGCTTAGACAGCACATAGAATCATAAAATGTTAAGGGGTTAGAATGGACCTTAAAGATCACTTAGTCCCCACCACCCTGCCATTGGCAGGAGTACCTCCAACTAGACCAGGTTGCTTAAGGCCACAACCAAACCTGTCCTTGAACACTGCCAGGGTTGGGGCATCCACAACCTCCCTGGTCAACCTCTTCCAGTGCCTAAACTCCTTCACACTAAAAAATTTCTTCCTAATATCTCACCCAAATTTCCCCTGTTTCAATTTGTACCCATTACTCCTTGTCATATCACTACAGTTCCTGATGAAGAGTCCCTCTCAATCTTCCCCATAGGTCCCCTTCAGGTACTAGAAGGTTGCTATGAAGTCTCCATGCAACCTTCTCTTCTCCAGGGTGAACAGCCCCAACTTTCTCAGCCTGCCTTCACAGGAGAGGTGCTCCAGTCCTCTTGCCAACTTCATGGCCCTCCTCTAGACTTGCTCCAACAGTTCCAAGTACTTCTTATGCTGGGGACACTGGAACTGTATGCAGTACACCAGTGGGGATCATCCTAATCTTAAAGCCCAATTCCTCCTGTTTTGCAGGTGTTCTGGTTTCAATTCACAGTATCACAGGAAGTTACCCATAAGATCTTGCCAAAATTAGACAATTAACATCAGCTACTAAATACATTGAAAAACAATACCAAGCCAACCAACATCAATTTTATTCTGTAACAACTTTCCAGGGCCGAGGTGTCAGGTGCCCTCCCTATACTGGACCTTCTTTTATGTCTCGATGCTCAAAGATTCTGACTTCGACTTTAGCAAAAAAAAAAAAAAGTCTGGATCAAATCTAGCAAAGAAAGGGATCATTTATAAGTGCTCTGTGGGTACATTGTGTCTTTGGTGTGTGGCTGAAACTCCCATTAACACTAACATGAGCTACGCAGTCCTACTGATGGGTGAATTATACCCCTGACAGAAAAGTGGTTTTTTGCTCGATGGATTCTCTTTGATGAACTTGTTGGCTACTGCAGAGTCATGTGTATATATTTAAGTATTTCTCTGTGTGTATGCATTTGTATATCTCTACAGTGATGATGTCAGTTTGACTAAAAATGCAGATAAAGCATTTCTTAAGCCAAAATGGGCCAAAGCTAATTTTCCCCATATAAACTTTGGTTTGGCCCTTATTTATCAAAACCAGAAAAAGTTTGACAGAAAAGGGGATCCAAATTGGTTATCCCAACAAAAAAAAGAAGTTAAGGCCTTTCTTAAGACTTACTTTATAGGAACCGTATGCACAACTTTCACTTTCTAGAAAGTGGTTTTCTCTTGAACACACATCAGAACCATTCATCATCACATAATTGCAAGTTGTCAGTCAGAGCCGCACCCTTCACGCAGTGGCAGGCCGCCAGCACATCTGTCAGAAGCACTCACAAGCTTCCGTGTATTATTGTAATCCCCTACAAAAGGAACAAACCCATTCATCCTGTCCACATTTTCCAAATGAAATGACGACTGTAAACCCTGAGCCTAGAAAAATAATAGCACTTACCCTAAAAATGCCACACTTGTCAAGTGACCACAGGCTGAATACCAGTGAGCAAATACAAAATAATTTTAATCCATACATGTAACACATAAGTTTTAGGGAGTCGAGTTCTTCATGCATGAAAGAGGAAAGATGGGTTCTGTGCATACAACAAAGTAGTCTCCAATGGTGGAACTGGCTGTGGGGTTAAACCTTGCACCCAATCTGCAAACACTCATTCTGGACTTGATTAGGAAAAATGTATCCTTCTTGCTTAATATTTCTATTGTCTTTTTTGGCTTCTTCTGTTTTCTTTCTCCTTTACCTAGGATCATCTAATCTTTATGTCAGCACATACTCTTTTCTGCTGTACCTCTTGAAAGATGTATTCTGCTCAGACAGGCTCCACAGCTGACACCTCCGGGCCAGTGAACCTGGGCCAATGAGTACAAAGCAGGTATGATTCTCTTCTCAGAAGTGATGTTAAAGACTTTCATTGAGAACTAAACAGCTTTAAGTCTATTAAATACTGTTCTACACAAGGCTTCAGAAGTTTATTTGCAGAGTATATGCATATGAGAGCCGTGAATACTTTGGACAATGAAGTAGAGTACTAAGCTTTACCTCTCTACCTTCACTAACTCTTTTGCATTCTCTCCCGTGAAGGTATGACAGTTCAGTGTTCAGCAACACTGACTGAAACACATGTCATTCCCTTGAAGGCAACAGTGCAGCCACATGAATCCAGCAAGATCTTCTGAGTGGCTCTGCTTCAGCCAGTGAGGCTGCAAACAGAGTCTAACACTTCCCTCTAACCAGCCAGATTTTTTATACATCAGCTACAGAAGTGAAGCCATGACTCTTCTCTGACCCTACTTCCAATACTTTACCCCGGGAACCTTAAAGGAGCAGGAGCATCCAGCCAGCATGCATGCCCCCTCATAGTGACTGGGCTGGTGAAGGCTCTGTGCATGCCACACTGCTACTGGGCACTTTTATCAGCCCTTGACACAGGCAGAATGCATACTACGTATACAGACATACACAAACATGCATTTCTGAAATAATTTGAAAGACATATGATGGCTGACCCGCTATAAAATTTATTTCCAAGAGCAAATAGAGAAAGCATTACTCCTGAGTGATACAGCCAGGAGTAAATTATACCATCTCACTGCACAAAGGAAGAAAAATATCATAACAAATCAACCCGCAGCTGCACTGTGCACCTATATTCACACAGTGCTATTGTTCAAACTAGTGTTAAGGAAAATATAGCAACTCTCCAACTATCTCAAAAAAATCTCAGTGTACTGTAAAACTGCCATGCAAGCATAAGGAAGGTGCAGAAACTGCTCTGCTTACTACTGGACTGTCACACAGACAGTCTAGCTGGTCCACACAGACAGTCTAGCTGGTCCACCCCACCAGATTGAGGCTGGAACATAGGATTATCAAAGTGGATCATCAAACTCTTGCAAAACATGCTGATTTCCAAAACACTAGTGGGTTAATAAAAATCGGTCCCTCAATTCTTTTGTTACTCTGTTTCTCAGTTAGAAAGATGATCTTTTTATCTCATACAACTACTGAAGAATTAAATCATTTTGTAAAATGGTAATATAAACAGTTTTAAGCACAATAGTATCTTTTTTCAGTGACACCATCTTAACTTTTACATATTTTCAATGTTTACCTGATATTTTTTCAGAACTATGCCATATTCAGTAATTGTTAATTTTTGTCATGAATGAAGATCAAATTTCACTAAATCTGAAAGAAATTAATTTTGGACTTGAGACATCATGAGGTAAAAATATCTACTGTAAACTAGTTAAATCAAGATAATTGAATGCTTTGTCTTTATATATATATATATGTGATATAAACACACACAAATATAAGAACAACATATGGTCAACAAGAAATAAATAAAACTGAAAACCCTTTACAACTGCATGGCAAGCATCCAAGCTAAATTTCAGGTAGCAGATGGCATGAATAGGATACATGTGAGAAACAGGCAATTTCAATTATCTCTGAATAGTTCATAAACAGGAAAATTTGGCAAACGACAATTTAAAAAAAAATTTACTTGAAAAATAACATTGTGTAATAGAGATAACTGAATTGAAAACATAACAATGCAAAGTTATTAAGCTCATCCTGACCATAATTTCATAATGAGTATTACATGATTACATGTGACAGAAAAGAGCTGCCCCAAATACTCATGGCTGGAAAATGTAATAATTAATTATTCCAAGTGGGGCTCAGAATTTCATTTCAGTTATTATCATCACCCAAAAGTAGCCAAAATATCTTGCTCACCAAGCCCCTCCTTAGATTTTGCGCAATCTACAGATGAAAAAAAAAAAAAAAACAAACCTACAAATTGGACCTGTATGTTTCTTCAAGCAGTTATTCAGACAAATTTCAAAGGAGTTTGTTCATCAGAGGTCAGATTTGCCCACACGTGTCATACAAAAATTATGTTGTTTTAAGCCATAAAATAAAATAAGATGCAAACAAATATTATGTTTAGAACCTTTTGTGAGTCATACCAAATAAAAATCTGACCTTCACAAAAGAGTTTGCTCTCTGTTTAACTTATCTTTTTGAGAAATCAAAAGTGTCAGGTGTATCTCTGAAATGTCAAAATTTAATAAGTAGGACAGAGGCTACTTTCCTAAACATTTCATTGAGATGCTTATAAATGCTGTGTATAGTCAGCCAGACTAGTCACCTAGGAACCTATTCGTTAGACATTGTATTTCTTTCTGCCTTTGTACTCTCCTCCCTCAGTCTGCTTTCAGGTAAGAAATGTGTCATACATAAAGATCTATTAGCTCAAATCCCTGATGTTAGATATCTAAATGTGATTTAAGTGACTAATTGCCATTTGTGTAATTGGGAGTTAGATAGCTAAACAATAGTTTGGGTGTCTGTATTCCACTGAGACCTAAGCTTTTCTGTTAATATGTCTACGAAAAAATAGTAAAAGAGTTCTCAATCATTCCATTCTTAAGTTAAAGACAAAACCAATTAAAATGAAAAAATAATCCTTCCTGCATAAATATAGACAGGAAAAAAAGTGTAATTTACACTGAAATACATATAGATTTTCATTTATCAGATAAGTACCTCCAAAAATCAGAAAAGAAAGGAAGCATTTATTGATCCCTGCAATTCCAGAAACATTTAGTAAGAATTGAAGAAGCTGTGATCCAGTTCAAATGACAACTATTTCTCTTTTTTCATGCTAATAAAGAGAATTTGATCCCTGTTAAAAGGGAAAGTTGTTCAGAAGGCTTTATCAACAGCACCTTCAGCCTGGCATAATAGAGGCACAGCAAAATCAACAGATGCTTCTGAGCATCTCAATAACTGAGGTCTGGGTCTTTGGAAAAATGACTAGTCTGCCATTTCATAACTGTCATTTGAAAAAGGAAAAGTGATGTTTAATGACAGCTGGGATTTACTGCCCAGATGAATTGAAATACATAGAACTCATGTATTTTATGAACATTGAATATTTTTGTAACTTATTTATACATCTCTTGCTTATAGCTAGAAACTGATACATACACAACTGTAGTATTTAAAAAATAGACAGAACTTTCAGGAATGGTGCTTGAATCAAATTACATCTCATTTTCAAAGCTGGTGGTGGGCCCAATAGTTTTGGAAGTTAAAGTTATAAGTGCTGAACATATCCCAAAAATCAGTCCCACTGTGTTTCAAGTTAGGTATCCAAAGTGAGTAACCACAACTGATCTCTTGGGACACTGGAAAGGATGTTCGCAGTAAACACAACTACACAGTCAAGACACTCCGAGCTGAATATCATTTCCATCAGAAAAAAGGCTGCTATATAATACCTTTCAGACAAAGCAATACAGGAGCTACCAGCTGCAAATATGTTTTTAGAATTCACAGCCTCCCTGAGGGGGAGTCAGCTACTTCTGTTGGAGACCTTAACCCTTTCTCATCATACTCAGACAGCCTTTTCTTGGGTCCTTCTACCACAGCTCACAAAGCCAATGACGTACCTCCTATCTTGGAAGTCTGGGACTCAACAAAATCTAACAAGGAGTTGCCAGAAGTGTCAATAGTCACCCCATACATTAGAAGCCCCAGCCAAGCAGGGATCTCTTGAGCCCATGAGCCGTGTCCTCAGTAAGTGCAGGTAACCATATAATAATCAGCAGCAAAGTCTGCAAAGCTCACCAAGCTCCATGTGGTTACTCACTTCAAAATGAACATGGTTTCTGCTTTCAGAGTGGTTGCAAGCACAGGGGTTCAGCAGGCTTGGGTTTAATGTCACTTTTCTTTCCCTACTTGCCCACTGACTGACAGTCCAACAAATGAACAGCTACCGCTCTCATCATTTCCATAGCTCAGAGCACAGGAGTTTGCCTGGCTTCATAAAAGAAAGATCCTGGTTTGAGAATATTCCTTACTCTCTCCATAATAATTAAAAAAAAAAAAAAAGACAAAACTTTCTAAAATTTAGAAGTTCAGAAAATTTAAACTTAATTCTTAATATAAATTAAATGAATCCTAGTAGCCCAACTATTGGTTTCAAACCAGTAAATCAGTATGCTTAATGTCAGCAACCAATAAAGCAGAAACATATGCTCTGCTTCACTAATGGCATAAAGAACATTCCCTGATTGCCTTTTGGTTGAAGCCAAATGTTTGTTGGCTAAAACAAGATTTATTTTAGAAACATTAATTTTCAATAGCATGCAAACTGATTCATTTTCTGTGAAATCTGTGAGATTACTTTTAGTTTTAAAAGACTTCCATAATGGTTTCTACACAAGACCTATCAAATTATATTTCTTGGCCCATAACAGTCATCTATCGTTTCTCCTGGCTAAGAAACCTTCCCACAGTATATTATAGTACAATATATGAGCTACTGTGTTTGAAGTTACAGCTTATTTTGTCAAGCTATAGAGGTTCTCTACAGCTAGTAAGCAGTACACTCCCTTGAAACAAATAGATCAGCGTTTTCTTTGATTTTGTATTTTCTTTGTTTGAAAAGAATACTAGATGTTAAGGCAATGAAATATCAAATATTGAATACATAACTATTGAAATATACACACACATAGTGTGTATCATACCAAACATGATATAGAATAAAACTATGTCACAGCTGCTGAGCTTCCATTTTTCTCGTGTATTTACACCAAGAAGCAAGAAGTTACATTTTCCAGAAAGTTCAACTATCTTTCAAGCACTCAAAAGATGTGAACAATTTCTCCAAAGTGTACCCACTATTCTCAGTGCTGAAAGTTTTAATAAATTAAACATTTCTTTTGTGACTGAATAAGAGCTGTTGAACACTAGGGCCATTTGAAAATCTCTTCCAGTGGGGGCATCTCACAATGACAGAAAGTCCAACTAGCATCTTTAATATAACAATTCATTACACTTGAGGCATAACACTATATTATCTAAGCAAGAACTGCAAGATTGGTCCCATAAAATGTAAATTTTACTCTTTCTGTTTGTGACCAAAGTAATTTTAAGAAACCAGATAATTCCAGTGTCTCAGAGATCAAAGTAAATAAGTGGTTTCATGAAAGGGTCAGCTGCAAGTATATGGCATCCAGTGGCTGACAAAAGATTAAAATGCAATCACATACGAAAAAGCCACAACTTGAAGGAAATCATGCATTCTTGAAAAGATACTTAATACTAATAGATGACATACTTTTACTTGAGTTTGGATCATCTATCCTCATGACTCATTATCTGTTTGAGTACATCAATTATATCATAAATAATTTATATCATTACAATGTTCTGTGGTTTAATGCATTTAAAACTGTTTCAGACTGATGAGGGTCTTATATGTCTCACACACCTCAACAGACCAGGCCACTAAGACTGAAATAAAACCTTCTTATTAATAAGTCCTAATACTTTTTCATATGAATAAGTTAATTCAAAATATACCAAATAACACAAATCAAAGTGCTAGGGCGTCCAGTTTACAGACAGGGTATCTGAAGCAGAAAGGTTAGCATCTTTGCCCAGACTCAAAGCAAGCCACTGCAATCGCTGTGCTTCTCTCCAGATTCTGAGGCAACTCCTGGAACATAATAGAAAACCTAACAAAAACAGAGCTTGTAGGAAACATTCTCTTAACATACAGCATGATCACAAACACTGAAAGGCTGGTTGACATTTTCAAAGCTGCAAAGGGAATTTGGATGCTGCCAATTCTCATTAACTTTAATGGGAACTGGGCATCCAAATCTCTTAGGCAGTTTTGCAAATCCCACCACAAATGACCATTTAGGTGGTAAGCATTAAATGGTATTGCCTGCCAGGCACCTTTATCTTTAGAGAGCTTCATAAAAGAAAGCTTCATTGTTTTCTTCCTTGTAGAAGAGTATGTGAGCTAAATGAAGTTTCTCACTCATGGCTTGCACAGAAACAATTTTTCCTGCCCCTTGCAAGGTGCAATTCAAGCAGTTTCTGTAGGCTATCACTAGGAAAGTCAGGACAAAGAACACACATAGGAAAACAATCACTGCTGAGAGATAAAAAGTAAATTCACTGCAAGTTGGTGAATATTTCTGAGCAGACACTCCTGAAATACATGGGTTTTTTATTTGACTTTTAATAGAAATATTTGGTATTACTAGTGCTAAATTTCTCACCTATTCATTTTTTACTTTCTATATGCCCGTCTTTCTGACTAACACCTTGGCATTCAAACAAGTACTATGCTCAAAAATAAAAAAAATAAAACCTGTATAAATGACAGTGTTCAACCATGAACACATTGTCTTTTATGAATATTATAATCACAGAATCAATAAGCCTACAAAGAAAAAACAGGACACAAAACGTGTTTTGTCATTTCTGACGAAGTTATAAAAACAACAGACATTCAATATGCCAAGTGTTCTTCAATCCTTCATAATCATAGCCTTATTGAAGTGAGGACAAAAAGGGTCTAATTGCATAGGAGCAATCTCAATGTAATAGGTTATACACCCAGGCACTGCTGCACAATACAACAAAAACAACGTTCCCTGTGTATAGCAGAATGTCATCTCTCATTTTCAGGCAATTACCTTCTTTCTTGTCAACAGTTTTAATAACCTCCATCATCTCTAAAAGACTTTTGCTTCAGTTAAATAATTTTCAGCTTTTTAATATGCAAATGTGCTTGTTCATATGCATGGGTGAAGTGGCGCTGCTACTTGAAATGTGTCAGTACATTGTGGAGCACCTGCACCTCGGGGAAGCTTGATTTAATTGACACCTAATACTATTCATTATTCCACTTAGTGAGCAACTCCTATTAGTCACCTGTAGGTTTTCCTATAAGCAGTGCTTTGGCCACCAATGAAAATATGAATATTTCTATAAATAGAATGGCCATATTTAGTAAAGGGGGTTCACTACTGGTGAGTCTGGAACATTATCTCATTGGGAATATTTCTTAGGATTCTCCCCCACCCCTATTCCTCCCAAGAACTTTTCCTGACTATGATAGAAGTCAAGAGTAACTCCTATCTAAAAAATATTTTATCTGTGTTAACTATCAGTATCTTAATTCTATAACTGTATTAAATGAACATTATGTGAAGTATGCAAAAGAGAACAGGGGAAAAAGAATCAAGGTGGGTGGTTTTTATTAATGCAGCTACTGTTTCCCTAAAGTGTGATCTGAGTTGGACAATTCGAATGTCTGCTTTATATGACCTAAACATAATCACTGGCTGTGCAAAGAAATGCAGAATACGTGTTATTAATTGAATATTCTTGTAATAAATATTTACCATTATTTTCTAGTTTAACCTTATCCAGTTAATAGCCAATTTCGCTCAATTGTGAAGAATGTGCAACAAAGATCTTTAAATTGCCGCATGAAATAATTACGATGAATGTGGGATTCTCTGTCTTTACTGATATGAATGTGATAAATATATGCTATAAATGGACACAATTTAAAACTGCCATTGTTCTTTTATTGCTGTATTAGAACTCAGGCACAGGGCACCGTATGTGCTGAGTTGATGATATCGGGGTTGTTTCTTTACCACATGGTCTGTAACCTCATTGTTCAGGCCACATTTCTTTCCAGCATTAATGCATTTGTTAGTCCCAGAAGGCTTAAGCTACAGATGTTTAACATCCTGCTTATGGACAGATCATCTGGAATATGAACTAAGAAATCTATACGACTTATTAGTATATGTTATGAGTGCAGCAGAGATTTAATAGCCTGTTCAAACTAGATTAGTGAAATAGTTTCTTACAAAACTGCAACTTCTTAAAATAGACTCATGTAAAAATGAAAAATTAAGATATTCTTTTGATTAAAAATGATTTTTATCAGAAGAATTTGTCACTAATTAATGCTGTTTACATAATAGTGCATGTAACATTAATTACAGCTTTCAGAATGTTAACTGCAAACCTTTTTTTTTTTTCCTTCTGTGAGCACAGATTTACCAGTATGGTAGAAATCAGAGCTCTTTTGAGGGCTTTTCTGCAGTGTATTCAAAGTGATCATAAATCAAGTCTAGAATTCAAAGACAATTAAGGACACAGGCAGTAAAAAAGACTGAGTAATGCTAACCCAGAACTCCAATCATTTTTAAAGTAAGTGGGGAGAACACTGGTCAACTAGGCGATTGTTGGTATCCCCCAAAATGTAATCTCCAAGCTGAAGAATGGCAGCTGGCAGAACAGCTGGTGAATAGGATTAATGTCAGAAGAAAGAAATAAAACTCAACATATGTCCAAGCCTGCGGTGCTGGGACTGAGCATGATTGTACCCCGACGGATACCATGTGTACAGCTGGAAAGTGCCACTGTGCCATGCTTCTCTACCCCACAAGGTCATTTCTAAGAAGTACAGCTAATATCTGAACTGAACTTTTCCTTGAGAACTCTGACTGATTAAGAAATGAACGAACAAGCTTCATAGTGCAAACGTTTTGGACCATTTTAAACGTGCTCTGGGTGGTTTTTTTACAACACAATCTCAACTAAAACAAGCAGATTAGTATTAAAAAGGACAGATTGCACTAATGGAAATATAATTTTAAAGCTATTTAAACCTTTTAATCTCATCTCATTCAGATTTCCACGTTCAAGGTTCAAATAATACCAAAACTGCAAGTTTAATAAAATAATTTCATTGCATAGTACTTACATATTTTACTGAAACAAATTTTAATAAACAGCCTGCATAGCTAGGCTTTGCCTAAGAAATTGGGGAAAAAATTGACATTAGCATTAATTTGTGTTTATATTTTGAAACGTTAGCTCTTAAGGGTTTTTCAGCTCATGTCTTAGCATACTCCTAAATTTTTTACTGTAACGGGGCAGTTGTTGGAATTGGTTCTAGTGAAGAACAGTAAACATATAAAAATTCCTAACTCATGAGAAAGGCACGAGTATTTTTAGAAGTTTGAAAAGAACAAATTCTGTTCAGTCTCCACTTTTCTACTACTGGCTTCAAAAAAATCCTATCAGCTAAATAGCAAAGTTCATAGACAAACAAACTCTTTACTACAATTATGTACAGAAAGAGCACAAAGGGTTAACATAACCAGTATTGTTCTGTCCCTAATGTAATCTTCAAATATGGTGATTTTGGATGCCTTTTATTTTGGTTAGGGAAAAAAACTACAGTACCAAATCCAGGTCACTTTCAAAAATACCTATTTCAGCTATGTTCACTTGAACTTAAAATATCTATTGATACAAATGCAAAAATTATTGAAGCGAAAAGTCACAGCCCCACTCCTTTACTGTTTTCTTTCTTTTTTATTTTCCTCCTGTTACTGTTGTCTTTTCCTTTCTTTTCTCTTTTTCTGGTTTTTATTTTCTTTTCCTTTCTCACATAGCAGGAAACAAGCAGTGGAATAATATCTCACACGCTCTTCCCAGAGGAAAAGACACAAGTACCTCAAAGGATGCAAGCATGCATCCTTGGTACCTTAAAATGGAATATCCAACTGGTGTTCCACCCATCAGCTGCAAGACAGCAACAGGTAAGCAGAGGTAATATTTTATTACTCATACTAAGCTGATTTCACTAAGGAAAGTAACTGTGCTCCTTTCCACTTAAATAAAATAATCAACAAATGGCAAGCAGACCTAATGACTTGTTCAGGTTAGAACAGTATTTTTGTGACTTGTAGAAAGATGCTTGCTCTTATTTTAATAATAATGGAAATCCTTTACTGTAAGAGATGTAGAAGAACTACAAAAAAACCAGTACAGATGAGAAACCTGAGCCAGTTTCAAACTAGTGAATGCCAAAGGCCACAACTGTTACTGATTTGAAAACAGTGTAATTACAAATGAAATTTCTACTGAAACTTCTGACCTTTTTTTATTTATCAGGTGCTTATACAATAGTCACATAATTTTAAATACTGTGGTATGTTACAGAAAAAAATAGAGGCCTTCTATCCTTGAAATATATTTTATTCTTGTATAACTCCATTAGTGGCATAATTTTAAGTGAACTAATGTATTATAAACTAACATAGTTTGTATCTAAGAATTTTCTAATGCATGTTCTCCCTCTTAACACAATTTGTGTTCCATCACTTATTTGAAATGTCACTATAATCTATTTATTACATTTATTTGGAAATACCTACCCATTTTTACCAATTTCTCCTAATCACTTCTCAAAAGGAAACCAATAAAGAAAGTGGAAAAATAATTTTATATAATGATAGTAAAAGTATAATGTGCATTAGATTCTCATGTCCTGATGGCTGACTCCTTCAGTAGGAAAAATGCTGAGAAGTTTTAATTTGTCAGCAAACACACAGATCTGCATTTCTAACAAAGGTAAAACTGCCAGGAATGATTTTGAGCTTTCCTTCAAGAAGGACTCATATGTGAAGGTCTAAATGTCTAATCAAGACAGCAAACTTTGGGGTTTTTTCATTACATAAAATTATTCCATTCTATTTTAAGATAGTCTTGATTCTAAGTAAGAATCTCCAGCAGCGCTGATCTAATGTGATTATGTACTGGTAAAAATGTTTTTGTTTACATTCATGAAAAAGGGAAAGAAAAGCACATTGCTTATTAATATGTACTGAATTGTTTAAGAAGATTTTTAAGATACAAGTTAAAAGAATTTCATAATTTCAATTTCTCCTTTTCATTTAATAGTAGACATTCATTAGGACCCACACACTGTAATAAATTATAATAATTTCAAACAAGAATTAAATTACTAGGTACCTAGTGAAAGAGCCATTTTTTCTTAGGTACCCTGTAATCTAACTGTCAGATTTAAAATCTATTCCCAATCAACTCTTCACAACATTCACATTTATTCATCTATGCTAAATTAATAAAAGGTGTGAATAATACTGACAAAATTGATCATTATTGTTCATGTAGATTTAGAAAATTATAAGGTAATCTAAAATATAAAAGGAATTGAGGGAAACTATTACAGTTCTTATAAATAAATTCATCCTTTGCTATCTTTTTTTTTAAATTGGGAAAAATTTTCAACAAGAATTTATTGAGATTGACTAGCAAGCTATTTAATAAATTGCACATTTCAGAACTGAACTACATTTTTATTTCAAAAACTATTAAAAGTTGACGATGACACTAATGCAACATGAGAGTTCACCCAAAGCCTTAAAAAGTAATGCTGAAACACCAAAAATGCTACCCACTATCAGACTGAATACAATTTTTTTTGTAGGTTTCACCTAGGGTATGCCAAGCACCTTCCACGAGGTCCTGAGTGAGCTCAGGTAACATGGAAGTAAATGGGAATTGGGGTCACCCAGAATCACTTGGAATCCGGATCTGACCGAGTACACCAACTCTGTAAAACATCCCTCCCCTTTATCTGTGTAAACAGATACACAAGGGGATGGCATTGTCCCAGGAGTTAAAGGTGTTACACAATCATCTTTCCTTATATACAGACTTAGCAGCAGCGAGAAGTAACCACTGGATATTATTGCTTCTCTAGGAAAACCAGAGACAATGTCTGTATCAGACTATCCTGTCCTTTGCACATTTGCAGTAATTCCTGCTATCTAACCTCACTGACCCTCTCCCCCCTGACGGGGATCCCTGCAGATAAAGTAAAGCATGTCAACATCTGTTCCCATTCACACCGATTTTAATTTACAAAAAGAGCTTTGCTATTTTCAGAACAGGCTCCAGAGCACAATGACAGATTTAAGGCCTTTAATGGGGTTGCATTTTGAGTGTGTCAGCGTTTCATACTCACCAGGACTTGATTCTAAGGGGCTGCACCAAAGGAAGCTGCGCGGGTTTGAGGAGCCACAGAAAGGGTATTCTCCTCACTACTATTTACCTATAAACCAGCTGGAAAAGTTTTAATGTCCTTAACAAACCTCTGCATTTGCTGCTGTGACCAGAAACTGGAGATCCAGAGCATCAGGGACACGATTCCTCCCCTTCCCGTTTTCATCCTGTGCATTCCTTCTACCACAACACACCTTTCTGAAACTCAGCATGTATTACTGGGGGTATGTTTTCCAAACTGCTTTCTCATGACATGGCTCTGTTCTTAAAGACTTTTGAACCCACTGGCTTTTGTGAAAGCAAAGCCAGGCCAAAGCCCTTTGTGTTTTTTGGCTTTTGTTTTCAGTGGTTTTCTTTTTTAAAAAATGCAGTCTTTGGCCTCTCCTGTCCTGATATATTACAAATACTTTCAATAACTGTCATTTTTCTAAAGTTCTTTTAACTGGACATTATTTATCGACTACCCTTGTAAATCTGAAGAATTTACTCATCCCACTAGAAAGTTGCAGAGCATACAGATATTGTGAGGATCACAGTCATACAAAAACAATTCACAGAATTTCAGGGAATACTTCGTGACTCAAATTAATTTTTTCCATCTCTTCGAGAGGGCTTAGATTTTTTTTTAAAGATATGCAATATGAAGAACAACTTGGAGAAACAATGCACAAGTTGTGTTGTAATCACATAACAGCTAAGACAAGAGCAGCTGAGCAGAAGGAAGATGGGCAGTGGAATGCCATACAGTAATCAGCACTGTTGACTAATCAGAATTTGAGACACTAGAAGGTAATAAGGGTATTATAAAGAATGGCTTATTGAAGGAGCAGCTGTTTATGTGTAGCTCACTGTTTAAATGAATTCCACTAGATTGCCATGGTATGTTTTGGTTAAAAAAAAGTTTTACTCAAAAAAAAAAAAAAAAAAAAAAAAAAAAAAAAAAAAAAAAAAAAAAAGAAGAAGAAAAGGAAAAGATATATCAGGAAAGGCAAGCACAAGGGAGCAAATATCTGCATATCATGACCACAAGTACATAAATAGAAGCAGTTCTCTAGGTACTGGGGACCTCTAAAAAATGACATAAATTCATTGGCCCTGGAAGTTACAAAAGAATATTCATTACTTAGGCAAAGCTTAAATGTCATCTTTGTTAGCCTCAACCACTGAGCTTTGTTGCCATGGGCACAAGAGCTGAGGTGGTTATGAAGGGTAATAGACAAAGAGGAAAAAACCAAGGGAAAGTGTAACGAAAACCAACTACAGAGCCATTTTAAGACATTTATATTTGCACCGGCAGCCAATAAACACAATAAATAAATTCAACCTCATTTACAGAAAAAAAAAAAAAAAGGCCAACTTTAATATTCCCCCACATAAACACAATAATAATAAAATAGTGCTATGATCACAACTAGGAAAATCTAATTAAATAATGTAAGAAGACCAAAAATAGAAACAATATTCAAAATCACACAAGTGAAAGCAACAACTCACTATAATTCTCAGATAATAATCATGCTGTTCAAATCTACGTGCCATAGGGTTGTTCAACACTTTTTTTGTTCGCCTGTTTGTTTTCAGAAACCAAGTTACACTTTCCTTTTTAAAAATATCTTTGAACAATTGGGGGCAGGAAGGAGACTGCCTAATTGTAGTGGAGATTTATCATAATCCGTTATTTAAAATATTCTACTTTGGACAGCAAGGGCTTGGTAATATTTAAAAGCAGTCAGCAAGAAGTGGAAACTCTGGTATCTTTTGTAACAGTTCACATGTCAAACTGGCAAAGTGCCCACAGTGTACGGCAGAAAAATCTATTTAATGTCTGCCCCACAAGGCGACATGAGGCTTGATTGGCAGAAAGCAGAGAGTGGCTTTTGATCATGTGTCCTAACAAGCAGTTCCAGCTCCTGTCTCTTCGGCTGAGCGGCTCCACATTACCTATTCAAACAGAAGTGACAGGCCACTGCACTACTCTTTGGCTCTAGTCTCACGCAGTGGGAGCTATGCTGGAGACAGAGCCACTGATTAAATATATCACTTTTTCAAGACAAGCAGGTTGTCTGAATCAAAGTTGGACAGAATAGACTCAACATTATTAAAAGAGGATATAAAACTGGAGTTGAGTGATGTTAGGCCAGTGTGTACAGCCTCAGGGATTCACAGACTGACAAGGGGAATAAGGAACAGCAGAACTCATAAAGCAGGGTCAGAAATTAGCTGTGACACCTTGGCCATTTTCCCATCACTTCAGGGCCACTGTGTTTCAAATCCTGTAGTCTCTTTTTGGCCTTTTTTTTTAATGATTTTTCTCTGCAGAAAGAAGGAAGGGGGGGTGTAAAAACCGTTAACTACCAAAAGTCGCAAATTGCAGTTTTACAATTAGAGATAAAACATTAGCCACATTTTGCCACCTAATATACAGTGTTTTCTAATTAGATTGTGGCTTTTTCCTTGTATTCTCATCAGCCAAATTATTGTCATCAAATAATTTGTTGATACAGCACTAACTACTCTTGCTCTAAGGAATAACTGAAAGCTGAGGAAAATGACTGAATAGAGATGCTTATTACATTGCCTTGTTAGTTCATTAACAAATTGGTTTGATTTTTGAGGTCATATGTCTGGCCACTGTCTGTTGTGTTACCTGATACACAGACACAAAAGGGTAACAGACATGATTCTTTGTCTAGTCATTATATCACAGAAACACCAGATACACTGAAACCTAGTGGAACCAATGCTCCAACTAAATTTTTAATTACAAGTATAACTGCAGATGTAACAAACCCTATTAACAAAGCTGCAACAACCACATTTAAACAGCTAAAAACACAAACAGTCCACAGAGGGAACAGAAACTGAAGCAAAGGAATCTTATTTTACTCAGCGATGCGTGTGCATGCCAGATCTATAAAATTATTTCAGGGCTATTCAAAGTTCTGTAACAAAATATTAAAATTATGATATAAAATCTACGCAGATTTTTTTCCAGAACTACTCCTGCAGTAATTCCATTGAAATTAATAGAGTTACCTCAGGAATAAACTTGGTTCAATATTTATTTTTCACTACGGCAAGTTCTTCTGACATTTTAACAAACCTCTGCCCGATATGTTAGTTTTTGTTTCATTGTAAATATTTAAAAGTAATCTGCTTGTTACATATTTAAGATATGATAAGGGCTGCTTAGACCGACACTGAGAAGCAGAGCTGTTTTAAATATTGAATATGCAGGTAAATTTTAAGATAGAGTAGGAAGAACCGAATCCTGTCCTCATGCATATCCCGTGACACATACAGTGCAGCTATAAATGCAAACAGAATTCATTCTTAAGGTGGTGTTGGACTAAGAAATTCAGTAGAGAGCCCTCAAAGGTTTTGGTGCAACTACAGGCTCTCTAGGCTGTAGTGTTCA
The DNA here is from genome assembly GCF_009829145.1 of Chiroxiphia lanceolata. Classification (NCBI taxonomy): domain Eukaryota; kingdom Metazoa; phylum Chordata; class Aves; order Passeriformes; family Pipridae; genus Chiroxiphia; species Chiroxiphia lanceolata. The sequence continues at coordinate 13,784,313 of NC_045642.1, forward strand.
GACTTCTTCCAGATGGGTGAAAGAGCCTGCTTTCTTCAACATTTTCAAACAAATAAAAAGACAGAAGAGTATTCAAGATGGGTTTTTTTAGGTTCAGTGAAGATCATGATTTACTGTAGAGGGTGTTGTCACATCAAGTTCTTTAAGAAATGTGAGCAGGCAGCAGTGCATTGTAGCTTCATGTCGAAATATGGCAAATGGTTATGTAAAGCATTAAGTAAAACAGTTAACAAAAAGGAAGATGAAAATAAACAGCCATTCATACATAGGGCACTGTGCCCAGGAACTCTGGGCACCTATGTAAGTAAAACTAAAAATATATTATGATTAATAAAAGAAAACAGCTATTAGATACATTCCAAAATGCTAGGCTGTAGAACAAGACATTTTGGCACAGCTTTACTGATTGGCAGCCCATGTTAAGGACCGACCCAAGACTGCAACAGAGTGAGAGCTGCTAGTCAGGACAGAGCAATGCTAACAGGAGCTCTCTGCAGATGTTTACACAGTACTTGCCCTCAAGACTATACTTAACAAGGACTACTGCACTTTTTTTTTCAAGAATATCACAGTCTGAACTTTACAAAAACACCATCACTTCTTTAAGTTATTAAAGCAAGATAGAAGTGGGAGGATTTGACACATTAACTACCATTAACTCTTTGCTTCATTTTGGAGATCAGTATGCCAATGAGTAAACAAGGAAGAAGCTTGGCTACAAGTGGGAATTAGAAGGATTCCTCACAATCCAAAACACATTTATGAAGCGGAGAAATATGTAGTTAAGAACACTGAATTATGTTTTTATTCTTAGTTTTCACTTTGCACTCATCAGCTACACACCAGGAAGGAAGAGCGCACAGACAGGGTGAAAACTCAAATTATACAGTCAGGGCTTGAGCACACACCACTGAAGTTCTTGATAAAGCCCCTCTTGGATTTAAGGGCACCAGCTCAGTCCTACAGTGCAGAACCAGTAGCTTTAAAATAAGACATATTGGAGATCACACTTTGGGTGCTGTGTCCACTTCTGGGCTCCCAAGTCCAAGAAAGACATGGGCATACTGGAGAGACTCCAGGAACGGGCCACAAGGCAAACAACTGACTGGAGCATCTCTCATATGAAGAGGGGCTGAGAGTGTCATGAGTGTTTAGGTTGGAAAAGAGCAGACTCCAGGGGATAACATACAAATATTTGACAGTAGGAGTACCAAAGGCAGATCCATGCACTTCTCAGTGGTGCCCAGTGACAGCCTCAGAGGTAAAGGGAACAAATAGAAACACAGGAAACTCCCTTGAAACATAAGTAAAATATTTCTTATTGTAAGGATGACCAAACACTGAACAGGTTGAGGGTTTTCCATCCTTGGAGATATACAAAAACTGATGGGACATGTCTCTAAACAACTTGTTCTAGGCGATTGTGCTCTGCACAGAGGGGTTGGACAGTGCCTTCTCACCTCAGCCACTTTGTGATTCTGTGATTCTATGGAACCCACAGTAAACTGAGTGTAGGAGAACCTTTGTCACTAAAATAAACACTGTAAGGCTCTTTCTCATATTGGCTGATATACTTGAGAGAAGAAAGCTGCTTTTAATGATGACATCCTAAATTTTATGGTGCTGAACTGAGCAGTTCTTTGTAAAAAGGATAAATTCAAAAGCCAAGTCCCTCCCTCACACTATAAAACACTCTAGCAGATTTCCAAATTTTTTTAAGCTCATATTCTTCCCATTGCAAAGTTCAGACAAAATAAAAATGCCTAAAAATACTTAAATAAAATACTTAAATTAAAAAAAAACTACTTTTTTTCTCGTTAATTCCTACTCATATTTAATAATACACAAAAGTAACAGTGATGTTGAATGAATTTAGCCTCCTTAACACAATATTATTTGGGGTTAATTAGCATGGTTGAAGACTGATCTTAATAGTTGTTTGTTGCTTCCACTGGAGGCAGGTTTCCCTCACGAAAGAAGTGGCATATTGGAGTTTCAGAATAAAACACAGAGGTAAAAGTAGCTGCTCTCTCCATTAGATGAACAAGACAGCCTGAGCATGCAGCCGCCTCGTGAAGCCTGGGAGCAAGTACCTCTGTCTCTCTTGTGGCAACCAAATAAAGTTGTCAAAATTATTTTTAAATAATGACAAGGTATCTAAACCAAATACGGTATAGAAAAATAAGGAATATATCAGCATTTAAAATGTATATGCTGCTGAGCATTTTTACTGTCATTTCTTTAAGAAAAGCAGATCTAATTAGCTGTATCTCTAAAGTGTGTACCTAGCATTTTTATTATGTATTATAACGTTTTGCTTAGAGTTGACATTTTTATTCTGACAAGCACTGTCTGGAGAGCTCTCAATAAATAATACATTTACAATTTTCAGTAAATAAGCACTGGACACAAATCGTTATCCTTACTTACAGCTGCCCTTCTCTAATAGTGCTTTTACAAGTAAGGTGACTATTCAGTCTAATGCAATACTCTCAGTGCTGGAAAGATATTTTCATTCATTACCCCAGTCACAAGCACTTAAAGCACTTTTAGGCCCTGTTGCAAACCAGCAGGAATGGCAAAGCAAATAAAACCAACTAAAACTAAAGTTCATCACCAAAGAAATCTGAGGCCATTCACCTTACAGAACTTGGAAAATACAATAGCATACAAGATCAGCCATGTTTGAGTCCCATTTTTCCCTTGTATTTTTATATTTACATTAGCAATTTTAGGAAGGGAAGTATTGCAGTCTAGTTCCTACTATTAACCTGATGGTTACAAAATGTATTTCAATTGCCATTTTAAAGCATGATCTGATCATAACATTGCTTGTGTCACAGTACATCAGAAACCAATGAAGTTTGAATCTATATTTCTGCTGTCAAGATCATGCAACTGAAGCAACTCACCGTATTTTTACAGCTATTTACTCACTCACATTCTTTACCACAGAGCTCAGTGTCAGTTGTACCTATTCACACTGAACTTGCCCTTCTTACTGCCCCAGGAAAAAGATGGTTTTTAAGATATGCTATTTTAATAATGCTTTCACAATACTAATATCATACAAATAGTGTATAGATAGCAGATGTTTTACCATGTCTAAAAAGGAGACAAAAGTGTGGAGTAGCACAGTGCAGAAAATTATATAAAATGGAAGCGTGGACACAATTTGCCACAAAATAAAAATGTGTAGAGTGGAATTAAAGAAAAAGAATAGGTGAGATGATTCCTGAAGGTAAGACATTAGAAAACACAGTCGCTGGGGAAGAACTGGTTGGAATGGTCAGTAGATGCTGGCACTGAGAATATTTCAGCCTTTTTCAGTGTAATCTGTCCTGGTCTACAGTTCAAATTCAGAGAAAATGAGAAAAGGATGAAGGTTCATTTGTTCTAATGAGAAGGATTTTACTCATCTCAAATATTCTGGGTTGAATAAAGACATTTTTTCAATGTGATGTAAGCATCTCAAAATGGTGAGAGCAATTATCTACCCAGAAATAAAGAATTTGCATAGCTAGAATTGAGTCCTGAATGTCAGACTTCCCCCATCAGGATTCAATATGATCAACTCTTTTTGTTAGCAAAAGCAACAATTTTGTAGATATATGCAGAGGAACAACCTGCACTGGGAAGCTGAACCTCCAGAAAAGTAGAAGCTCCATAAAATCCCATTGGTCCTATACCTAGGTAACTGCCTGATAGTAATAAGGTGTATTTTTGCCTGACAAGTTCTCACATGGCTACTATCAGACTAACTAGATTCTTGATGATGATATTGAATAAGATCTAAGAATGGAATGGACATGAAAACCTTAAAGCAAAACAGATGATCTATACAATCTATCAACGTATTCATGTAGGTCTCATTCTTCATGATACCTATGTAAAAGTCTGTATTATCCCCTTTTTGTGTGCCATGGATGAATTTCAGAACAAAGAAAACTGAAGGGAAGCTTCCAAATGTGGCATTAAACATATTGAAAAGTACTGAAAAATTACTATATCAACACACAACCTTTGAGTAATGACTAGATGCTCAAATGCAACAACACTGGGTAAGACTTTAGTGTAGGCAGCCAGATAATAAATGCAAAGATAAGGTGGAAAGATGACAATATGTGCCACTTTCTTAAATAAAATTTGGGAGATAGCATTTAATCACAAAACAGTACTCTGAAAGACTTAAAGAATATGAGAAAGTAAAAAAATTAAAAATGCATAAATCCTCACAAACCTAGAATAATAAATAAAAATATGAGACAAAATATTAATGACCAGATACAGTATGGCTACACATACTGGGTCTGTCATTGCAAAAAAGAAATATTTAAACATATATTGCATTCTAAATTTCATTAAAATTTCAATAAAATTTAACAGAATTAATTTTTGATGGAAAAATCAAATACAAGAGATAGAATGAAAAAAAAAGCTGCAAATTCTTTTAGTTACCAGAAAATAACCCTATAAAACACTTTCTTCGTGGTAATGTTCCTAAAAAGTCTTAAATTATTTTAATTTAACATATTAAGATATTGGAATTCACTATACACTTCAATAAATGAATTCTTAGAAATTTTATGATCCGTAAAACATCTATAAATAAAAGAATATCTTTTTCTAAAACAGTAGTATATATTGCAAGGAAAAAGAGTAATCAATGTGCTTTTACCAAGGTAATTGGATTTAAAAAAAAAGAAAGAGAGAGAGAGAAACAGTAAGTTGCATTTAATTATTTGGTAAAGAGGTAAGTAATTGAAGTAAACAGTGATTTAGGAAAATGTGTTTCATATCTCTCCTTTAACTTGATCTGAGTCATCTATTTATTGTGTGGACCTTTGGGCTTTTGGAAGCATGTTTGGAGTCTAGAAGAAAAATTCTTCGTCTTAGATGTCATTATATATGGCTTCTAAAAATAGCAAATAAAAGATAAGTATTAAATTAACCATATACATAACTGATTCTGAATTTGCTTAGAAAAATTGATTTTTAAGAAGAAAAAGGAAACATGATGAGAGTGGTACCTAGCAGATATGGCAAGGTTTTTCAAAGGTGATGAAAGAAGTTTGAAGAGGGTGGGGATTTTAATATCCAAAGGGCTTGTTTCTAGCTGAGAGGAATGCCAGTTGTCATTTGTAAATTCAATAGATATCACAAAACAGTAGTATTAACTCATTTTTAACCGTTGCTTTGGATAATCCTAATAGCAAAACACAGCAACATTTTTAAAGCCTTGAAAGAGAACAAAATATCTGTAGCCATAAAAAAAAAAAATAAAGAACAAGGGTCTATAAATGGTCTATAAATGCTAATGTATTAGGAGAGCCAGAGATCATGACTGTCAGTAGAAATTGTGGGTATACAGCACACCACAAGACAGGTAACTTGAATTAAATCTCTGTAAAAATTCTGAAAAACATTTAAAAAAATTCACTGACCACAAGTGGTCAACAGTTCACTTCTAAGACTGATCCACAAAGAACTCCTGACATGTACTGTCCACAAAGGTTATGCTAAAAACTATACTAAAACCAAGTATATGTTTGTATATGTCTGAACACTTTCTGTTCTCAGCTGTGGCAGGCTTAAAACAAAGAATACAAAACAGAAACTCTCCATTCATTTAATATAATATACACAGATTCCATTAAAAAAGAACTCAAAACAACAATAACAAAAAACCAAACAAAACTTCAATAATAACAACAACAACAACTAAACAACCCTGCATAAAATTACAATCAAAATTACAACCAAAATGTCCACTTATAAAACACAGTTTGGGAAAGTTTAAGTTTCTTCATTCCCAAATAAATTAACAGGAAATACGTACATATTTGTGTGTGCAATAATTGAGTATACTCTCCTTACTGGAATAATCGAACATTTTATAGGGGAAGTGTCTATTTTAAGCCAGTATAACAAAAAATTTTCAATTATTATTAACTGATGAAGCTGGAGGAAAAAGAAAATAAAAAATCAGAAAAACCATCAGTACTGAGTACTGCAGTAAGATTTTTCCCAACTGTATATAAAATTATTAATACATGTGAACCCTTAATTTTTAATTTAGATATCTTTAGACGTATTATATATGACTATGAGTTACATATATCCACCCATAGAGAGAGAGTACAAACAGGTGTACATGACAGAGAATAGATGGAAATTTATGAATATACTACTCCTTATATAGATGTTCATTATTCCAACATGCACACATAAAAATCTTTGATCACTGAACGTTCAACTACGGTCTTCAAGGAGGAAACAAGAATGGGAAGCACTTTATAAAAAGCTTCTGCTAGAATCGTGAACTGAACTTGGTTGAAAAATGATACTGTATACATTGCTCAGAATCAAGGTCAAAAGTGAATTAGGAATCCAGGCCCTGAGTAATGAGGGCTTAGCACTTAGCAGAAATGACATGCCCAGTTTCCAGCTCAGAAGTGCCAGCTGACCTGCCAACCTAGCATTCCAGATCTGAAAGGGGGAAATCTGCTCTCCTAGCTACAGACAAGATGTGTACTACTAATTATTGCTCCTAGAGGCTTATGATGAAGTACAGTAGGATAGTTGTCTGGAAGCCAATTCTCAGACTAGAATTCAGGCAGCCCAGGCTGTAAATCTGTCTCACAAAAGTAATATAAGCAATATTCAACAAGAAAAGTTTTTTAGTGAAGGGGGATAGAAAGGGAAAGAAGCAGTAAGACCATACTATCTAACAAACTTCATTTGAGCTGTATAGAGGTTTAATACTTGATTGTACTGGAGGATACTTCCAAAGGAAAAAAAAACACTAAAACAATCCTTCTGCTCACAGAAAAACCAAGACGAATATACTAAAGTTATCCAAGAGGCCCTAGAGTCTGGTCTTGTTGATTAAATTAGACACCTGTTCATTTCTGACCTCTTCTGTCTTATGAGAACACAAGTCAGCAAAGTCTTTACATACTCAAATTAACTCTAAATATTTGTAGCATTCTTTCCTTTTTCAATTACAACATTCTCATCAATTTTCTCATTTCCAAATCTTTACCAATTAAGACACAGGAACGCCTTAATGTACAAAAAAATGCAAATACTGGACCCCAAAGTCAAAAAAAATGTTGTTTATTCTCTGATGTTGGTAATCTTTGTTCGGACTCCAAATAATGCTAAAAACGTACCCAAGGTATGTACCTTCCTGTATGAGGCGCTCATGTTCCCAGTACCGTACACAAGACATGACACTGGCTGAAGCACTATTATTAAAGAGAGATTAAAACAGCTGTACATTATGCTGAAGCACTCACTCTTCCCTTTACAAACAGACGGTCCTGGATTACAAGCAGCACTTGACCATTTAAATCACTACAACAACCAGATTTAGCCAGCTGGGCCATATTCTCTTAGGCAATGCCTGTTGACCTCCTCAGTCACAGCTGCTCAGATGAAATTCTCATCAGACAACTTGTTTTCAGAAGCCAAAGGACTCTGATTAAATATATCTATTTAGACATGATAAAGTCTCTCAGGATATATTTCTTTTTCAATGTTATGAGGTGCAGTGGAAACCAAAAGTAGTATATACAAGCATAACAGACACCTAATATCTGAATGTATACTACAAAATATTTAAGTATTTAACCCCAGCAAGTCATATTACTCAAATTCAGATCCTGAAGATGGACCAGAAAGTGACTATATAATAATATTAAAAGAGACTTTTTGCTGCACTCACATGGGGGTTAGATCCAACGACTGGAATGCTCGAGTTCTTTACACCACTTCTAACTCTACAATTAATTTGACATATGACTGTACATTATCCCAAATTCCACAGCTACAGCAATGGTCATGGAGGTCATCTCTACAAAAGAGGTTCACATGAACTATTAAATGTTTTTAAAGGAGTCATGCAAGACTTAAAGCCTCACACAATAGTATATAATGGAAACACACATCTTTTCCCCCATTCCATTCATTAAAGCAATATATAACATGCTCTCTATTTGCTAAAAAATCAGCAGGTGTTTTTTCATTCAGGTAAGGAATTTTGTGACAGATCAGAACTTAGTACACTAAGAGCTCCTCAGCTGCATTGGTTGTGTACCATTTTAAGAAAAGAACTGCACAGAAGCATATTTTAAAACGTAGGTGTTAAAGAGTGTCATATGTAGTATACGTGTGATCAGGCTATTAATTAGCTTGTTTAAAAGACACTATCAGATGGCAAAACAATTTCACAATCTCAGATCTTATTTCTCCAGCTGACTCTGCACAGAGTTAAAAGAAGTTCATTCCCTTAAAATTTTTAAAATATTATTTTATTTTAATCAAACAAGTATGGAGAATTTACTTCTTTTTAATTCAGAGAAACCTCTGAATTCTGAAATAGGTATTCAAATCTGCTATAAGAATTTTGGTATTCCTGATCTACACATTGAACTTTCTAAGTGTAACATCCTGAAGAATTTCCAATCTTTCTATTAATGATTTTTCTGTATTAGTTCATATAATATCAGTCAAATATCCATTATTTTCTGCTAAATGTAAGTAACCTTTTTTTCTACAGAAAATGCTGGATAAACTGAGAAGAACTTAACATAGTTAAGTTCTTAACACAACTTCATAGAACAGCTTGGGTTGGAAGGGACCTTGAAGATCATCTAATTTCGACTCCACTGCCATAGGCAGAAACACTTTTGACTAGACCAGAGTTCTCAGAACTCCATGCAACCTGGCCTTGAACACTTCCAGGTATGGGGCATCCACAGCTTCTCTGGACAACCTGTTCCAGTGCCTCACCACCCTCACAGTGAGGAATATCTAATCTAAACATGAAGATACAGTCAAATACCTTTGAACTTACAGGCAGACTTTAGAATAGTTTTCCAGTATAATGTGGTCCATAAAAGGCAAGATTACTTTACAGATCAGAAATTACCTTTATTTCACAACTGATGAGAAAATATAGCACAGAAGGCTCCAACTCAGTGAGAGGGATCTCTCTGCTGCGCACATATCTCTCTTAAAACAACTAATCTGTACTAATGCAGAGGAAATGTTGAAAATTCTAGAGAATTCATACAAAAATAAGCTATCAAATGCTTGAATCCATACAGTAAGATACTGTATTTAAACTTTTTGATGCACATTTTTATTAGCACACCATTCAGTATACTCCTGGAATAGTGGTGTCAATATAATCAACAGCAACTTTTATACTCCCACAGCAAAGTAGGAGCCAAGACCTTTGATTAGCATGGAGTGTTGAACGACTGCTACTGACTGTAAAAAACAATTCTGCTAAAGTAATATTTAAAATAGTTTTCTTAGTCTAACTACCAAATCTAAGAAATTTTTAAAAGAGTGATCTTTACAGTTGAAAACAGACAGATGGTAGCAAGAATCTGGGACATTCTCTCTTTAGAGATGTTTCACCAGCTTCAGAAAGGATACCTATAGAACACATTTATCTATGTACTGGTATTTAACAATTATGCCAAGAAATATGAAAGCCTACTTCCATCCCTACATGATTTTAGCCCATATTTAAGCATATTATTGTATCAGCTTCAATTTTAATTGAAATCTACATTGATACATGGAGTCAAGGGAACCTAACCTAAAGTGCACTGTTTGAAGTGCACTGTGACCATACCATGAAATTGAGAAGTCAAAATAATTCTGAACTCCTTCATATTAAAAAAAAAAAAAAAAAAAAAAAAAAAGAGAATCACGAAGTTCTACTGCCTTGTGGCTCTGCTACATTACAAATAATCTTCCTGGGTTATTTTTAATGCCACAAAGCAACACTGGTAAAATAACTAAGAGAATCCACATGTTTATCTATTTCAGAGCCTCCTACTCTCACAACTTCACTGATTCAAACTCATGTATGAGCACACAGACTAGAAGGTATTACTGCAGAACCAAGCAAGACTTCATTCTACTTGACATGTAGAGAAATTTTCTTGATGGGCCCTGACCATGTGCACAGATACACTGATAAACTCACTCTCCAATTCTACTTGGCTCCTGCCATGGTCAAAATCTTAGCAAAGTCAATGAAAGTATCTAAATGAGGACTGAATACATAAACTATCTCAGCACTCAAAGATTTTTCCTCATTTATCTCTCCATTTTAATACTTGTAACAATATCTGAGCAGACTGCACAATTCTAGCTACGTAGGTCAGAACTATGTAGATTTAGACTTTAAAGTGTTTCCCATTCTCCTAGTTACAGACACTGGGTCATTAGGGTGATGAAAGATGAGAATTTCTAAGGCAAAACAAACCAGCTCATGTTTTATTCATTCTTGTTGTTTAAAATAAACATTTATCTTTTAAAAGAAGAAGAACAAATACCACTGAGGAATACCCCTCACAACTCTACAACCTGTTAAGAATTCATCATAACCTTTCAAGTAAGGGCTGAGTTTTCACCTAATCCAACATTCCTGCTTTGACTCACAACCAAGACATTTTAAAAACTTTTAAAAACTGGCATATTTGTCTAAAATCCCTAAAGGACCTCAAACTACCACTGCCATGGAAACCTGTGAATAACTTTATCCTAGCCTTTGCCAATCATGCAATTTTATGGCTCTTGATACCCAAGACATCCTTTATGCTATAAAAATTACAGGATTTGAGGGTAGGGAAACTGTATCAGTCTTTTCCAACACATACCTTCTTGCTCAGTCCTGGTCATTTCTTCTAGTTTCTTCTGCTTCAGCGTGTCCACCACATCTGCTAAGCTTCCTTTGCGGCGTTCCGGTGTTCCAAAATTAACACTGGTCATTAACTCACTGCGGTCACGACCTCCTTCGTCGGGCTTGTTTGGTGAGGTAGAGGTATTTCGGAAGGAATATAGGGAACATAACTTATTACTCTCTGACTCCTGCAAAAAAACAAAACAGTGTGAAAACGTGGGCTATTCTCTTACGGCAGAAGGATCTCAGACAGGTAAAAGCTGAAAGCATTATTTATTAGTAACCTTCAGTTCCTAAAATGAGCATTATGATTTGAATTTCTTGGTTTCAGTGCATCACAAGGGCTCTTTTGTGCTCAAGCTCAATTATCCCTATGCTTCTATCATACTTCATGCCATCTTCCTTCATCAAAGATTTTCCTTGTCAGGAACAGCCACTTCAACACTTTTTAACAATTAACGTGTTAAGATTTTACAGGTTTTTTTAGTTCCTTACGTAAGGATGATACATGTAGCACTAAGAGAGAAAGTACAGGCAAGGACAAATTATTCCTGGATAAACCCTCAGCTAATGGAAAACAACATAACTTTAAAACTAGAGAAAGAGTTAGGCCAACAAAGATTGAGGAACAAGAATCTACTTCACAGTTAAATAAGGCATGGTATGTGTCTTCCCATGCTCATTCACCCATCTTTAAATTAAACCTTTTTTTTTTAAGAATTAAGGTTAAAATGCTTTTAATATACAAAAGGAAGTGTTACTTTCAGGCCAACATAAACAAGAATGAGCAAGGAAATGAGTTTATGACAGAACAAGTCATGTATGCCAATACATAGGTACTGAGACTACGTGTATCAGAGGTGTTATATAGTCAAAAGCATAAAAGTAAAAAGAATTAATCTCCCTTGTCAATAGATAGTGCATATTTCAGCAACAAGAAGAAGAAAAAACAAAAAAGGCATCAAAAAGCAATGAGTAATGCAATCCTCCTCAGTGTTGTGTTGTTGCCCAACAGTCAAACCTTCCTGAACTTCTCAGATTTCCCATTCTCCCAGCAATAGATCCAACATTCACTACATCTCTGTTTTCACAATTTCAGCTAAAAAGAGAACACGTTCTTCAATTTGCCCTCAAAAACTCAACCACAAAAATTTCTCACACACTTTCCTTTCCAAAATTACTCTTCTATTTTAATTTTTAATAATACCAGGCTAGGATTGCTAAACATTTGGGCTAAAGAACTAATGATTTTTTTTTTCATTTATGGTAAGCCTAGAAATGTCAGTGTGTATATTAGATTCTGTGAAACATTTTCTTTAAAATTAAGGAGTAATAACAGTAGCAATACATTTAAAAATTAAGAGATGAATTAATAGTATTGTCAAAAATCATTCTTCCAATGCACAGTGTTCCCCATAAATATAATATGAGCTGAAAATATACACCTACTGAAGAAACTTGTGTTGGGAAATGCCCTAGGTGAAACAGGGTCTGAAGAATGGCTAGAAAGCATTAACCATCAGCAATGACATCAGATATAAATTTTTACTTCAGTCTGGAACAGATCAAGTAGTTGTGCAATGTAACAGAAGGAGCAACACCAACAAGGAGCAAGCACAGTAACTCAGGGCTGCAGACTGCGTAGAAGGTGGTGGCGACACATTGTCATCAAGCACAGCAGTAGGTGATCAGCACAACACTTACAGTCGTTGGAGAAGGTGGCAGCATTTGCCAGTGATGTTGCAAAAGTATTTATTAACTAAAACAGGGAACTAGAAGACTCTATTACACCCCAGTAGTAGCAGCACCCTGTCAACACAATAGTAGTGACAGAGATTTTGTAAGCACAAACAGAGAGGTGACATGGAACAGAAACTTTACCTTTGCTTTTTTATCTAGCAAACATTAGAGAATTTTTCGTTCCACCCATTTGCATTCATTAAAGAATCAAATATCACAAAGGACAACAATATCTTAGACCAGGTACAGAGATAAATTTCTTTACAGAATCACAGAATATTCTGAGTTGGAAGGGACCTGCAAGGATCATAGAGTCTCCAACTCCTGGCCTTGCACAGGACCATCACCAAGAGTCACACCATATTCCCGAGAGTATCATCCAAATGCTTCTTGAACTCTATCAGGCTTGGTGCTGTGACCACTTCCCTGAGGAGCCTGTTCCAGTGCCCAAACACCCTCCGGATGAAGAACCTCTTTCTAATATCCAATCTAAACCTCCCCTGACACAACTTCAGGACATTGTCTCAGGTTCTATCACTGGTCACCACAGAGAAGAGATCAGTGCCTACCCCTTCTCTTCCCCTCAGGAAAAACTGCAATGAGGTCTCTGCTCAGTCTCCTCTTTGCCAGGCTGAACAGACCAAGTGTCCTCAGTTGCTCCTCACACAGCTTCCCCTCAGTGCCCTTCACCATCCTTAAGGCCCTCCTTTGGACACTCTCTAACAGTTTAATCCCTTTCTTATATTGTGGTGACCAAAACTGTGCACAATATTCAAGATGAGTTCATCTTTAAAATGGAAAGCTTTCATATATTTAATTGTTTCTGAAAACTACTTTGCATTTTTCTTAAAACTTGGTCTTATCACAGAGGTGAAAAAAAAGCATCTTCTAATATTTTTCAAACTTAGATCTGGAATTTCTGTAACTTTCCTCAATGAAGAATTAATACTTTTTAGCATGGCATTTTCACCTTTGGAGACGACAGTATAAGAGTAATTAGTAATTTTAAAAGAATCTGTTCTCGAGAGAGAACATCCTTTTACAGCACATGAAGCACATACATCAGGTTCAATGCAAGGGTTTTCATGCTCTCAGCAAGAAACACTAAATCTATTGTTTAGCCCGGAAACAAGAAGATAAGACTAATCTGTGGAGAAAGTGGAAATAACAATGTTCTTCCTCCTAATAACCAATCCTGTCTCTCATCTGGATGCTGGATATGTGGTCCAGCACAATGTTCTTTTACTGCTAATGAAAGACTCTCCAAGTCCCGCCTCCATTAGGCAGCAAATTCATCCTTCTTTTTCTTGCCCAAGAGACTGCAATATCCATAATGAAGATGAGACAAGTTTAAACTCCATGCAAATGATAGAGATTTATGGAATGGAGGCAGAATGACAGCCTTTGCAAGAATGAGGATTTGTCCAGTTAATAGATTCTTTTATACTGTCAGTGTGGTGGGTATTTAAAATGTAGAACAAAAATAAAGAATAAAATGCATTCCTAATATTTCTGGTTCTGTTTAGCCCTACAGCTGTAGTATTGGGGTCACCGAATGGCTAATATATTTGCAGTGCATTATCTGAACTGGCAATGTAAGAAACCCAGTAAGGACGACTTTCTGAGCCCCATCTTTTTCTAAAATGAGAAATTATTAAAAAGCACGATTGAGGATCCAGCAGAACTGCACAAACTGAAAGGAATTCAAGGGGCTAAATAGGCAAATGGGAAAACTGTAGACTAGTCCAATGTAAATATCTTATATAATAATAGCAGAACTCAGCTAGAAAAATCTACATCAGATGCATGTACAATTGTCTACGAGAAACAAAACAAATTCTTATGTCTTCTTTGATTCTGGATTAGTCTGTGAATAACTTACAAATAAAATGAAGCTAAAATGAAATATTTAAAAGGCTTCAAAAGGAATTTTATTGCAACACATTCAGAATAGATATTTTTTACTGCTATGTATCTATTGTTGGCAACTTTCTTTTCATTACAATCATATAAACAGATTATATTGACCTCACATTCATGGCAAACTAGACAGATCAAAACAACACAAGGGGGCAAGAGAAGTACTCCTTATTTTTTTCCTTAGAAAGTTGACCCAACTGTATCTGCGCTTGCTACTTGCTCTTGCAGCATTCTGCTTGTTGAAAATCAAATAAATGTTGCAGCAAATTTACAAATTATTTTAATTTTCATGGTGCACCTTACAAACTTTTGCAGACCAATTGTTGTGGCATGTCACGCTTATGTCCCAGCACCTCACCCCCTTGCATGACCAAAACTGCAACTACCACATACACCAGATGCAGGTCTGGCTATCAAAAAAGTATTTGCACTGACATTCACAAGCAGCACGGAGAGACCCTCTTAATACATCCTCATGGCCCAGGTATCCTCTGAAAATAGACTGCTTGGATCACATATGTTGTTTGAGACAAGAGGTATCATCACCTCCACAAGTTTTTTGTTGGACTTCTTGCTCTAGTGTATGAAGTAATCTCACTAGAAAATCTGGAATTCAGATTAAAAATGACCACCAAGTTTCCTATAATAGAACAAGCTGATGAATTCATGGTTGGGAAAGGAGAACCTGGTCCTTTTGCATACGGATGTGGGAGGACTCACTGAAGAAAGATATCCTATCCTTAACAAACTTTATGAAGATACCTTTTACAGAACAAGAAAGTCACAGTTTGTTTGACCCAAAGAGAGAAAAGAAAGGATACTATTAAAGGTCTTTTTGATGTTTTTTCCAAGAGCATGAAAGAAGAGGTAAAGGCAAGGAAAGTGCCTAGCCAAGATCAGCTCAAATTATTCCAGTTTGCAAAATCCAAAACATCAAATTCATCGGCACTGATGAGAATTCCCCATGCATGCCAACTTTTTTCAGCATAACTAGTAAAACTCGATAAGAAGATGAACAAGAGAACATGACTGATACGAATGTCCACTTCACTTATTTGGACACACTCTGGTGCCCAAATTCATCCAGTAGCTATATGATACACTACACAACTGACACATCCCTGAAATCTCAGGTTTAAAGTTCATATATTTCTGTAAAAATGATCTTTTAAGTCTAAACTTGAAGTAATGTCTTCAACATGACATTCTCTTTGAAAGGTGCACAATTCAAGGTGTGCTATTCTTATTGATGTCTGTGATTTCCATGTAAGGAGGGAGAAAAAAAATGGAAAATATCTTATAATCAGGTGAATAACAAACTTTTAGTCTATGGACAAAAGAGTTAACACAGAGCATGCCTCCTCATCAAAGACTGGTGAAATTTGGTCACAATAAAACCAACACATTTTTAATTTTGACGATATTAGGATTAATTAAATTTTTAGTCAAGAAATAGAACAACCATCAACATGTTAATAAAGTGTCAGCATCAAAATATTATGTCCATCTGAAGCATCTTTTACTTCCCGAAAGAGTGGACTGCTATGTTTGTAATTTGCTCCTAATGGTGTTAGCTAAACATATTGCTTACTACAAATAACAGAGCAACGTGGGTTTCTTCTCAGTTTGATCCATGTGAAGATTGCTCAGAATCCCTACACACCTTTGCTGGATTTACAAAACTATCCTCCCACTTACACACTAGTACTGGATAAGTGTAGAACAACTATCTGTGCCTGTACCAGAATGCACAAGGGTATGGCACGGGGATTTTTGCTCACCACAATGGAGGCGTTTCCAGACTAGCCCTCTAACAGTTGGCAAACAACAAAATTTGAAGGCAGCTTATTACACAGAAACAGGCACAAATCTGACTGCTTAGAGAAAAATATGATGATTTTGCATCTTAAGCTTTCTTGTTTGCCTTACCGTGTCAGATATAAAAATGCTTTAATTTGAAGAGGTATTTATTTGCAGAGACAACTAAATAAGAAAATCTTACTCCTCAGCAACTGAAGAGAGAAACTCTTGAGCACTATTTCAGCTGGTTACTATTCAGCAGGGACAAAACTGAATCTATTTTTGAAATGCTGGTTTTTCCTATCAAGGTAAATAAATGGCATTTTTCCTGTGTACATTTTCTTGCCAGTCTATTAGCACAGACCAAATTTTATTACTGATCATTCCACTCACTGTGGTTAGTGTTTTGACAAAATGTTCTTATTATAACAGTTTAAATACCTATATATAGACACTAAAATTTAAGGATTAAGTTTCAAAGTGAACAAAATTGAGCAAAATAAATAAATGCACAAAAGACAGAAAACCAGAAATTAGCAAGGCACTGACACTAAAATACTATGCATGACTCACTCAGGGATAGATAGCCCATGCATAAAATCAAACTTTTACTTGCCCCTAAAACCTTTACCTACCTTCCTACTCATATGTTAATGGGAAAACAACATTAAGATTTACAGCACAATATGGTAAAAGCTTTCCTAAGTCTATCCTTGGCCTTTTTCATGTTAGAGGACAGTATACTTTAACCAATCCCAAATTTTCTTTGATTATAGGTGGTCCAACAACAGTGTCCAAAGTCTTATCTTTCCAGGCTGCCTGGTGTAAACAACGAGTGGCCTGTTGACTGCTCCTTTTAGAGTTGCTGTGAATGACTCAAGAATAGCTTTGCTAACAGCAGGAACAATTCTGAATAATTACAAGCATCAGCCTGGTATAAATAAAGACAGGACTCTCTGTGACTACAAACATGGTATTTTCTTCACACGCCACAATTATTCTTTTAAAACTGCTACATTAAATAAGATTATAAATTGTTCAGTAAGCCTCTTACTCTGAGAAAATGATATTTTAGCATGTACATTCGCTAAATTTCACAAGTTACATTGGTTAAATTCTTCAAAAAGAGAACTAATAGTTTCTGTACAAAGAAAGGAAATTCCTTATATTTTCTCAGATGTTTCTGCTGAAAAGGGATTGAAAAAATAATCTTAATTTTCTTGTTAGTGTAAAAAAGATATTTTCTTAGATATTTAGATTCTAACAGTTTAAGCAGTGCATTTCCCATCACTGATTCTCTTGGTTTTAACAGAATAAATGAGGGAGTAGTACTGGATGTAAATAAAGGTACTGATAGTTTATGCAGCATTTTTCATATTGGTAAGCTAGTATTTATAGCAATACCTGCAAGCTGAATCATGAGCCAACTTGTGTCACCTTTTATGAAGTCTTTTCACTTCCAAAATAGAGTGAGCAGGCACAAAATTACAGTTCTGTTGGCAAAAGACTGCAGGTTAAAAGCAAGATTTGATATTCTTGCTGCTTCCTCCACATGGCCCAAGTAGAAAATATGGGGGTCTGTATTTGGAGGCTGAGAAGCAGCATCTCAGTTTGGGGACACCAGAATCATGCGTGGAGATCTGGTGTGGGACAAATCTCTCTTTGGTATCCTCATAAAGGTTAAGGACAGACCAACATTCTGGTGAGCTGGATTCTCTGGTCAGGAGTCCTAAATGGGGGGAGTGCACGAGGCTGCAGATTTAAATGGCAGCATTTATGTGCCATGTAGGGAGGAGAGATCCTGTTTCAAAGAGAGAAGCTCTCTGAAGGTGAGAAAAAGAGGAAACCTCAGAAAATGAAGCTGCAGGCTGTATAAAATCAGGGTCACAGTGTTAGTTAGCAATTTAAGAATAACTGTGATCAACTTTGATTGAAAGTTGATGACTGCAATCCCACTTAATAGCCAGAGAGAAAACTGTTTCTGTAGGAGTTCAACTGAAATCACAGGATGAATGGCCAAGAAGAAGTAGAAAGCAAATATTACTAACATAAAATGTGTTAGCTGAATTGCTTATTTCCATGTGGATGAGGCTTTTCTGTTATAAAGGGATATTTATCTGTCTCTGCATTGAATGGGACACATGTAAACACCCCAGGAAAGTTGGATATCCAGAGTGGTTTTGATTCCAAGTACTAGAGGCATGCTGGCACTTGGAACTAGTCTGGAGTTAACATATAATGAAAGCAAATGTTTACAAAATCATTTCCAATCACTACATTAAATATGGTTTCCCATTTTGAGGAATTTAATTAAACAGAATTAAAAGAAATTACAAATCAAAGTGATCATTTCCAATTCTCATCCGATTAAGAAAAAAAACACAAAAGTTTTATTAAGAAAGATTTATTTAAATCCAAGGCTTGAGAATGACTGCTATGAGCTATTGAGAGAACATCATTTGCTAAGTCTCAGCAAATTATGCTAGTGGGAGGGCAAATGGTAAGTAATGGAATAAAGCCTCAAGTCTTTAACTCAGCATTTACTCTGATAAAACTTATACTGATTTCACTGCCAAAGTACAGGCTGAATACAATCTTTAAAAGGCTTGTATTTCATCTTTTAGATGCATCAAAAAACCTCAAGAAACAATACAACAGTAAGCACTAGCTCTAAGTCAAGAAATAATATACTAAATTGAGAATTAAAAAAAAAATTTAAAAAAGGAAAATTAGTTTAGATAAAAGGTTTAAAAATAAGATATCGTAATAATCAGGCATATGTGATACGAGTATGGTCTTATGAATAGGTCACTGCAAAACTAAATATCTGTTTGGAAGGAAAAGGGAGGGACTTTTTGCTTCATGTAAAGTATGACCACTTAATTGCAACAATCCCTTCATACTCAGTTGTTGGAGCAAACCAGATCAATCCAGGTAAACCAGCACTGGGTACAGAGATTTCAGAAGGTTACAATTTTTCAGCTATGTGATTTAAACCCTACTTTACAAATAAGCAACACTTTGGAAAGCTTTGACAGGCATTTTGCTCCGTTCCACAATAGAAAAATCACCTCAAAATTCTTAAATACAATGACAAATCATTTCTATATGGCAATCAACTCACCCACAAATGATATGCATAAACTCATGTGTGTTTTTGTAAGAGTTAGATGCTAAGGATTTCCTTAATTATCCAAATACCATATGTCCTAACTCCCAGTGTTTAGGTTTGGTAATAAATCACAATATTGAGACTTTATGCCCTGCACTTTGGTTAAATGCTCTTATTAAGGAACAAGTAATGGACAGCCATTTACAAAATGAGTATTTAGACTTACATTTTCAACTAAACTGAAACTGAAGAAGCATTGTGATCAGTCCCAGCTGATTAGCACTGTTTACCTTTTGGGTAAATAAAGACACATATTTTGTGATGCATGCTTGTCAGAAGTTGCCAAATAAAACAAGGATTGTGTGGCTTGGATATTCCAGACCACTTTGTATATATCCAACTTCCCTCTATTAGGTCATCTTAATTGTCCAGCTTATAACTAGTTCTATCGTAAATATAGAAATGAAATTTGTCTTTATATTTTAGCAATATTGAATGCACATGAAAATCCTTCTCTGTATATAGTTACATGGTGTATATTACATGCTTTATGTTTCCCTTTTAGCATTTGCAGAGGAATGCATGCAGGAAACCAGCCTGCTGCATAGAGTACTTGTATTTCTTTAAGGTAAACACTGATGAAACATTTGGAAGATTGAAATAAAAACAAGACATTTATGGGACATAAAGGTATCACATAAAATTGCTGTGAATTACAATAACATTGGCTGAATCCCAGAACAGATAATCCTTATAAACATGCAGGAATGTTGTAAACTGTGTATGAATGTCAGTGATACAGTGCATTAGAAGATTCATATTACACTTGGTGCTGTGTAAGTCTCAGTCCCTGGATTTTTCATGGCCTCAAAGATTAAAATAAATATATGTAGTATCTTTCCTTCCTCCATGAAGATATTTTATGTACACAGTTTTATTATGCTGAACAAAGATATCAAAGTCTGTTTTTTCTTGAGCTGTCAAAGTACAAAAGAAATGCAAAAAGTCCTTGCACAGATGTAGTAAAGTGCTGGATTTTATCTTTTGGCAGGTGCTCAATATGCAGCCCACATAATCACATGTTAATGACTGGAGTGTGTTAATCAGCATGCATACCTGATTCCTTCTTGCCCAAGGAAAAAAAAAATTAACAATTTAGAATGTGTTAATGCTTATACTTTTGAAAAAATTCATGTCAATATACAGAAGCGAATTAAAAAGTTTTCAGAAATTGCTTCATAAAAAATAGGAAATGTTAAAATAGGAGAAATTACTAAAAGTTTGGATGGACAAAAACAGCAAATCTTTTGTGAAGAACTCAGGTGATGATTAATTCTATTTAAAACACTGTTCACCCTAGAATATAGGGAAAGGTTTAAAATAGACTGTGCATTTGGAAAAAAAATATTATACAATGTCAAAATGAAAATAAAACAAATATAAGAAGCATGCCAACAGGAACAATTATTTGATTCTTCCTCAAATAAATTCAATTTTGTATTTCACCACTTCCATTAAGCACATTATTCTGCACAATTCTAGGGAATTGTTTTATTATTTTTAATGTGAAATGTAAACATCTTTTTATGCTAAAGCTAGTAAAACTAAGTCCTCGATATTTCAAACGTTTAGACATGTGCTTAACATTAAAGTTGCCAGTAGTCCTAATAAAGTCAAGTTAAGCACATACCTGAATGCTTTCTGAATCAAAACAACATGCTCAAAAAAAAAAATTCTATCTTTTCTGCAACATGTTTCTCACTGAAGTTTATTTTATGGAAAAATATCATACCATCTGCTTTTTCACACTCTTTAATTTCAGTCAAAACTTTATATCTGTGCAATTATATATGAAGGTATTTATCTCTTTAGTTAGATAAAAATTCTGATGCACTACCTGGCATGCAGAAATAATATCACAAGCACAGTAGAATTGCTTTCGATGATCACAAAACTCAGATTTGTACATGTAAATAACAGCTGCATGAGCAATTTAGCAGATACAAAATTGCCAGAGTTTAGGGCATTTATATTTGATGCATTTTATATGTTCATATTCAGCCCGTAAAGGAAGTAAAAATAAAATTTCAAAACATGTAATTGTATCTATAACTTTTCAGAATTTGAAGCCATGAATTTATATAACAACAAATTCACAGTGTTTAGCATGTGTAAACATTTTCCAATGATCTTCCCTAAACACCTGAGTTTATTTTCCTTAAAGGGAAGAATCTTCAACATGAGAAGTTAATAACAAGGAGCAGGGGGGAGCAACAGGATTGTGCCTGCTTTAGGTAGAGACAGCAAGCACCGAAACATTAAGACCTTCAGGATACCACCTATTTCTGTGTTCCTGATGCCAGTAACTTTGCTAAAGCTATATGAAGTTAAATTTGATACTTGGTGATTTAAAATTATTTAAATTTTCAAAGGAACAAATACATGTGGTATTAAGAGATCTTCAATTTTTCTGCTGCATCTATAAATCTGCTCGCAGTACTGCTGAGACGTACATGCAGCCACAGTGGAAAGGTAGCAAGTCTTTCACTCTTTTGGCAAGAAGTCAACATAAGACAGAGACTTGACATAATTATGAAATATATGTTGATGCTGCCATCTGAGATAAAATCCAATGAGATACAATTAACTCCTAAATCCAAGGGGTCTCTGAATGATGTTACAAAACATATAGGGAAACATAGCACAGGTTTGGAGGTAGCTAACTGTATTTGTATATGTATATGTGCTTGGTTTCCATCAGTCATAGGGAAATAACACCCATCCTTTAGACTTGAATTGCTGCAGTTGTTCCCTGTAACAGTCTCTCACTTCTAAATAACGATAGAGCAAAAAGATGTGGATGCCCTCATTCAGTGTATGCACACCCTGTCTAACTAACATATTACTGGGATACAACAATTCAGTTACTATTAAATCTAGCAAAATTAAGTATTTTTGGGTTGCCCCACTCATCCTCTCTCAGTCTTTTGCCCTAAGAGAGACAAGTTTTGGATGTAATCTAAAAATTTGACTGTATCTCTTGCCTGATACTCACTACCCATGGGTGAAAGCATAACACTTTCACTGTTATCTTAGTACAACTTTAACCTTTTCCCTACAGTTTACTGCAGCAAATAGATATGGCTTTAGCCTAAAATAGATTTTATTTTCTAGTAGGGCTACAATCAGCAAAAATACCCCATACATCCAGGTACTTTTATATTAAGTTACAGTCAGAAACACACATATAATCTTTTCAGCTCAGCAATATGAATTTACAGAAATCTTTGGGTTGTTTTATCTTCTCCCCACTGGAACATCAAATTGGCTGGTGATATGATACTTGGAGTATAAGTCATTACAGGTCTGACGTTACAGTTGTTACACATTGCTGAATCTGTCAAATGAAGAGGGAGCACAAAGGGAATTTCCAAATGCAGCTGCTATTTCCCATTTGTTAAATCCTTTTATTACACCATATAAGTACACAGCTGGGAAATACTATAGAGTGGGAGTTAAAACAAAATATTTTGGCTTCCAGACATTCAGAATACACAAAGGACTCAGTGGAAAGCAATGCCTGCTATCAAAAGGGAGTGAAAGTTTGAAAACATTTCTAGCCAGTGTGTTTTTTTTATGATAATGTACAATGTAGTTTAAAGGTATCTTACATTACTTGAAGTGTTGCATGCCATAAATGTTGGGTAAAATTGTAATTTTTTTCCAGTCAAATTGCCCTTCTACTGTATCTTTTTTAAACTTAAGATCTGTATGGCCCTCATAACAAGTTATGATGCATACTGTGTGAACTCCTTAGTAGCTTTAGGGGCACAACGATGCAGGATTTTGCCCTTAATTAGATACCAGATAAAAGAGAAATTTTTTCCTCCCCATATGTCAACACGGCATTCTTTGAATTTACTGTCTTTTAACCAGACAACACACATTATTGATGCATTTTAATGAAAGCACTACTGTCTTTACTTTCAGTGTAAATGGTACGAACAGGTGTTTCTTCAAATCTGCTTTTAAAGGATCTCTCTGGGAAAGAGTCAGAAAGTGCTTACCTTCTGGGAATTTGGTTTTATTAAGTAGAAAAGTTGTCACTACCACAACCCCTAATCTCAGAATTGCCCAATCCACCTTCTGGAATTTGTCTTTCTGGAAAGAAACTTCTTTCCTCCCATTAAGGAGTATGAAAATGTTTTCATCAGGATAATTGCAGGCACCTCTGAATTCTTTCTTAGCAATATCATGCCTGCTTGGAGACTGAGATACTTCAGAAGAGCTTTTTGCAACTGATTGAGGCTTAAAGGTTTGCTCATGAAGGATATATTTAAGGGAGAAAAAAAATCATTCACACCCCCCCCCCCCCCCCCCCCAAAAAAAAAAATATCAAACAAGGTACCCTAAATGATAGTACCTTAAGGAGAAAAACATTTTTTCACCACTTCACTGTGGTGATCTAAGTAGTCATCTAACTCACCTAGCTGTAAATCCACTGGGGTCTTGCTCTGTACGTTTCAGATCTCTTTTAAGTGCAACGAAACAACATGCCCTAGAACTTCAGTCTGCACTGGTAGCCAAGCCTTGCAAATTATATCCAGCTTTGAGCTGGGCAAAAGAAAGAATCTATTTGGTTTAGCTGAAAGTTACCTAAATAAGGTTGACATATATCCACCACCAGATTTAAGCCAAGGGACTTCTGGAAACTCCTAATGATTTTCAGGACATTCATCTACATATTTACTGGAAAAAGGAGAAAGGAAAACCAGAGTGCTAAGTCCCTCAAGCAAAGTTTATGCACCTGTTCTGAAACACGATAAGCTGAGTACTGATTCGTGCCTGGCCAGAGGAACAGCGAGTGTTGACATGATAGTTCAGCATTAGGAAAGAAAACAGAGACTGCACTCTGTCACTGTGAGTGCAAACCCCCCTCAGAGCAATACACACAAGTACAACTGATCATTCTACAAAAGAGCCTACCATTTTGACTTACTCTGGGTCAAAGGAGCAGACGGAATCAAAAAAAAAAAAATGCATTGAGTGTCTCCTGGAGGTCAGGAGTTTCTCTCTCTAGGACACAGAGTAATTTTGTCAATGCTGTTGGTGTCCTAATACTAAAATTCTAAGAGTGTATCTGCCTCTCTGAATGAATAGAGAAGTAGCCGATGAATTCACAGATTTACTTTTTCTATCAACAAACTGGACCCATCCTTTCTGCATCCAGCTTGTTCTCCTGATAACACAGAAGTTAAAATTATTTCAATATGCTTATTGCATAACTTGGGCAAAAGAGTGACTCTGCCCAAAATGAGGTTAAATCTCAGAATTCTGAATAGAAGACATATATACAACTTACAACCTACCTTGCCAAATTACTAACCTATAATCATTTTTCTTTAAAGTTATTTTTGCAGTTGAAATTTTGCTTTCTTTGTGACAATCATCCAAATATTCAGGAATATTTTAGGCCTGACAGAAAATTCTGCACTGTATTAAATTGTACAGTATGGATCAGGTAGCATTTTTCTGCTTTGGTTTGATCTTTTGAATCAATCCAATTATAGGGAAAAAAAATTCAACACTATATTAACAAAATAGATCTTATTGTAGTGTTAATACTTAACTAACTCCAGGCATCATAATATGCACAAAGGTCTATGGTATCTATATTGATTAATGCATTAGAATTATTAAATCTAGTCAAATTTGAAATAAGTTGATTATTGTTAATGATGTTAAAAAAAATCTACAATTATGTGTAACCTTATTGAAAACTGTTGATTTGTACAAAAAAAAAGGGAAAAAAATGTTTGCTGAATAGAATCTGCTCATAGATATTTTATAAAAATACAGAAGAAATTTTATGAAAAGGCAGATTATTTTCTTTAAGTTAACTGTTTGAATTTGAAGTCTGTGAAAGTCACTTTAGGGAGAGTCTGGAATTATGATGTTCTAAATTTACAGAACACCTGGCTGCTCCACGTACCTTAATTCTGTATCTGAGGAACGCATGCAAGGAAAATAAATTGGCTGAGATGCTATGCCCTTTCAGCCTTCATTCAGCCTGCCCATTTATTGCAGAGTTTTGGGGATGCAGAGACAAGTTACCACCACAAAATAATTTTATCTAGGCTACTGAAGAGAATACAGATAACAATTCTGATCATTCCTAATGTCACCTGTATACAAACTGGTGATCTAGAGCAGAAGAGCATGACAAAACTGCTCATAAACGCCTTTCCCCTCCACAAAAAGTTGTAATCTCCTATAAATACAGCAAGATGTTTCTGTCACCTAAAATGCCATGCTTTGTTGTGGTGTAAAGCTATAATATTCTAGATTTTGTGGTTCTATTTCTGAGAGACAAGTAAAAAAATACATTAAAGTTTCTTCTTTCAGCACAACACTTTCCAGATGACAAACAGTTGTGAGCTACGTCCTGCTGTCAGAAATTAATGCTTGAATATATGAGCTAGAAAGGTTATGACATAAATCAAGGTATGAATGAAAACATGATAAATAGATGCATTTCCTTTCAGAAGGTGAACTCATCAAATGACCTCATTCATAAAGACATGTATACTTAAGTAGATTATACAATTGTAATTTACAATTACACCATATGATGTTGATCTACTGCTGACACTGACACTATAACATTTAAAAAGCTTTACCCGTGAACACGCCTTGTAAAATGGGAGCGAACAGTCTTTTATGATACTAATTTGGAAAGCCACAGCAAGAAGTGTGGAACTCACCATTCTGTGTTGGGCTGAGATTACTCCATCCCACTCAGGATCTTGTTGGATGGTCGTGACCAGAGTTGGTAGCTCCTCAGAGTGAGGTTTGTTGTGCATTACATTGTGTAGAGGCAGATGAGAGGCCGCATGCTGATCACTGTTGCCCTCTTCCTTGTCTCGTGATGCTAAATCCTGGGTCATTGTTTCCTCTCCATCAGCTGCACATGCAAATGGAGAGGTAGCCTGCTTGGAAGACATTCTTCTACGAGACAAGAAAAGCAGACAAAAACAAAAAAATTGGTGCTAAGTGAAAAAAAAAAAAAAAAAAAAATCGAGCTCAAAACAGTCCTCTAAATACATCACATCTGCCTACAAAAGTCAAAAATTATTCACATGTAGGTAACAGAAATACTTTAAAAAGTACAGGTTTGGGGGACCTGGATCCAAAACACTGAGAAAAAGTATTCATTGATGCCAAGACAAGGTCAGGATTAAGTTGTATGACATCATTCTGTCCGTTTAGTCTTGTCAAACAATATCATTTTCTCCAGCCATAAGAAAATAGTGATTTTATTGCTATTTTCATGTTGATTTTGCATAAGAGTTCAATTATTTAAACTCTTACTCCCATGAGCAATCTGAAGGTTATAAGCAAATGTTTAAAAGAGAGCCCATCATGCTTACCCAATCTCATTCCTTGCAAGAAGATGTTTTCTACACAGATAAGAATTTTTAAATCCATTTCAAATTCTGCTAAATAAGTCCTTTTGCTATTTGTTTAAAGCTGTACTGCTTTCAAACTGTTTCAATTTTACCTGGTTTTACATTTCAGTAAATGTTTTCAGGAACTCATGTAAAAAGTGTTCTAAACCTGAAAGGTTTGTTGGATGGATGGATGAATGGATAATATCTGAATAATCTTTTACAATTCAGACTAAAAATCTAAAATAATTATGTTTCACTTCATATTAGGTATCGAGTACAAGATGTAGCTCAACAAAATACCTCAAATTACTTAAAAGTGTAATGAATAAATGCATAGATTTATGTTAAATGTCTTTTCCAAATAATGGCCTCTTACTAACATCTCATATGCAAGCACAGCTTTTGCCACAGTTTCTGCACTTAGATGAAAATATTACTGACTTCAACTCAAAATCTGAAAACACTGTATTCAAAATTTCTGGTACCATCAACTGCAACTGTTAAAATAATCATTAATAAACCTGAAAGAAGAGAGACAAAATATATTAGCTATTTTCCCAGGGTTTAGTAACTTTAGAATATCCTTGACACTGAAATTGCTGAGAAACTGAGGAATAAGATCTTCATCTTAATTGCTTTTTAACAATAATTGATTTCATACCATTTCTTTAAAAATGCACAAATCAGTTAACATAGGAAACCACACGAGCATTTTTCAAATTAGCAAATCATTAACTTGCTAGTACTGTTTCTACAGACAAATAAATACTGATTAAAGGGTCTGGAAATCTGAGACTAACAGTTAAATTTACAAATCTGTCACATGCTTTCATGAATATTACAGTGAAGGAAATATCAAGTGCAAAGAAAAATAATTAAGTTAATTCCAATTTAAACAGTAGTTTTTATGTAGCAGCCTGTGTTTCACATAGGATTTAACAGCTAATGCTAAATTTCTCACAATTAATGAGGGAGTTCAGATTTAGTATCCTACAGTGAAAAAAAAATTAATATAGGATCAACTAATCTAATTATGTACAGTTCAATATGAAAGTATTACAAGCTTTGAAGTGCTTTGAAACATATTAAAACACTGATACCTATTTAGAATAACTATTCCACAAATGGAGATAATCCTGCCTCTTAAACTCGATACTGGTGGGGAAAAAAAGGTTTGTGTTTTCTGTAGGGAAGCCTAAGTGTAAGTGGGAGTCTAATATTAATGTTGCCAATAAGCAGAACTGAGGAATTCAAACCGCGTATTACATTCTTACTACGCTAAAGAATTTGTGTTGATGCTACAGAGAACATGCCAAGAGTTCAGCAACCAGCATTACTGTATGTACTTCAAAAGGTTCTGCTTCATAATTGCTATGATCTAAGATAAAATAAAAGGTTTGCTTTCCCTTTTTTCATTAAAATAGCCACGTTAATGCAATCACTCACATGAAAATATACGTCATGCTTTATGTAATTTGAAAACCCGACATGAAAACTGAAAGTCACAATAAAGGATTTTCCTTTCTTTCACCTTCTCAACAGATCTTATTCCTGTTTCATACTGAACAAGCTTCTGTGTAAAGCAATAGCTATGGCTGTTTCTTTGCCATAAATTAATCATGACAGAAAACTAGAAATGAAAATGTCTCTTAAGAATAATTTCAACTACAAACTGCACCAATGAATAATAGTGCACAATCCTAATTAAACACAACTCTGCAGCTGCAAAAATAGGCTGAATCTGTCCAAAGCTACGAGTTGGCTTTAAAGGCTGGTTTGTTAGGGACTGTTTTCTTAAGGAAGGCTGGGCCCTCAGTCTTAATCAGCCAATAAATTATTTCCTGCAATTACATTAAATAGAAAATTATCTTCAAATTGGGAATGTTAATTGAAAATCAAAATTCAGACTGAAGTTTAGAAATTACATGCTGAATATAATTAGTCTAGAAAGGCTTCACCTCTATTTCATAAACAGGCTTTTGGTGTTTCCTCAAGTGACCATTCAGTAAAGCTATCTACTGGTAACGCACTGTAGGGGAAGCATTTTTTCTTTGCAATGTACACTAATATACTTTGCTTTTATCCAAGATGTTTTAAACACAATTCGATAAAAATCTCTATTCAAGTTCTGATTACATACAGAAAAGGGACTTCGTTAATGTTAAAAATAAAATTATATCAACAAACTCCCATTCACTAATAATCTCAAGCCATGCCCAGCCATATTTTTCTGTACTAGAGTAAAACAGACCAAGGGTGGGGTTCAAATGCTTCCTAGCTTCACCTACACTTTCTCCCCACTGCTCATTATGGTCAGACACGTTTCATGCTGTACTTCACTCGGTTACCTATAGTCCTGGAGCCTGAAAAGGAAGACAGGCTCAGGCAGGCCTCCTAGGCACTCACTCTCCTCATGACATAATTTTTAGGGGTGTGTTTCCCTCCTATTTTCTCCTAGAGCTTTGTTAAAACAACTAGGTTTAATGGTAAGTTTCAGTTTTTTGGTTGCTAAATTTAAAACATTGGGTTAAAAGGGACAGAGGTGTAGGGCCCTGCTAGATTAAGCCCTCCACTTTCCTTCCCAGCACAATCATTAACTGAATGAATATACCTCATTCTTACATGTATTCTGAGGGTGCCTGGTTATGCACCAAACATTGATTATGCCTAGGTTTGCAATCAGTAAAGCAGAGCAAATTTAAACTCTTGCAGCTGGGTGTTATCCAGTCAACTCCTTCATGCAGGTTTTACTCGTTCCCTATGTACTTTTGCCTAAATGGGAGAATTCTGTACACATAACTCCATCAGGTCAAAAGGCAGAGTTTAGACAATAACTCCAAGGTCTCATCCAATTCAAAGGGAGAAGAATCTGGCTCATTTGAGTAGTTTATGTTTATGATAAAATTAAACCATAGAACAGCGTGTTGTGTTAAAATATTTTAATGTTAAAATATGAGCATGAATAGCAGTCAAATTTTAAGCCATAACAACTTCCCAATTTTATGTTTAAAACATTCAAAACGCATTTGCTAAAAATCCCTGCTGAGAGGGGAAAAAAAAAAATCTATATTCATAATAAATAAGGTTTGTAAAAGGTATCAGAAATTTACTAATTTCCATTATAATTTATTTTACTTTATTTCTCCTATTATCAATTAAACTCACTTGGATGATTTAAAAAAAAGTTTCTGATAAAAAATATCTCCCTAGTTATAACCCCTGCAAACAGGGGTTTATAATGGAAGTGCTGACACAACCCTAACTACAGCAGCGCAAATGGTGCCGCTATAATACACAAAATCAAGTTCTATTATTCTAAACTATCCTCGCTCGGGGGGTTTTCTTTACTGTGCTCCCAGACAAACTGCTGAAGCATGAAAAATTTAAATGCAATCAAGTGGGTCCAATTCTACTTTACTAGAACAAGTGTCTACAGTGGTACAATCTTAAAAGAAGATGCAACAGATTTGTTTGGTGCTTTTCTTTCTTTTTTCTTTTTTAGCTGTTTATTTATAATACTGTGCAGTGGAGATAAAATAAGAGAGGAAATTACACTCACATTATATCAGTATATTGATTACACAGCACACAATCAGAAAGAAAACTACATTGTGAAATTGTTGCTTTGGTTAAATTGACAGATTATCTGAACACAGCAATACCTAAAGGTGGAAAATATACCTAATGGGTATGAGAAACGGTTGAAAAAGGCCCTAATTATCTGAAGTCCTACCACCTACTCAAGTTTGAGAATTTAACAAATCTTGATTTGTATTTTCCAAAACTAAAATAAATTCTCCCTCATTTTGAACTAAAGACAGAAAAAGAATGGGATCATTTATCAAAATGTCCGTAAAGCTGAGGGACTAGACCCCAATCTCAGTTGGCCTCAGTACTGAGGTAGTAATGCTACAGTTGAACTGCTAAGGGTCTTTTACCTACAAAAAGCTAAACACTGTCCCAAACAGCTCTATTCTCTATAGATATGACATGATTTTTTTATTTTAAACCAGAGAAGACATTCTCTGTGCTCTAATGAAGGCTGTCAGTCAGATTCACGAAACATTGGTTTTCCTTTTTTCCTACAGCTACTATGTATTACACCTTTCTAAATACAAATAATAATACCTTTTTGTTTTGTCTAAGTTTTTTCTATGGTCTCACATTCTTCAAAAAATTCATATCCTCTCTCATATCAATTAGGTGATAGTCCTGACATGAAAGGCTTCCAAACCCTGAAAAAATCTTCAATCCCTGCTGTCTGCTCAAATGATTAAATGTTACAGTGGAAACTAAGGCTAGACCTGAAATTTTAGTTGCTAGACATTTCAGAATCAAGCCACAAAGTGTAACAACAGATAACAAGGAAACCCAGACCCTGTTTCAAAAACATATAAACTAAGCAATAACAACGAGATATATGACAAAGCAGACTCGTAGTTGGCCAGAGACACTAGCTTATGCTCTGCTCCACCCTCACAAAGCATTCATAAACCCAAAGGCATGTCTACACTGCAGCTACATAAATGACTGCTTTGTAATGCTCAGATATCCAAACTAATTTTAAACAAGCTTGCTTCTGATAGCTCTCCAACTACAGTAGTGTGGTGCTCAGATGGACTAATTGATCCTGCTTTAGTGACTGCAGTAGAGACATAACCTAGGTCTACAGCTCCAACAGTAGATTGGAATCAGATTAGATTAGAAATATATTCACTTACAGAGCTTTTATCAACAGTCTCCATTCCTTTTCCCCAAAGTGCCAAATTAAAGTACTTAAGTGTATGATTAACTGTAAGTATGAAAGCAGTCCACTAATTTCAAATTGGACTACTCAGTTTCAAAAAGTTAAGCACATGTCTAAGTGCTTTGGTGACTCCAGAACTAAATAAATTAAGAGAAACCATTTTTACAGGTACTCATAACCTTTTAAGTTTTTCCTTCTAAACTTCTGTGTTAATCTGGTGTTCATAAGTAAAACTCAGCCACAGCACCTTATCCCTCCCCACCTTTTAAAAGAGCAACAAAGGTGCATATTCCTCTCATAATATTAAGCATGGTTACAGGACCCTCCTTCACTAATCAGCACTCAGCTTTGGGATACATTAGATGCATCGTGTACTTTTCTTCACCTGCACTGCCCACAGTATCCTCCTCTTTCATACCTATGGCACAGCTGTGTCTTTCATGAATCCTCAAACCCCTTCTGAAACTCAACCTATTTTGCAGTGCAAGTTCACCTATACAAGCACAGGCCTGACGTAGAATAGGATACATTGACATAGTTGCACAGAAGTTACTAGAATAATTTACTAATTTCTAGCTGTAAACCAGTTTATCTTAGATTAAACATTCAGGAAAACCGATCTTTATTTTTTGCTGCATAAATATACCAGTTACAGCAGTGTTCAGATAGACTTCAAGAAAAATGAGCATGCTTTGGCAGTAACCTAAAAATTTTGCAGCTCTGCCCCTGTGAAACAATGTTCTGCAGGCAGAACTCAGTAACGTAACTCATTGTAAAGCCAATGCCGTAATCTGTCTGCCATTTTAGAATAAACAGCTATTTCCTAAAATTATGAAATCTCATATCTATTTTCAAGGAGAATGAGTAGCACAAATGAACAGTTAGTAAAAATTTCACTCTCCTGGGGCCTCACACCCCAACATAAGTCCCTGTGCACAAAGCCTGAATAACTTGAGAAGGCAGCAATAGGAGAGGATCTCCCAGTTTCTGCTCCTGGCTCTGAGTCACTGCGAGGCCTCAGGCCAACCAGCTTAACTCCCTCAAGCTCTTCCTTGGCTTCATTTTGCAGGAATTCTATAAGAATTAGTTACATATAGATCATAAACAGCATTGCAAGATTAGAGAGTTTATGGTAATCACAGGAACCACCTTGGAAATGAAAGGGCGGGAGGGGGAGTGGAAGCAACTGTGATTCAAGAAATGACAGCTATAATGTTAACTGAGCACCCAAATCTCTAGCTGAAATAAGCATCAAGCTAAGCAATACACCCACGGCTTCCAAGATACACACACAGCTATTCTTGCATTTGTTTTTCCAATCCAGGCAAATTACACTTCTGCTAATAGATATGAATCCAAATCACAAAGTCTGACTTCAGATTCAGACTCCCTCAAAGTTCACCCTGAGCTTTAGAACAACTTTTATGGTATCTCTTCTGATTTGTAATAAACAATGTGAGAGCTAAATAGCTCATTTGATCTTCTTGGAAACTATTTTTCTTATGTTCTGTCGTTAGAGTGACCTCCTCAGCCACGCAGCCACCGTGAAATACTAGGGTTAGGGAACAAGTTCTTGTCTATTCATCTAGTTGTTGAAAATATCAAAATAGATGCAGCAAAACATCCTCACAGCCCCCACCCCATGACTTTTCATTGAAAATCCGAAGTATTTGTTTGGATTCATAAAATGCCAAAAATACAACCTATCTTTCTAGCAGGTTAAGTATTCCATTCTCTTTATTCGCTAGCAGAAGCTTTCACTGAAAATGCCTAAGGTGAACTCACTTCAAATGCAGTAAAAGGGCACGGAAAGAATAGTCATTTAGCACCTGGGATGTGCTCATCTTCAGTCACTGTAGTTAATATTTTCTATAGTTTATATTTAGCTGACAATATTGCTGTCACTTTATTTAAACAGCTTGAGACTGTTCTTTGGACTGGAGCTCATATGCCCTGGAATGCTTTGACTCATGAATTGTTTCTCCTGATAATGTTACATCACGTAACCACCTCTGTTTAATTGGTTGGTATTAGCTTCTCAGTGATGGCTGCCTTTAAAGTCCTATGACTAGGCCATGTGTCTCTGGATATCCAATTTCTTACTGTTGGAAAAAGAAAAAGAAAAAAGGCAGTACTGACTTCCAGCTATCTTTACCAATAATTATGGGAACAAGAGCAAGCGTGCCAAGAATTTATCCATCAGCAACTTATTAGGATTTGTTTTTTCAGGCAGAAAGTTAAGAGACTATACAATATAAATAAAAGCTATCATTAACAATAAAATTTAAAAACAATGGTTGCTATAAATAAGCATTAATCCACATATTTTTATATATTAGAATGACTTGTTTGTCTGGATGGTTATATAAATGGTTTTGATAAAGGATGTCTAAAAATACTAAGAATTTATTTTAGCATGTTTAGACTTTTAGTTGAGACTTTACACAGAATTCAAGAATACATTTATTTTTTGCTTTACAAAGCTAGTTAAGAAGTTGTTCTAATAACTAAAAATCTTCCTGACAACACTTAAATCTGATGGGAATAAGTTCCTGAAATGTTCATTAAACCCTTTCAACAGTCTATGAGAAACGTGCTCCAACAGTAAGAGATAGTATTCTTACGTTTTTTCACACCTACAGGTAATTTTCAGGAGTTGCTTAAGATTCCAGGTAATGAATAAAACAGTTATTTTTTAATTCTACAGGTGTGGAAGGTCACATGCCATTTCTCTGCACCGCCGAATTCACAACAGAAATATTAATATTGTCAGATTTCTCTCCCCTCCTTCCCCTTCTCCTGCCGCCTTTCCATGTTTTTGGTTCTCATTTCTAAGTCAAACCAAGCAGCTCAGTAGATAGTGAAATGAAGTATCAGTTTCACGCTCACCTGTAGCCATTTGCCACCTAATTAGTACCTCCACGTAACATAAAACAATGGCTCCGCACTCAGTTTCAGATTGTCCTCTTAATAAAAACCTTACACTACAAGCCTAAAAACATTTCTATCAGGCAAAATATTTCTGATTCAGTAGAGGTTAGGCAATCATCAAAGCACTTAAACGTAGGTGCCAAACCACATTGCCAGGAGCTCTTAGTATTGTAAGGTACTGTTACCTGACAGCTCAGTGAATATAAAATTGCTTGTTTCTCCAACTGAAGACAATCAAATTGTCACCTTCCATTGTAATAACACATAACTTGAAATCAGCAAACTGCCAACAAAATATAGCGAAAATATCAGATCTAAATTTCTCTAAAGGGTAAACATTTCCATCTGGCTATTCACACAAACAACAAAAAACAGGATGAAGGATTTTATTCTTACTATCAAATATCCTAGTGCTATTTAGCAATAAGATTTATTTGCCTTTCATTAGGTAGAAAAGAAAAACAGCTAAAGGAGGTGATTCATGAAATACTAAAAATAAACACAGGTCAGAACTGTGCTGGGATTTTACTTCTGCACATATAAAGTACTACAAGGGTCATCAGAGTTGCTACAGACAAGCATATGTATCTATATTGTTGTTATTATAAACTCATATATTTAAGGATTCATAAAAATTAATTCTAACTGGCACACGGCGTACTTTGGCACAAGCTACACATGACGTGCCACTTTTATTTGTTTATTTAAATGACTTCATTCTAAGAACTGAAAATGAAGTTTGAACTGCAGTCTGCCTCAGAACTGGGACTTTCAGGATATTAAAAACCTGACGAAAACCTTTGAAGGGAGCAATCTGAATACATGAGAAATAACATTTTCACCATATATTTCTTGAGGTTATTCAGCAAGTGGCCTACATATTCAGAAGTGAAATTTGCATTTTGGTGATGCAGAGATCTAATAGCCAGAAATTGTGTTTTATATCTACAGTAGCTCTGGGCACCCTATAAACTACAGAAGAGTGTCCTAGGTAGGATATATACATGGAAAAATATTTTCATCTGGTTCACAGAGATGGAGCTAAACTTAAATCCTTCTTGAGAAACTTGCACTGATGAGTGATATTATGGATTACCTTTTCTGCATCGATATTCCATTCACTACTAACACAAAGTTCTTACACATGTATTGATGTAAATGCACCTTCACATACTCTTTAAAGTTTCACCAGTGATGGATGAGTTAGAAAAGAAGAGAGAAGAGCAAAATATGCAAAGCTGAGAATCCATCTTTGACATCAGCTTTTCTCTGAAGGAATATTCAAGAACGGTAGGTAGTAATGGACAAGGAGCTTTTTTCCACCCTGAGCAATTGCACCAGTGCCAGATGTAATTCTAACCCTTGTGGATAAGATAGGCACAAGGACTAAAATATGTTGTTAGCCTCGCAGAAGAGGTTAAGGAAAAGATGCAGCTCCCCATAACTGGGAACCCCTTCTGCACCTTGTCTCAAGTGTTGCATCCCCAAGAACTCAGGAGCAAACATGGAAAGGCTGGGCTTTCCAGCTGCAACCTCCTCGCAGCTTTTGGCCACTGATGTCTGCCCTTGTACACTACACTGTATCATACAACACAGCACACTGGGACAGAGAAATGAACACAGGAAGACAGGAAGGTAGCAAAACCCCAAAACAACTTTGATGTCACATGTATTATGGTCAGATAAAACAAAACTAGACACAATGCCCATTTTTCTGCAACTTTGGGAAGTTGTGATTTTTGTTAAGGCTTTTAGAAGGCAGCATTGTGCGCAGTATTTCTTTATTTTGAACTAAGGTTTACACAATATGATCATTACATATGTGTACAATGGGAACCCTAAAATGTGTTTACAGATCCCTGAGGAACCACCTCATTCACAGTGGGCTGCACCTACTACTGGGAGAAAGGAGAGGGTAGTCCAAAGCAGGGTACTGTTCAGAAAAAGATTACATGCCTAGCTAAAACTACCCAGGAAATATTTGAGAAATACCCTTATTTGACTGGCAATGTGGCCAAGTACAACAGTGTGGTAATGTCTCTCTTTCTCCCCCCAAACCGTCCACCTCTTTGGCTATGCAACAGGATTGTGCCTTTTTCTTTTCGTGTTAACTACCTTCGATATGAAAATATGAAGACAAAAGATAAATAATTGCAACAGTCTAAGAACTCAAGTTATAACAAAACATCATCTCCTCTATTAATTAAGATAATCAGTTGCCATTAAGAAGTGCAAACAATTTAAAGTTCAATTTATTGAGACTTTGAACCTCCTATCCTTTCACAAGCTACACAGATGAAATATCTACCAATTTTAACTACCTTTAAAAAAAACTGAAATAACCAAGTCATTGTTATTCAAAGTTTTTGTATGACATACTTAACAACATCAAGTATTTAAACTGTTATTTAGCTTAAAAAAAATGTTTAATATTAACCAGTTTCCCAAAGCAAGTTTTGTATTTTTTAAGAAATTCACTAAGGTATCCAGACTAGGCACTAAAAAGAATCGGAGAACATTAAAAAGTAACCACCACAGGTAAAAGTTACACCACTTCATCATTCAGCTTGGAGAGATCAAGCAGCAGCAGTCCCTGCACACAGCACTCTGAAACTGCATCAGCTGCAAAGGAAACTACAAACTCTCCCTGTCTTTTGGTTTCTGTTCTGCAAAGTACCATAAAATTGCTAGAAGAAATAATTTGCGATAACTGAGGACACTCGACCATCCTGTTTTCATGGAAGGTTATAGCATAGAGCATCTGCTCTCTAACAAGGAGGAGGAAACATGCATAACAAAATCAATCATAAGGGTAAAGGTGAAAAGTGCCCAGGCTCTGAATTGCTCCGTATTTCTGAGTGCTCAAAGTTCAGTGTTGGTGTTTTTAAATGTGTAATAGAACATAATGAAGAACAACTATCAGAGTACAAAAGAAAAGATAAACCAGCACACGAACCAAAGGCCCAAATGAAGTTGTTTCCAAATAGTTAGAAAGTTAAAAAGCCAAATGTCTAAAATACAAACTTAAAATATTGTCAGTGATTTCAAATAAATTCAATAAGACCCCTTACAAATGATTTTGCTAAAATACTGAGATATTCTTTTTAAGTTGGGATGCAGTATGGTTGTCATTGTCTTATTGCAGTTTTCATCTCTGACCTATTTTTTTCCTATATATTAAGGACAAAACATATGATCTGCATTTGTAAAGCAGTCTCGTCTTCTCAAACAGTGTCAATTCTTGCTCAGGGCTATATTTTGTAACAGTTTCTTACTTACATTTATTGGTAATAATTTATAATAGACAAGTAAACAGTACGTAATATGTGCAGCCAATTACTTCTAAAACCAGATTTGGAGAGTTTTGTTTTCTCATGGATATTTGTTGAGAGCTCTGTTAACAATTTCAAAAGCATTGCCATACAGAACATAATACATACATACCTACATGCATACAGCTTTACAGGCATGTTTACCTGGTACAGATATCATCACTACCATGAACCATAAATGAGACAGTGCTTTGTCTGTAGTTCTAAACCAAATACGAGTAGAATTGGAAAGAAATGTATCTTTTAATCTAGGAATTATGACACAGACACAGAATCATTACAGACTTCTGAGAATGGGTCGGATCCTCAGACACTGCAAATCAGAGCAGCTGTACTGAGGTTAACTGAAAACTATTTATTCATCCACAGATATATATCCTTAGCAACTTTTCTTGGCATTGAAACTTTACATTGGGTCCTTTTGCAGTATGAAATTTTCCATGAAAAACTGACTACCATTACAATATTAGCAGTAACCACATCACATGATAATATTCCTTCAAACACTCATTGCAAACAAATGCAAAAAATAGTAAGGTAGATTCGGAATCGTAGCAGACTGTATCCACTGCTCTCTGTATTTTTAAGTGTATTCCTCTTGAAGTGGTTCAAAATAACAAGATCTCTTCACTTACACAGACAAGCACTTTCAAAAAAAACCCACAAAAATTACTTCTCCGACTGGCATAAACGCTAATAGCAGAGTATAATTTGGGGAAGAATCAAACACAGACTACTAAACCAAAAACAATTTTAGGTTTTAATTTGAACATGAATTCTTATGCTGCTACTTGGCAAAGCACTGCAGTCCAGCAGCTCCTTTGGAGCAAGGTCATGAAAGAGACTGGGGTCATCCAAATATGTAAGACCCCCAGCACAGCAGGCGCAAACTCTGCACTAATTATATGAGGTTGCTTCGTCCCCAGCACACAACCACTCTGGCAGCCTCCCCCTGGCATTAGCACTACCCAGAACAGGGCTGAGGTGACAGGACCAGGGCGAGTGCCCATCAGGAGGTGCCCGTATTAGAGCAGACAAAAATAAAGCGTGAAAAGGGTGAAAGCAAAGACTTTCAGTTTCTTTCTGCTGAATCATTTTTGGTCATTGAGGTTTTAGAAGCTAATTCAGGCAGGGAAAAGCCCTATCAGGGCAGGAACAGGAGCTAGCAGGGAGGCACAGGGCCACCCTAGAAGGAGGCAGGTTTGGGGTGAGCCCTCTAATCTTTTCAGCAGAGGGGTCAGTCTCCAAGAGAAGGCACCTCCACAAAGAGGTTCTCTTACTTTGAGGCTGTGCCCTGGTTGTTTTTTTCATAGAAGGTGATGAAGCAGTCTAATATTTGGCAATCAGCACCACTTCTCTTGTTCCAGAAATCTCAAAATATCTTCACCTTTACTAAGCAACTCTCTCAGCACTCTCACTTTACAAAAGAAGAAACTGAAACAGTTTAATGAATTAACCCAAGGAAACAAA